>NC_042618.1:11742296-12094513 GCF_901001135.1 Rhinatrema bivittatum
ATACAATGCCTTTACACATCTTCGGGCAATGCATTCCAAAGCTTAATTGTGCATTCAGTGAAAAAGTATTTTCTCTGATTAGTTTTAAATTTGCTGTTTAGTGACTTCATGGAGCGTCAACTAGTCTTTTTATTTTTTGAAAGAGTAAACACTGATTTGCATTTACCCTTTCCATTCCACATATGATTTTAAAGACCTCTATTTATCTCCAGTCAACCATCTCTTCTCCAGCCTGAAAATCCATGATTTCTTTAGCCTATCCTCTTAGGAATGCCGTTCCATCCCCTTTATCATTTTAGTAGCCCTTCTCTGTATCTTTTTCAGTTCCACTATATCTTTTTTGAGATGTGATGACCAGAATTGCACACAGTATTCTAGATGCAGTCTGTCCATGGAGTGATACAGAGGTATTATGATATTCTGTTTTATTATCTATCCTTTTCCTGTTAATTCTTAACATTGTTTTCTTTTTGACCACCCCCGCACACTAAGCCAAAGATTTCAATGCATTGTTTATGAAGACACCTAGATCTATTCCCTGGGTGGTGGCTTCTAGTTGTTATGATTTGTGGGTGTGTGGACCCTTGGCCCGAGATGTGTTGTTTCCACCGCCCCACAGGTTCGCACCGTCGGGAGGCGAGGTATAGGCTCAGCGGGGAGCTCTGGGCACAGTGATGGAGAGGTCCCCAGGGACCAAGAGTCAGTACCTGGATTGAGACCCTGAAGGGAGAGGCGCCAGACAGACCACTGAGCGGAAGGCGCAAGACTGGCCGTTTAGGAGGTTCCCCAGAAGAGCAGCGCCGAGGGGCGGAGCTACGCAGCGTAGAAGGCGTGGATGTAGTGACTTAGGCCAACCCGCGGAGCAGGGAAGCCTGAGCCAGATCTCTGCTGGTGACATATGCAGTGTCCCGGAGAGCGGTGGAATGACGGCAGTCTAGTGTAGACACGACCCCGAGGAGCGGGGGACGCTGACAGTCACAGTGAGGTACGAGTGCACAACCCCGAGGAGCAGGGAAGCTCTGACAGTCTCTTGGAACTGTTAGGCATGACCCCGAGGAGCGGGGAGGCGCAGACAGTCTTGTGTAGGACACAGGCACAACCCTGAGGAGCAGGAAAGACCTGTTGTAGAACTCACAGGTTGCCGCAGTGTTCCAGGGAAGTCCCAAGAAATAGAAGGCCTTGCAATATAGGACCCAGGAGGTGCAGAGCCAGCCCGAGGAGCGGGGTAGGCCAGGAGAACACGTCCCCGTAGGGGCGCACAATGACCCCCAAGGATCGGGTGTCAGACAGGGACCAGGAGCAAGGGCTAAGTAGCGTAGCCTCAGGAAAAAGAAGGCAGGAGTTGTAGACATGTACAGAACTTGTTACCAAGTCGGCTAGCTGGGGGCGAAGGTGGAGCTTAAATACACAGGTCCGATGACATCATCAAACAGGGATGCTCCCGAGGTTCCCGCCGAAGAGGCTTCAAAGGCGGGGCCGGTGACGTGCACACACGCATAGGAAGGCCAGAAGTCGTGGGTGGTGACGGCGTCCATGCCGCCATGATGAGTCCCGGGGAACACGGCGGTGGAGATTGTCCCACGCCGCGAGCAGATCTGGGGAGGGCATGAGAGCGGTGCAAGAAGTAAGTACGCGCAGTCGCAGCCGTCTGCAAGCAACAGGCATAGCACTAGTATGTAAGCTAATATCATGTAATTACACTTTGGGATACTTTTCCCTATGTGCATCATTTTGCACTTACATTCTATGGCCAGTGCATCCCGAGGTTGGCAAAGCATAGCCTAATCTATCCTCCCTTAGGGATAAGGGCAGTAACTACTCAAATGAGTAATCTTTAATTACCTCTCCAACAGAATGCCACTTAAGGCTGGCCATAGCCTTTGGGGTCAGGTGAAAGGTTACACGCGATAGTGGTCCTTATCACCTGAACCTGAAACCTGTCCCTATCTGTCAAGTTACATTTATGGCCCACTTCCACCCATCCTGATCATCACCACATACAAAAAGGACTCTCCGTTACTCATCAGCTGTTAGGGCACCACCAAGTAAGTTCCCACTCTATGCTAGCAGCATGCTGTGTCAGCCAGCCATAGACATGCAGCTATAGAGATAACTAATAAGGCTTGCCAGTCCAATCTTAAAACTAGGCTAATTCTCCTCCCCTAATCAATGCCCCTGACATGTAGCAACCCTCAAATGCCTCCTATAGACATTTCCATTTCTATAAGCCTTGCACCACTTGAGGTAAAGTTACCCCCACATTGTCCTCTGTTCACAAAGGAGCCAGAGGAGAAGCATGATGAAGAGATGGATTCAGAGGAGGATGAGGAGTCAGGAAAGCATTTGGAGGCAGTGGTAGTGGAGGAGGAGGAGATCTTCTGCCCAAGCACACTGGCCCACCTACCAGCAGCTCCAGGAATACTGTCAGCTCCCCCGGGAAGACAAAGCCGAGGACCACGTTTGGCAATGGGTTCCCCATTGGGTAACCTTACCAGGCCACAAGATCCCCCCTTTTGTTCTCGCCATTCCTCTAAGGACCCCTTCCATGTTTTCCTAGGCCCCAGAGAATTCTGGTGCCTCCACTTTACAGGGGGAGGAAAGCCAGCTTCATGCAGATAGGTCAGAAACCCCAGCAGATCCTGAGGATCATTCTGTGCCTGAAGTAGCTGCTCCAGTGCCGAAGGGAGGCCAGGATGCTGGGGGAGAGACACTGGCCAGCCTGCATGAGCTAGTAACCGGCCTAGGGGGCAATAAGACGGGAATGATGGCGCTGCTTCGAGAGCTGGTAGACAGCCACCAACCACTTGTGGGAACTATGAAGCTGTTTGCCATGAGCCCCAATCCGGTGCCATCAGACCCAGTCCCAGGAGGGCCGGGCTTCCTCTGGCTCTTGGGATTATTTTGCTTTACTTTAATAGTTTGCTGCTTCATTTTGCCTTCCCTTCCTCCATCATTTTAATTGTTGCCGGATAATTTTTTTTACATATTTTTAGTAAAAGTTTTATATTTGTTATTAAAATAGTTATATTTCTTTTATTTATTTATTTCTTTTATTTAAGCATTTTTATATACCGGGTTACGTTGGGAACATCACCCCGGTTTTACAGGTAACTTAATGCAGCAATTCAGATGTGTCTTGCTCTGTCTTGGCATGCCTACTAAAAGTGCACCCCTTCTGAGGGCCTAAGGCAGCCCTAACAGCAAGCCAGTGCAAATGTCCTGTCAGCTTGAGAAACAACTCCATCCCTCACTTTTTTGTTAATAAATTCCTTTTCCTATAGCCACATTCACGGATGATATCCTGGTTGCATTAACTAATCTGAAACAATCTTTGAGCCATTTGTTAGAAATCATTTGAGAATATGGTCTTTACTCAGGTTTCAAGATCAATTTAGATAAATCTGAGGCATTAGCTATTGCAGATATGACATGTGACAAATGGGGAGATGGGTTTCCATTGAGATGGGTAGATCATTCTTCTTGTTATTTAGGGATTATTCTGTCAAAGGATCCTGGTGAGATTATAGACTGAATGTGGCAGACCTTCTGCATTATTCTAAAGTTAAATTACATCAATCCTTGCTGATTTCTCTTACGGCTAAAGTATAAAATGATTTTGCTCCCGAAATGGCTCTTCATACAGTATGTTACAGATGCTTCTGTTTTTGAAAAGGGACATTAGAGCATATGATAAGTTGTTATTAGATTTTTGTGGAATGGACATAAACTGAGAGCAAGAGCCTCAGCTGCCAAATCGCTTGACCAAACTGTGCCATGAGCTCCCAAAGAGAATCCAATGTAATGGTCTCCAGCTTACCAAACAGCTGGTGACTGACCTCCTGCTGATCCAGGAATCTCACCCACATCCACCAAGGCAGATCTAGGAGCTCTATTGACCTCAATTACCCACCGAGGAATATCTGCTATCCAGGGAGTCACTGCAGCCATATTTGTAACTAACGAGGCAGAGTTACCAGTGAGTCAGCAGGAACGCCATCTTCATTCTGCTCCATCACAGCCAACTGGAAAGGTACTTTTGAAGGTACCAAAAGTGCATCCTGATGTCAGTGGCTGAGGGAAAACCTCATCCCCTGGTGAGCCTCTCACTCCTCCAATGGAACTCGCAACAAGGACTTTACCTCCCATCGAATATGGAGCTGCAGACACAAAGGTTGCAATCAGCAGCTGACTAGTAAGATGTGAAGGTTTGTGGGGAAAATCCTCACTTTTCTCTTGCATTTAGGTGGCATAGTCAGCAAAAATACGTCAAGAAATTGGCACGGCATGTTCACAGTGTCTGCTTCAGATGGCCATCTTGCTCCCAGAGTCATGTGCAGATCTTTAAAGCTGTTTGGACAGCTCCCTTTGAAAGAAAAAATAGCATTTGCTGCAAATTCCTTATCAGCTTCTCGAAAATCTGAAATGGATTTGAGGAAGTCCATTGTAGGAGCCTCTTCTGGTTTTTGCAGATCCATTTTCAATTTTTTAATCCAATTTAGATTTTTCACAGAGCTGCCCTGGAAAATCTAGAGGCTTTTCCAGACTGCTCTGGGGAAAATCAACTTTTTCAGCCAAATTTGCGCCAGGCTGAAATCCACCTGTCTTGAGTCTGATAGCAAATTCTTCCCGTGTCCGTAGTGTTGAAATGATAGAACATGTAGCCAGTGGAAATGACCATGACTATAATACTAAATAACTTCAGACCAAAAGCAAGCAAGCTCACAAAGAAAAAGATAATTAAGCGGGAGAGGACTATGCCAGTTCAGGACATGTTGATTACTATATTTGTTGACAAGAAAAAAAAAATGTTTCACTGCACAATTTAAGTAGCTGGAGACGCACAGTAGACTTTATAGCTATACATTCATTTAAAACGAATGCATTTTTTTGTAGGGAAAAAATATATTTTTGGTTTGTTTTGATTGGAACAACCCAAAAAGAGACATTTTAACAAACCAAAAAATAAATAAAAGGGGGCCTCCTGCTGCTATTTAACATGACAGGGCCCCTCAGGGGCCACCCCAGGACACAACCCTTGGCAAATAAACCAGTCCTAAGCCCGACCCCCCCCCCCCCCCCCAACTGCTACTCCCCACCTCTCATCTTTGCAGATAAGCCTGGGCTGAGGCCTACTGGCCCCGCTTGCCCCTTCCTTGTGATGATTGACTGCAGAACGGGGCAAGAGTGATCCCAGATCCTCCTTCCCCACTGGATCCTTTTTTTAAATTGGTGAGGCCCTCAGATTTGGCCGGCACCATATTGTTTTACAGCCGTAAAGTAATGTAGCTGTAAAGCAATAGGACCCTAAAACAAGCTTTATAATCATATTACTTTACAGCTGCATTAATTTATGGATGGAAAACAAGACGGTGCCAGCTGTAAAGTAATAGTGAATTTGTCCTGCCAGAGAAAACAGAATTGTGAATTGAATTTCTGGAGCAGTGGAGGGAGCCCGGGGGTCTGGATCTTCTGAGGGAGTGTAGCATGAGGTCTTTCTTACATCTAGGTATGGAGGGCCCAGAATCATCCGGAGGGGGCATCAAGGGGGGTATTTCTGATATTAGGTGTGAAAGAAAGGTAAAGGCCGGCGTGGGAAGGGGGTAGGGGATTCATTTCAGATTAGGCTTCAAGGGATGGGAGGGAGGGCAATGCTGGCTCCAGGTGGTTTTTATTTTGATGTCTATTTTCAGAACCTGGGGAAAGATGGACATTCTTAAAAATAGTCTGCTGCAGTGCAAGCAGAACGGCATGCATTGTTTGTCAATACAACTGCTTTTACCTGCATTTAAGAGAGATGTTCCTGGGCGTGAGCACCAGGCAGGTTTACAAAACAACGTGTATAGATTTAAATTTCAAACCTAAGGGGTAGATTTTAAAAGGGTGCGCGCACTACCCGGCGTGCACACATTTACGCCCGATTTTATAACTTGAACGCGCAGGCGCGCGCAGGTTATAAAATCGGGGGTCGGTGCACGCAAGGGGGGTGCACAATTGTGCACCTTGCACGTGCCGAGCCCACGCTGAGCCGCGCTGCCTTTCCCCGTTCCATTACCTCCCAACCCACCTTCCCTTCCCCTACCTCACCCGCTCTTCCCCGCCTACCTTTTTTGATTTCTTGGTTTTGTTTCAAAACTTACTTCAGCCCTGGGCCGTCTGCCAGCCGACTGCCAGCTGCGTGACTGCCAGCGTGCCGGCCGACTGCCAGTGCGCGATTACTGGCACAGCGACAAATGGCCGCTGTGCCTGGAGCCTCTGACCCTGCCCTCACCCCGCCCATGGACCGCTCCTTTAGTAAAGCCCTGGGACTTACACGCATCCCAGGACTTTACGCGCGTCGCAGGGCCTTTTGAAAATAGGCTCAGGGCGCATAACCCTTTGAAAATCCGGCCCTAAGTGGTAGATTTTAAAAGGGTGTACACAGGCATACATGTGCGCGTGCTACCCAGCGTGCACGGGCGTACATGTGCACGCGCTACCCGGCACGCGGACATGTACGCCCGATTTTATAACATGCACGCACATGTTATAAAATCCAGGATCGGCGCGTGCAAGGGAGTGAACAATTGGGCACCTTGCGCGCGCCGATCCCGCTCCGAGCAACGCTGCCTTCCCCCATTCCCTCCCAGGCCACTCCAAAGTTCGAAGGGAACTTCCCTACCCCCCACCCCACTTTCCCTTCCCCTACCTTCCCCGCCCTTTCCCTCCTACCTTTTTTGACTTCTTGTTTTTGTTGCAAAACTTACTTCAGCTCTGGGGCTGAAGTAAGTTGCGTGCGCCGGCCGACTACCAGTGAGTGATCCCTGGCACAGCGGCAAATGGCTGCTGTGCCTGGAGCCTCTGGCCCCGCCCCCGTCCCCTCCCACCCTTTTAGTAAAGCCACAGGACTTACACGCGTTCCGGGGCTTTAGGCCCGGCGCGCCGTCACCCTTTGAAAATCCGGTCCTAAGTGCATTGTTATCTAAGAATAAAAATTTTCATTTCAAAAAGCTAGTGCACAATTCGGGGGAACTTTGTACCCTAGGCTTGTAGACCATTCACAAGGGGAACCACCTGTAGGGGTGTGAATCGTGTGATCGATCATCTTAACGATCGATTTTGGCTGGGGGGGGAGAGAAATCTGATCGTCGTTTTTTTTTTTTTTTTTTTTTAAATCGTTAAAAATTGTAAATCGGGGGGAGAGCGGGAAAACCGGCACACCAAAACAACCCTAAACCCACCCCGAACCTTTAAAACAAATCCCCCCCCCCCCCGAACCCCCCCCCCCCCAAAATGTTTTAAATTACCTGGGGTCCAGTGGGGGGGTCCCGACACGATCTCCCTCTCTCTCTGGCCACGGCTGCGTTGAGAAATGGCGCCGGTGGCCCTTTGCCCTTATCATGTGACAGGGCAAAGGTAGCGCCGGCACCATTTTGGTTCCTGGCTCCCGACGTCACGCGTGCAGGAGATCGCCCCCGGACCCCCGCTGGACCCCCAGGGACTTTTGGCCAGCTTGGGGGGGGCCTCCTGACCCCCACAAGACTTGCCAAAAGTCCAGCGGGGGTCCGGGAGCGACCTCATGCACGCGGGCCGTATTGCCAATCTTCAAAATGGCGCCGGCGCTACCTTTGCCCTCACTATGTCATAAGGGCGACAGTCGCCATTTTGAAGATTGGCAATACGGCCCGCCGGCAGGAGGTCGCTCCCGGACCCCCGCTGGACTTTTGGCAAGTCTTGTGGGGGTCAGGAGGCCCCCCAAGCTGGCCAAAAGTCCCTGGGGGTCCAGCGGGGGTCCGGGGGCGATCTCCTGCACGCGTGACGTCAAGAGCCAGGAACCAAAATGGCGCAGGTGCTACCTTTGCCCTGTCACATGATAAGGGCAAAGGGCCACCGGCGCCATTTCTCTCAACGCAGTCGTGGCCAGAGAGAGGGAGATCGCGTCGGGACCCCCCCCCCCCCCCCACTGGACCCCAGGTAATTTAAAACATTTTGGGGGGGTTCGGGAGGGTGGGGGGATTTGTTTTAAAGGTTCGGGTGGGTTTTAGGGTTTTTTTTGGTGTGCCGGTTTTCCCGCGCCCTATTTAACGATACAATACAAATGCCCCTGACGATAAATCGGGGGCATTTGTATTGTATCGTGCACTCTAACGATTTTGGACGATTTTAAAATTATCTGATCATAATTTTAATCGTTCAAAAACGATTCACATCCATAACCACCCGCGTAATTTCCCTTTCAAAATTAGCTAAAAGATCCATGGATATAAGTTATTTGCAGAATTTGCAGATGGCCAGAGTTTTGTAAAAATTCCCCACTGGTGATCATGATGCCATTTTACATGCATGCAGGGGCCCTTGGGGCTTTAGTGAATTAAATCCCCAAGTATCCCTGGCCATCACGGAGACAAATAGTGTTTCTTACAAAAAGAATTTGGGGCCAAGCCGCGCGGATCATTTTCTCTGATGTGCACTGTATTTTTCTGTAAATGTGTTTTGACAAAGTGATGTTACAATGTAAGGAAAGCTGGAAGACCTTTCTAGGAGGCACAAATCCAGAAGGGATGGATTTTTGTGGCTGGATCACTGAGACAAGCCCTGATTTGCATGACAGCTCTAATCTGTTGAAAGAGTGGTAGTACATTCCTATTAATTTGAACCAAATTAGTATTGTCTGGCGAGAACAATCAGAACATTTTTAAAGCATAATCTCCTTGCAACATGCATATTATCTTGGAAGCTTTTAACATTTCCATGTTTAGCTATCCATTTTAATCTTCTATTATTTAATTTTGCCTTCAGGGTAACATTGTAAAGAAGATTTTACCCTAATGTGCAAACCTTGAATTGTTTTAAATAAATTAAAGGCATAAAATACACCACTTTGTATGCATTCTTGGGGTAGAGTGTGTCAGCCAAGAATCATATTTTTAAGGCACTTATTGCATTCCATTTTACAATCTTTTGATGGTTTATTGAATTCAAATTTTAGGGACATTTGTACCAAGAACATTTTAGCTTCATATTGCTTTATGAGCTATTATGTGCCAAATATTATTGCTTAATTATTCCAATATATTTATGTATATATACACACACACACACACACACATTATATATATATATATATATATATAGGGATATTTTTTGTTATTCAGCAGTGAGGATATGCAAAATTCTTTAGAAGAGATTCATAAATCAATTCACTGGTCTCTCAAAAAGAAAATCCAACAGCCCCCTTGGAACAACAGTCAAACACAAGCCCAAGTCAAGGGGTCACATCCACAAGCATCTTTGGAAGAAATTGAGCCATTTAAATGAAATCTGCAGCAAATAAACCATGAAACCATTCAAATCTGCAGCAGACGTCCACAGATGTGAACATATTCATTAAACTGTTGCAGACTTTTGTGACTTTTCCCTCAAAGATCTCAGACAAAATCAGATGGACCTTTCCTACAAAACTTGGAAAATTCAACAGAAATCTATATGGTTACAATTTGAATCAAAATAAATCAGTTACTTGAAAGTGGAGAGTTATGAAAAAATTCACTGTGGTACTCAAGGCTAGCGTGAATATTAAGCCCATGTACTAGCATGCTAATGCTATGCATGTAGCGCCCTAAACATGCACACTAAATAGGTCCCCACTGACGACAGTGGATATGAAGGGACGTAGTTAATCTAGTTAGGCTTTAGCAGGTATATGGAAATAGCGTGGCATGCTCTTCTCCCGTTGCTATTTCCAATGTAACCCCTAAAGCCCCCAAACCAGGTGCTAAGATAACACTGGGGGAACCCAATGCCCTCAGGGCCTCTCACCACCCCCCTCAGCTCCCCTGACAGCAGAATCAAAGGGCCTTGTGCGCCACCATCCTTCCCCCTGCAATCCTCTCCTGCCTCCTAGCACATACCCTCTGCCACGTATGTTATAAAATGGAGCGTCTCTGGGTGTGAGCCAGCAGTTGCCCACACATGTGCACCCGTGCACCTGTTTAAAAGTTACCATCTTAAAGAGTGAAATTTCAACGCCGTGACTTGTGTAAAATTAGCATATTTGTGTGTACGTAACTTGTAGTTGAGTATATGCTATTTTATAAGCATCAAACATATGGGTATATTTTGGGTTTTGAGCGCACACTAACCTGCGTGAAAAAGTAATAGTCTATATCTGGGAGGAGCCAAAAGGTATGCATATAAGTTGCTATTTATATAAGAGATGTACGTGAACCCATTAGGCAACCTATTCACCCAATTTTACTCCTACTAATCATCTAGTGCAATTGATATCAGACTTATTTGCTCTCTGCTTTTGGTTGGGTGCAGGGTCCAGATGAACTGCAAGGAGTTCAGAATGAACTGTCACATGGTAGGAGCAATGGACGGCCGGCGCCATCTTGTGCTCCTACCATGTGACAGGGGCCGACCAATGGCACCGGTAGCCCCTGTGACATAGTAAGGGCAAGGACTATCGGCGCCATTTTGAATACTGGCAGCCGACGGTCCGAGTGCAGGAGATCGCGCCGGGACCCCTGCTGGACCACCAGGGACTTTTGGTAAGTCTTAGGGGGGTCATGAGGGTGGGGAGTTTATTCGTTAGATACGTTGTATTCGTGGGGGTTCACCATACGTTTCGTGACCCCACGAATACAACAAATAGGGACATATACATTGCGGATTGCCAATACATCGAAAACGAATGCACACCCCTATCATTTTGGTCCCCCTTCTTTGTACCTTCTCCATCGCAACTATATCTTTCTTGAGATGCGGTGACCAGAATTGTACACAGTATTGAAGGTGTGGTCTCACCATGCACCTTCCTTTCCTCCTGTTAGCCCCAACCCTTAAAACCCCACTGAGTAGACTATATGTGTTTTGCTTTTTTACTTACACGCCATCCATAGCAGAAGTAAATGTACATGGCAGGGGACCCCAGCATGCCCAATGACTTGTAAATATTTATGATTACATCTCTTGACCAGGCCCTAACATATACATGCCCACATCCCACCCAGACCATGCCCACACTCTCTCCTTTATTAGAAACATTTGCCTTATGCGCACATCAGGACATACGTGCGTTTAAGGGCGGCTTATAAAATCCGCTCGGCGTGTACCAGTTCAACTGGTGCGCACATCTCCTCCTTTTTGAAATCGCAGGGCTTTTACAATCTAGCGGATAGAGCACAGTGGTGGGAAAAGGATTGAAGTGTCCAGTGAAGGACAAGGAGAAAGCTGGTGTTGGTTTAAGTATGGAAATGTGTATGCTCATCTACTAAAGAGGTAGAAAACCAGAAAGGAAGACAGCCGGTCAGACTGGATGTGCCAAATGGTCTTTACCTGCATTTACTATAATACTACATTTCCGTGCTCCCTGCAAGTGATTGGAATGGGGAATACCACCATGTTACAAAAAGCCTCCCAGTTAAGATAGTTCTGCTGTACATACCCTATAGTTACAAAGCAGACCACAGATTTTTCTATAGCATCTATGAGCAATCTATAGCCAGCTATAAGTGGAGTCTATACTGACAGACTGGACTGAAGTGCTCAGGAAATTTAAAATCTTTTGTTTCTAACCCACTTTGTAAATTTCCATTTCGGTAGTGGATAACAGTAGATGAAGCTAAAATACCTTCCTCGCATCCACCAGGATAGGACATGAGATGCCTACAGCAGAGATGACCAGGGATAATGCAAAATAGCAGCAGAAACAGGAAATTGTCCTTTCTGTGCTATGTAATTTTATTTTATTGTTGTTAGAGCTATTAAACATTTTCTCTCTTTTGTTCTCCATTCATCTTAATCATTTTATAGGATAATTGGATCATTCCCCACATAGTGGATAAAGTCTGAGTCCTGGGGCTGAGGGCAATTTTCAGAAAGACAATTAGCCTGGGTAAAACACTTCTTACCCACATGTCAATCGCTCTGGAAATGGTCCTCCCCGTCTAGGGGAACATCTGGGCACTGCTTGTCGATTCAGTATAGTCTCACAGTTTGAGATGTTCCACTTTCATCGGCTTTATGTGGTAATACGTTAGCAAATGTTCACCAATAGCTCTGAAGTGATTCTTTAGGGATTCTCTGTGCGCTCTTACTTTCTCCATTATTGTATGCTGACCTGTGGTCTTAGATATGCTCGCCCATGTGAAAAGTTCATCTGGATTCACTTTGTCAAACTCTTCCTAATTAAGGAGCTTGGTTTTGGGTCACTTTAAAGTCTACTTTCATTTAACTGCAATAAACCCAGCCTTAACCTTTCCTTGGACCTGAAGTGTGTGAATCCTCTGGATGCCATCTACATGTCCTGGCATATCCTCTGGTAAGGTTTGGTTGCGTGAGTCAAAAAGACCAACTCCGGCCTAATCGGACACCTCTGCTCTCTGAAGGGTTTATGAATGCAAATTTACTTCTGATTATCAAGAAATCAGCAAATATGTATTCATTGTACTGACCATAATCTGTTCAGTGGAATCTCTGATGCTTCTTTTCTGATGCTACATTTCTTCATGTCTATGAAAAAGTTATAAGTATATTTGTGTCTGTTCCTTACAGCTGCAGTAGCTGACTGTCCTAGGAAAAATACCTCCTAATGAGGGTGTGTGAACTTTAAAAAAAAAAGTTTGCAAACTAGTTGAATGACAGTTGGCAATTTGTCTAATTAGTTCAGTAAATTTATTTCCAGAAAAATCCTCCAATGCAGATTCTTCAAATCAGCAAATCTGCATTGAAATTCAAGTAGATTCAAAGGGTCTGCAGCAGTCATATTCAATGTAAATTCTGCAGAATGATAACTTGGGTTATGCTACTTGTCTCAAGCTTGATGGTGTTTGATGAAAAATTGCTCCAGCTTGTTATTTGACTGAGAGAATGGTGCATGTCCCTGGAATGTAGGAAGAGCGACCGAGCAGTCTTAGGGCACTGCTCCAACAGCTCTGGTTATATGCTTCACAGTGTGAAGATAGGATGGGGCTTGGTTCATGTGTTATCTGCTGCTCCCGCACAGATAAGGGCTTGGCCTGTGTGCCCTCTGCAGCTCCTGCAAAGGAAGGGGCCCAGCCCATATGATCTCTTAAACTCCTGCAACAGAAACCTCTTGGCTTGCGTGCTCTCTACAACTCCTGTGTAGAAAAAGGCCAATCTGTAATTTTTCTACAGCTTTCATACAAGATGGAGCTCAGCTTTCACGTACTCTGAATTTTCCATATATCAATTGTTCTTTCTTCACAGCCTTCTTCCAGCTCAGCTAACATAATCATCTCTTTCTGGGTTTCACTCACTCTTTGGTGCAACTATATCACTTGTTGACTGTGACTGCCTTCTCCTCCTTTAATGGCTTCAATTTCAACCACATGGGGTCAGTAGGACCTGCAAGACTAAGTAACTTGCATGGTCTAGAGTAGACTTTAAAGCACAGCTAGAAGAGGAAGAGGCAGTCACAGGTAAAATCACTGCATCTGGTTTCCCCCTGCTGGTGAGCAGATGTTGGGAGGAATACGCCTGGAAGGTGGATAATGCAGAAAGATACAGAACCAAAAGAGGCTGCTGGTAGCATTACAGCAGACCCACAACATTACAAAAGGAAGGGAACACCCTAGAAGCCATCTATGAATCTTAGAACTCTAGTCAATAAAAATTGTTTCTTAGACACAGAATAGGGGAAAGTTCTTTATGAATAAGGCCCTTAGTAGGTTGTGGGATCTTCTTAAAGGATGAACAAAAAGAGAAGTTGAAGTGAGGGTAGTGGGTGTATTGAATGAGCTCCCAAGGGGAAGAGGCAGAGAACGAAATAGTAACTGAGTTCAAGAAAGCATGGGATAAGCACAGAGGCTCCAAAGATGCAAAGAAGTGAAGGAAAGCAAGATAACAACTGGGGTCTATGGCTATGCACTAGGAATATAATTGAGTAGATGAGATGGGCCTAATGGTATTGTGTGTCACCAAAATAATTATTTAATACTGGAAGCTTAAGAAAAATCTTTATTTAGATAAAGTATTGGATTATTCCAGTAGAGTGCAAGTCAACTCAGAAGTCATCTCTTAGAGCATTGTTGATACACAAAATTAAATATATTACCTCTTCCAATTTACACACCAATGAGCTAGGTTTTTTTTTCATATCATTTTTCTAATTGGTTAAGATTATAATTTTATCTCATATATGTTTATTTATTTTATTTATTAAATAAATAAATAAATAAATAAATAAATAAATAAATATATGTTAATGGGGCTGGGATTCTTGTAAATTGAGCACAGAAAGCAGGAACAAAACTCAAGGCTGAACTATAACATACTTTTTAACTTCTAGTATACATTCTAACATGTCAGCAACCTTGAATTGTTTTACAAGTCTGATCAATACAATTTCACAGTGCAGTAATGATAGCTTCATATAAAAACCTTTTCAAAACAACCTAACAGCAGTCCTTATTTGCTGTCATTTTTCCTTTATTTTCTCTTGTTTCTAGCACGTGAGCTTATGAGACCATGCAGGTATCTTCATCATATTAAGACTCCTAAATGACTATCAAATCATTGCTGAAAATATAAATAGAAAACATACAGTTTATTTGTATTGTCTAATAAAATGAATGAATATAAAAATCTGGAACACTCAAACCTTAAAGCAAATTGTCCATTTTCCTAAATATGATGTAGTTGATGATGGAAAAACTGTGAACCTGGAGACTGGGCTAATCTCTCATATAAGGAATGATTGCTAAAAACTATTAAAGGATTTATTTATTTATTTCCGTTTGATAAGCTGACTTTTCCTAGAAAAGGCACGAGGTGGATTAAAAAGAAAGATGTGAATTACAGTACATATAAGGGAGGGAATCTTTCACAAGCCATATGGAATTTTCATAGACATAGAAACATAGAAAATGATGGTAGAAAAAGGCCAAACAGTCCATCCGGTAGCCCAGCAAGCTTATGGTAGCATCTGCCTTGCCATACAAGTCACCCCCATACTTATTTTTCTAATCCATCAAAGTCAGGGCCCTTGTTGGTTACTGTCTGAGTCCAATTCCCCGTTACCTCTTGCTGATGAAGCAGAGAGCAATGTTGGAGTTGCATCAAAAGTATCAGGCTTGCTGGTTAAGGGTAGTAACAGCCACATCAGCAAGTTACCCCCATGCTTACTTGTTTTCCCCCATGCTTATTTATTTCCCAGACCATCAAATTAAGGGGGTCATTTTCTAAAGGGATCGCACACGAAAAGGGACTTTTTGCGTGCGATACCTAGATCGGGGCGGAGTCCGCACCAGAAGGGGAGGAGTCGGGGCAGACTCCACGACGACTTCGCTGATGGTGAAAGGTAAGGATCTTTATCGCCACCAGTAGCGCACCCAATAGCACCACCTTTCACAGTGGCGCTATTGGGTGCGTAAGCCAGCAGCGATCGCACTGCGGTGGTGTGATCGCTGCCAGCTTTTCAGGCCCGCCCCCCGCTTCGGCCCGATTAGTAAATCCAGGCCTAAATGTCCTTGTTGGTTGAATGTAATTTCCTTTTTCCTCTTTCCCCCCTGCCATTAAAGCAGAGAGCCATGATGGAGCTGCATCAACAGTATGAAGGTTTATTGGTTAAGGATAGTAAATGCCCCACCAGAAAGCTACCCCCATGCACTCTTTTCTTCATTCTCATCCTCTAGCCTTTAGGGATCCACAGTGTTTATCCCATGTGATGCACATCAAGCTTGAGGTGAGATTCTAGCAAAGCACAGGGAACTATATAATATCATCACATGGACGTTCCCGCCTTTTTCTCGCTACCCTCCACCTCGCTATCCATGGTGGCAGGTCTGTTTTTCATTTTCCTGTTTGCAATATATGTTCACCTCTTCTTTCCGGTAATTATTTGTTTGTTTATGAGCGAATGGATGAAGCCTATAATCTCCATGGAGCAGGGACTTTTTCTTATTTGTAGCTGTACAGTGCTGTGTATGTTTAGCAGCACCTTAAAAGTGAGTTTTTAAAATTGGATTTGAATAAGCTAGAGGAAGAGCATTATGCCTGGACTCTGAAAGTCTATTCCAGGCTTTTGACACAGCAAGTGCCAAGTCAGGATTTGACAATGGAGGAGAAAGGCACAGATAAGAGTGACCTGCTGGATGAATGGAGTTCACTAGGAAGAGTGTAGGGAGATAGAAGAGAAGTAAGGTAATGAAGAGCTGTAGAATGAATGTATTTACAGGAGGGTAAGAGAAGCTTGAACTGTATTAAAGGATTTCCTGTGGTATCTTATTGCTTATATATCTTTGAACTGGTCCTTGTGAAAGCTGCGATAGTCATTAATCTTTAATCTTTATGTGTGAGAAAATGATTATACAATTGTCTGCTAGCCATCGCTCATGTCACAGAAAAGGTAATGCAGGTCTTACCCTTAGCCTTAATCATCTTGCTTGTCTGGTACAAAATAAAAAGTAAGTAGTTTTAAACAGTTACATTTTAAGGACCTCATTATCAAAAGCATTTGCATGTATAAAACTCCATTTTATGCACATAAACCGGCTTTTTCGAAAATTGCCCGAGGTTGTGCATGTAAATGTAGGCATGGAAAAAATGTCATGCTTTCCAGGGGGCAAAAGTGGAGCAGGAAAACTATTTACATGCATATTTTCAAATTTTGAAACAAGGTGCATAAATGTATGTGTACACATTCAAATCTGCTGCTGAGCAGTCGTAAGTGTGCACGCGTGTGCCGTGCAGGGTTCTGCACTAATTTTCAATTTTTAAGCATGCAAGTCCCCTTTGAAAATGTAGGTTGAAGTCCATGGGACTTTCTGCATTTAGACTTTAGCCCTGTGCAAAATGGAAAATAAACAAAAGAAAAATATCTAAGCAGATTCATTGCATGCAAAGACCAAAAGTAACCAGCTATTTGGAACCCTGAGATCTCTCAGAAACATATCTTACATCTTCTATCTTTGAAAGAAATAAAATATCACTGGAAGTGGAAGAGTCTATTAGAGTTTTTTTACAAACATGGCACTTAATGTTCCCCAATGCATGTTGCTTGATTTAATTCCACATTGGGAATAATTCCAATTCAGCATCTTCTGGTCTGAGCATCACTTGGCCTTTTCAAATGGTGTCAGGGTTGATTTCACTGGTGCTGGCATTTAAAGCATTTTTACATTTATATTTTTATTGTGTGAATTCATTGTCCAAAGCAGCAATATTATTTATTTATTTAACATTTTTCTATACCGACCTTCAAGGTTAAATACCATATCAGGTCGGTTTACATCGAACAGGGGTAGATCAGTGTAACATAACATAACAAAGGAACAACTTTTTATAATTAGTGGAGGTAAAGCAGAAAAGTAAGAAAGTTACATAATAACAAGGACCATGAACTAGGAAGTTGAATTCAGCTGGAAAAAGAGAAACCTTAAGAATGTATTAAATTAAAATACTAGGAGACTAGTAACTGATGAGAATATTGAAGGGGCGAAGTTCCAAATTCAATGCTGAGTAGTTGTAGTTGTCTAGTGAAAGTTTGAAGGATCAGGGAAGGCTTGTAAGAAGAGCCAAGTTTTGAGTTTTTTTTTAAATGTTGGTAGGCACGGTTCCATTCTGAGTTCTGCAGGTAGGTTGTTCCAGATGGCTGGACCTGCTGTGGAAAAAGCTCGGTCTCTGGTAGAGATGAGTCGTGTAGCTTTAGAAGGTGGGGGTTGTAGTGCTCCTTTGTAGGTTTCTCTCATTGGTCTGTTGGAAGTGTGGAGTTTGAGTGGGAATTCGAGGTCAAGATGGAGGAAGCTATGAATTGATTTGTGAATTAGAGATAGAGCTTTGTGCAGAGCCCTGCGACTGACTGGTAACCAGTGTAAATTACGGAGGACGGGCGTAATGTGGTCTCTCTGGTTGGTGCTTGTTAAAATTCTCGCTGCAGCGTTTTGTATCATCTGTAAGGGCTTGGTTGTTGAGTTGGGTAGGCCAATGAGGAGAGAGCTGCAGTAGTCAATTTTGGCAAATATTAGGGATTGAAGAACAGTCCTAAAGTCATGAAAAAATAGGAGAGGTTACAATAGGAGAGATCACAATATGTGATCTCTGGGCATAAATTGACCACATATAAGTCGTGGCATCATTACTTATGAGTTATGGAAAACATTGTTCTATTCTTCTGCATTTCTGTGTTTGTGCTTGGTTTGAAATCTTGGTATATTTGTCCAAGCTTGATCGTGCCCTTTGATTCCTTGCTAATGTGTATTTAAGTTACTGTGTCTGTAAATTTTAAAAAGGAGCTGGTATCTACAAAAGTTGCTAGAAATGGTAATCTTGAAGTACGGAAATATTTCCAAAATCTAGGTTCGAAGATTAGACACATGGCAAAGACCACTGCATTTTCGGAAGTATTACCTGTTCATGGAAAGGGGAAGGAAAGGTTCTGCCACATAAATAACTTCAATGCCTGGCTCCAAAAATGGTATAAAGAAAGTGGTTTGGGATACATTGGAGGCTGGGGGTGTGTATGGAGCAATAGAAGATTATATGGTAAAGGTGGCCTATATTTATCCTTGGCAGGAAAGAGAACGCTAAGTGAGAAATTCAGTTCAGACATTATCAGGCATTTAAACTATAGGGCGGGGGTGGCAGGGGTTGGCCAGTGAAATTGGCATGTCATCCCCAAGTGATACAGGAAGTGGGAAAAAATGTAACAAAATCCATCAGCTCAAAAAAGCAGAAAAAGAGACTAGAAATAACAGCAAACCAAGGGAAAACAGTTGAAAGCCATGTCTACAAATGCTATAGTCTGGGCAATAAAACCCAGACCCGCAGGCCCTAACGGCAGAGGTGGACTTGAAAATTTTAAATATCTCATTCATTAATGACTTATTAAAGGACCTACAGCCTACTATTTTTTGCATCACTGAAACCTAGCTGACTGACATAGATTATGTACTCCTACACCAAGTTTTCCACCCTAACTACGAAATATTCCACTTTCTTAGACCTAAATGAAAAGGTGGGGGATTATATGATTGGGCTACTGTCCACCAGGTTTACTACAAAAAGACTGCTCACCACTTATTGAATCATTCACTAAAGTATTTCCAACACCAGAATCTACATTAATTGTAGGGGACTTTAACCTCCATGTAGACAAAACACCGAGAACCTCAGCTTGTGGAATGTTTTTAGAAGCAAAGGAAGCTCTGGAATGGTCACAATTTGTCTCTAGAGCTACTCATAAAGTGGGCCCCACTTTAAACCAAATATTTGCCAATATAAATACCTGCCTAATCAGCACCTCACATACATTATTGCCCTACTCTGATCACCAATTAATAAAAGCGGATATAGCATTCACAATCCAAATCCACAATAACATAGATAATAAGCTTACTTTTACCTTCAGGAAAAAGATAGAGATAAAAATACTTGCAGAAGCTCTAGAAACAAAGATCCACAAACTAAATCAAACCAATGCCTCATCAACATTTGATTCCTGGGACAAGTTAGTCAATGAAATAGCTGAAAAACTTAGTCCAGTCCAGACAAAAACTATTAACAAAGAAAGAAATAACTCCTAGAGACGTGAATCGTGTGCCAGATCGTCTTAACGATCAGATTCGGCTGGGGGGGGAGGGGGGGGGAATCTGATCGTTATGATATGTGAATTGGAATCGTTTCCGATTCCAATTCACATCGCAAATTTTTTTTTTAGGGAGGCTCGCGCCGCTAAAAAAAAAAACCCATCCGACCCTTTAAATCGACCCCACCCTCCCCACCGCCCCCAAAACCTTTTAAAATTACCTGGTGGTCCAGGGGGGCCTCGGGGAGTGATCCAGGGGGGCCTCGGGGAGAGGAGAGACCCAGGGGGGCCTCGGGGAGAGATTTCCCGTTCCCAGGCATCAGCTGTTCTAAAAAAAAATGGCGCCGATGCCCCTTTGCCCATACCATGTGACAGGGTATCCGTGCCATTGGCCGGCCCCTGTCACATGGTAGGAGCACTGGATGGCTGGCGCCATCTTTAAAGATGGCGCCGGCCATCTTTACTCATCAGCCCCTATTATATAGTATAATCATATATAGTATAATAGGGGCCTGTCACATGGTAGGAGCACTGTCACATGATAGGAGCACTGGATGGCTGGCGCCATCTTTAAAGATGGCGCCGGCCATCTTAACTCATCAGCCCCTATTATATAGTATAATCATATATAGTATAATAGGGGCTGATGAGTAAAGATGGCCGGTGCCATCTTTAAAGATGGCGCCGGCCATCCAGTGCTTCTACCATGTGACAGGGGCCGGCCAATGGCATGGATACCCTGTCACATGGTAAGGGCAAAGGGGCATCGGCGCCATTTTTTTTAGAACAGCTGATGCCTGGGAACGGGAAATCTCTCCCCGAGGCCCCCCTGGGTCTCTCCTCTCCCCGAGGCCCCCTGGATCTCTCCCCGAGGCCCCCCGAGGCCCCCCTGGACCACCAGGTAATTTTAAAAGGTTTTGGGGGGGTGGGGTCGATTTAAAGGGTCGGGTGGGTTTGTTTTTTTTAGCGGCGCAGGCCTCCCTAAAAAAAAAGGGTCGGGAGGGTGGGGGGTTGATTTAAAGGGTCGAGTGGGTTTTTTTTTTTTATCGGGCCATCGGCGCCATTTTAATTAGTGGCAGCCAAAATGGCGCCGATGGCCCAAGAGCGGGAGATCGCGCCGGGCCCCCCCCCCCCCCCCACTGGACCACCAGGTAATTTAACATTTTGAGGGGGTTCGGGAGGGTGGGGGAGGGTAAGGAATTGGTTTTAAAGGGTCGGGGTGGGTTTAGGGGTTGTTTTGGTGTGCCGGTTTTCCCGCCCTCCCCCAAATAATTCCCGTGCCCTATTTAACGATACAATACAAATGCCCCTGATGATAAATCGGGGGCATTTGTATTGTATCGTGCACTCTAACGATTTAGGACGATTTTAAAATTATCTGACGATAATTTTAATCGTTCAAAAACGGTTCACATCCCTAATAACTCCAAACACAAGAAGCCATGGTACAATGACAAATTAAGAAGCACTAAACTGAGCCTAAGAAAACTAGAGAAACAATGGCGGAAAGGCCCATTTGTTGAATCCCTAGGAAAATATAAATCTTTCCTTACAAAATACCGTACCCTAACCAATAAAGTAAAAAAGGGTGTTATGCTAAACAAATTCATGGAGCTATATTTAATTTAAAACTTCTCTTTGAGACTGTAAAAAATGTAATTACTTTCCATCTCGAGAAACTACACCTTCTCAAAGCCCTCTTCCAATGAATATCCTACCACACTCATACACAAAATCAACAAGTTGAAAAATCAATTGATTGTCAGTTCTCCAACAAAAACACCAGAAGATTTAAATGACATAGCTAAATGGTCCACATTCGACAGAGTATTGGAACTAGAAATCAGTCAAATCATTAATAAAATTAAACCTGCTACTCACCCACGTGACCCAATACCAACTAGTTCCTTGAAACAAATACACCATGTCATCACTCTGACAATCACTACCTTAATTAATCATTCACTATCAGAAGGAATTTTATCCCATGAATTAAAACAAGTAGTAATAAAACCAATCCTGGAAAGTAAGTCTAGTAGAACCGATTACTGGGGCAACTATCATCCAATTTCCAACTTGTCATTTCTAGCAAACGTTCTTGAGAAAACAGTATTAACACAGCTTGTAAATCACCTGGATGATCAAAATATTCTCTACCCAAACCAATTTGGATTTAGGAAACATCACTCAACTGAGACATTACTACTCTCATTAACAGACTCGGTATTAAGAGGGCTTGAAACAGTTGAATCTTATTGCCTTGTGCTAATTGACTTAACAGCAACCTTTGACACTGTAGACCATAACCTATTATGCCATCAGATGAGTAGCATAGGGATTGACGGCATGGTTCACAGATGGTTCACTTCATTCCTATCTAACAGAACATACCAAGTCAATCTGGGCAACCACACATCTGACACCTTCCAGTGTGATACAGGTGTCCCTCAAGACTCAGCCCTATCTGCACTATTCAACATCTATATGCTCCCACCGTGTAAATTACTAACGAACTAGGAATAACTTTCTTCTTATATGCTGACAACTTACAATTTTACATACCATTCTCTAGATCATTTGAATACACAGCCTAGATACTCTCTACATATATGAAAGCAATGCAACAAGAACTAGTGCAACTTAAACTGGCATTAAACCCTAAAAAGACAGAACTCATCTGGCTGAGTCGAAACTCATTAACAGTTAAACCTCCTGCCCTAGACCTGGACAATTTTCAAATTAATCCCTCAAATCAAGAACGAGATTTAGGTGTACACTTAGATGATAAACTCACAATGAAAATGCACATCAGTAAATTAATCAAGACAGGGTTAGCCAAGTTACATATTCTAAATCAATTGAAATCACTATTACCTTTTGCAGACTTCCATACTGTACTGCAACCTCTAATCTTCTTAAACCTTGTCTACTGCAACTCCCTACTACTAGGTCTTTCAGCAAGCCACCTAAAACCACTACAACTATTGCAAAATGCCTCAGCAAGACTATCAATAGGAACTAGGAAATATTAGCACATTACACCAGCGCTGATATCACTGCATTGACTACCAGTACAATCCAGAATCTACTACTGAGTATTAACAATAATATTTAACATCATTCATGACAATACCACCGGATTATTAGGAGTGACACTACAATCCTCAATGAACACTAAGATCCCAAAATAAAAGGAATATTGTCTATTCCCACAATACAGTGCACACATCTGACACAAATAAGAGACCGGGTGTTTTCCATAGCAGGACCAAAGCTCTGGAATTCTCCATCTGAGGTATTGCATATTTTACCAGACAGAAAGAAATTTAAAAAATGAATTAAAACCTTGACTGTTCAGGAACACATATAATTTAACTTAGAGACATCAGAATATAGAGAGCCACAAAAACAAGAAGGACAAAAGATATTAATTGAACCTTGAAGTATAAATCAAACATTAGAATACAAAATCCTCAAATCAAATCACTAAGATGTGAAAACCATAGCTTCATATTTTCATTATCCAAACTCTATGCCTATTGTACTAGATCAATGTGAATATGTACTAGAAAATTGGATTTGATATAGATAAACCTACCTTAACATACATCCCTGTAACCAATCCATATTTGTCTGTTAATTGTGTTATAATTAAGAATGTCTCTTTGTGATCTATGGGGCCGATGTAATAAGGTGCACCGAAGCTGCCATGGGTTTGTGTGCGTGTGTATGTGCATTTGTATGCATGTTTTCCTGCACAAAGCCCTATACGGGGATCTAATAAAGGTTTTCTGCATGGGAAAAAAGTGCATACAAACGTGCTCACAGATCTGCAGTTTTTCCTGCGCGAATGCATGCTAACAGCATGCAAAGGAAGTAATTAGCTAATCATAGGCAATGCAGGGAGCCGTGCTAGTGCGGGTTTTTTAATGCGGGTTTTTTTTACCACCATGGTCAGGGCACAAGTTAAGTGTCAGCGCTGACTTGGAGGGCCTATGTCGGCGTCCGAGCATCCTGAAAACCACCTAGCTGAGCGCCTATCTCGGCGTCCGAGTGGCCAGCTTAGCTAGGCACCTTTCTGGGTGTCGGAATGTATAGATTCATGACCAAGTAAGCGCCTAGCTCAGCCCCCGAGTGGTAACAGTAGCTAGGCACCCAGAAAGGCAAGACACTTTACTGGGTCATGAATGTATGCCATTGGGTGCCCAGAAAGGCGCCTAGTTACCGTTGTCGCTCGGGCGCTGAGCTAGGCGCTTATTTGGTTGTGCGCGAGCAGCAATGGTAGCTAGGCACCGTTCGGGGCACCCGATTGTGCAGATATGTGAGCAACTAAGTGCCTAGCTGAGTGACCAAATGGCAAGGTATGCTAGGCGCCTTTCTGGGTGCCCGATTGTGCAGATTTTTCTGCCACAAACAGAAGACGAGTGGCCTGATAAGCACCTGGCTAAGTGCTTATCTTGGCTTCTGAGTGGCCAGCTTTTCACGGCTTCCGAGATAGGCGCTTCCCTGGGCGGACAGATACACGGCCAGAAGAGCAGCAAGATTATTCTGAATTATCACCCATAAAAATATTTGCCCTGTTTTCTGCAGCACAGTTATTGGAAATATTAAAAATAATTTCCAGAGTCATACTTTCACTTAATAGGGAGACCCGTTCGCTCCCTCACTTTTATGCTCGGATTATCAGCGCGGGTTTTGAGCGCGTATGTGGCCGCTTATTACATAGGCCCTTACCACGCTTAGGTATGCACATTTTTCCGTACGTGCGCGGATTTCTGCATGCAAATCATTTGATAATTTTTGTTTTACATCGGGCGGAAGTGGCAGCTTCAGCCACTCGCAGTGATCAAAACCCACCCACATAACGAGTGCCTGTTTTACCGTGGGTCTACATCGGCCCCTATAAATGGAATGATTGTATACAAGATGTCTAAATAAATAAATAAATAAATAATGTCCACGTAGGTGCCCACCTGAGCACCAGTGATCATCAGTTGTTATGGTTTGATATCGCAAATAAGATACAGAGAAATTACATTAAGGCCTGAATTTTGAATTTCAAAAATATGGACTTTGTCAAAATGAGGATGTTCTTGGAGGAAGAACTAGAAGACAGGGAGAAAACAGGTGAGGTGGAACAACAGTGGGCCAAATTAAAAGGAGCTATTACAAAGGCAAGAAATCTATATGTTAGAAAGAAAACAAGAGTAAGAGGAAAAAGAAACTGATCTGGTTCTCAAAGGAGGTGGCTGAAATAATAAAAGCAAAAAGAACAGCATTCAAGAAGTATAAAGGATTTCAAAAAGAGGAACACAGGGAAGAATACCTGGTGAGACTGAGGGAGACAAAGAAAGAAATCAAGAAAGCTAAAGGTCAAGTGGAGGAAAGGATTGCCAAAGAGGTAAAGTGAGGTGACAAAATATTTTTCAGATAATGAAAGACAAAGAAGGTAGGCCCAAAGTGGAATAGTGAAACTGAAAGGTTGCAAGGAGCAATGTGTGGAGGGAGATGAAGAAATGGCAGAAATATTAATCTAATACTTCAGTTCGGTATTCACAAAAGAAAACCCTAGAGAAAGGCTGTTGCTGGTTGACAAAACTGAAGATGGGGTGGAGTAGACGAAACTCCATTTCCAGAAGAGAATGTATGGGAAGAGCTAGGAAAACTGAAAGTGGTTGGATGATATACACCCCAGGATACTGAGGATGCTCAGAAATGTGTTGGTGGGTCCTCTGAAAGACTTGTTCAATAGCTCACTGGAAACAGGAGTGGTGCCATGTGACTGGAGAAGAGCTGTGGAGGTCCTGCTTCACAAGAGTGGTAGCAGACAGAAGGATGGAAACTACAGGCTGGTTAGCTGCACCTCAGTGGTGATAAAATTAATGGAAATGCTGCTGAAGGAAAGGATAGAGAACTATCTACAATCCGGTGTGTTGCTGGACTAGAGGCAGCACTGATTTACCAGGGGAAGATCCTGTTGTTATGTTTAAGGAAGGATGTGAACCCCTGGGCTGAGATGAGCGATGTCTCCGACCACAGAGAGGAGCCCTGTGAGCCTCACCGTCAGCAGGTGTAGTCTCAGTGGCGTTGCATACAGCTCAGACTTTATTAAATAGGAAGGAAAGTAATGTCCACAGTATTAGCAATATGGAAGTACTGTCCTGGGCAATGGGAAATTGGGAATTACCCAGAATAAGACACAGTGGAGAAGATCCGGTAGTGGCCCTTAGAATGGGGTATGCCGTGGATCCCCTCTGGAAGAGTTGGCACCTCAGGATACAAATCCAGTAGTGGCCCGCGGAGCGGGGTATGCCAAGGATGTCTGTACAGTTGATGTTAGTAGCGATGCCGAAACCCGGAAGTGGTTCTGTGTAGATGATGAGAAGGAATACTGTAGAGTAGGAATGATGAAAGGCTCTCACTGAAGAAACGCAGTAGTGGCCCGAGGATTGGGGTACACTGCATAGGCTCCTCAATGTAGTTCAGAAACGAAGATGACTGTAGAGCTACTCACAGCAGATGGTTCCTGGAGCAAAGTAAGATCTGAGAAGCAGATCCAGCAGCAGACAGGCAGGAAGGCCCTCTGAGGAGAAGATAGCCAGGAATGCAGGGGAGCCCCCAAGGAGCGGGCATTCAGAGCGTCCAATTGCCAAAGCTGAATCAGGAACAGGAAGTCTTTGAATGAGCAGAGTATAGCAAGACGGAACTCCTTGCTAACTCAAGGAAGGCAAGGGCCGGTTCGATTAAATACACATGTGAATTGACGTCATCGGGTGGGGACGTCCCCGAGGTTCCCGCCATGACATATTCAAATAAGGCCCTTGGCACGCATGCAGCTAGGTAATTCCGGGTCCAAATGGCGGCCGGCAGCACCCACGCTGTCCCGGAAACACCGGCGATGTCGGCATGAACTGGCAGACACTGCCATTCTTCCTAGACTTGATGGAGCGGGGAAAAAAGAGGTGAGCATGAGAGGTCGCAGCCATCTGCGACGGACAGGTGTAACAGTACCCCCCTTCTTAGGGCTCCTCCCCAGGGGTTTTGGCTTCCGGGGATGTGTCCTGTGGAACTGTTGGTTCAAGGCCTTGTCCAGGATGTTACATGCAGGCTCCCAACTATTTTGCTCCCGACCAAATTCTTCCCAGGAAATAAGATACTCCCTTCGTCTGCCATGTTTTCTCACATCAAGGATGTCTTCAACTTGATATGCAATGTCTTCTTCAGCAGAGAGAGGCTGGGGCTCCGGAGTCTTCCTGGAGAACTTTGACAGGATGAGTGGCTTCCGAAGGAAGATATGAAAAGCATTATGTATTGGAAGTGCCAGTGGTAACTTCAAACTGTACCTGACTGGACCTAGGCGGCAGAGGACTGAAAAGGGTCCTATGTACCTTGGCACAAACCAGACCGATGGCAGTTTAAGGCAGATGAACTGGGTACTCAGCCATACCTTATCGCAGCTCTGTGATGGGCATCATAGATCTTTTTGGCTTGTTGTCCAGCCTTCAGGAGAAGTTTTCGTGTGTTCCCACAACTGGTGTAATTCTTGCACCGATGCCTGGGCAGCAGGAGAGGCAACTGATAATGGCATAGGTAGTGGATGTAAGAGCTGACGACCATAAACTAGTTGAAATGGAGGTGACCCTGTTGAAGCATTCTGGTGTGAATTCAGAGCGAATTTGGCCCAGGGAAGCAATTCTTACCAGTCACTTTGTCTGGAGTTGATGTAGGCACGAAGGAATTACTTTAATGTGCGGTTCATTCTCTCCGACTGTCCGTTGGCTTGCGGGTGATAAGCTGACGTCAAATCCAATGAGATGTCGAATTTCTTGCACAAAGATCTCCAGAACTTAGCTGTAAACTGAACTGCTCTGTCCTAGAGGATATGTTTAGGCATGCCATGTAGACGGAAGATGTGCCGGATAAACAACTTTGCTAGTTCTGGAGCAGACGGTAAACTGGGCAGTACCACAAAATGTGCCATTTTAGAAAAATAGTCAATGGTGACCCAGATGGTATTATTACCGTTGGATAAGGGCAAATCAAAGATAAAGTCTGTTGCAATGTGTGTCCATGGTTCACTAGGAATGGGCAGTGGCTGGAAAAGTCCCCAGGGACATCCAGCTGCAGGTTTCTGTCTTGCACAGGTAGACATGACTCAATGTAGATCCTCATGTCTTCCTTTAGAGAAGCAAAACAACCCAAAAGTCTCTCAGTAGACAATATTTTATATCTTCCACCGCTATAATTCTTGATTATATATATACTAATTGTATCTTTTTCTCTTTTTTGTAGTACTTTCAAGTTGTCAGAATGTTCATACTACATCCTGTGTAGACTCTTAAGTCCAATTTTATTAATAATTTCTTATTTTTTTATCTTTTTTAAATATATTAAAATACCCCAACTTTGGAGAAAAACCTTTCTTGCAACAAGGCTCTCATCTCAATCTTGAAAGTCCTTTACTTCACAAACTTGTTCCACAAACCAGTCTTTTTTTCAGCAAACACACATTTTTTTTAAAGAACTACCTGCTGTCACTTACCTTAATCATCTCCTTCGTCCTGAAAAAAAGACTGGTTTGTGGAACCGTGAGGGTAGCTGCTTTGGTAGGGACAATGATGTGTCGCAGTGTGTGTCTGGCACATCCTCTGGGACGAAGGAATGGGAGAGTGCATCTTCCCTGGTATTCTTGTCCACAGGATGATACTTCAGCAGGAAATCAAATCGATTAAAAAATAAGGACCAGCGCAGTGAGCGGGCTTGTCTATGGTTCAAGCGTTGTGCATGACGAAGATATTCAAGATTTTTATGGTCTGTTTAGACCGTTATCTGGTGTTGTGCACCTTCAAGCCATGGGCACCATTCTTAGAATGCTAATTTAATGGCAAGTAGCTCCTTGTCTCCTAACCCATAATTCTGCTTGGCAGGGGAGAACAACCGAGAGAAGAAGGAGCAGGGATGTAATGTGAGGGTGTCACTGTGTTGACTAAGGACAGCACCAACTCCAACATCCATTCAACATTCAACATTCAACATCCTGATTGAACTTGGGAATATTCTGTGTTACAGTTAATAATATGCAATTTTATGCAAAATTAAATTTCAATTTACCTTACATTTAATTTAAGTTCAACATGCCATTGGCCTAATTTTAATTAAATTACGAAAATATTTAAGGATTTATTGTTATTGTTCAATGTTCTTTGTATTATGAATGTATTATATGTTATTGTTCAATGTTCTTTGTAAAAAAAACCCTGATCTGACTTCCCAGACCAGGGCTATCTTTTCGTTCCATGTAAACCGGACTGATTTGTATTGTATACAGGAATTCCGGTATATAAAAATTAAAAATAAATAAATAAATAAATAAATCCAAAGCATCTACCACGACAATAAATGATTGTCAGGGATTGGGATGGTGTAGGCATGGCTCTCAAGTGAACGTCTCTAAGTTTCTCGAAGGCGTTGATGGCCAGTGAGAGGGATTGGCTCCCTTCCACATTATGGCAGTAAGCAGCGTGGTCAAGGTGGAATAGTGATGAATGAAGGATCTGTAGTAGTTCGTGAATCCTAGAAATCTCCACAAAGCCTTGATACCAGTAGGTTGTGGCCAGTCCCAGATACTTTTGGTTTTTTGTGGGTCCATTTGGAACCCTCATCTAGATACCACATAGCCAAGAAATGGAATGGATTCCTGATGGAAGGAGCATTTCTCTAATTTGGCATATAGGTGATTGTCCCGGAGCCTTTGGAGAACATTGGCAACATCCACTTGATGGTTCTGTAGGTTTTGGGAGAAGACCAGTATGTCATCGAGATATACGACCACACAACTGTACAACATGTCCCTGAAAATGTTATTCATCATGTTTTGAAATACAGCTGGGCATTGCAAAGGCCGAAGGGCATGACTAAATATTCAAAATGGCCATCGCGGGTAGTAAAAGCAGTTTTCCACTCATCTCCCTGGCATATGTGGACCAAACTGTATGCCCCTCTGAGGTCCAGCTTTGTGAATATTTTGGCCCCTTGGAGCCGATCAAAAAGTTCAGAGATCAGTGGCAGTGGGTAGCGATCCTTCATAGTGATCTCATTTAATCCGCGGTAGTCTATACATGGGCGAAGGGATCCATCCTTCTTACCCATGAAAAAGAAACCGGCCCCGGCTGCAGATTTAGAAGGCCTAATGAAGCCCTTAGCCAAGTTCTCTTTAATGTAGGCTGACAGAGAAAGTGGGTAACCCTTCCTCTGGGAGGTTCTGAATTGAGTATCAAATTAATAGTGCAGTCAAAGGATCGATGAGGGGGTAGAGTTTCTGCTGCCTTTTTAGAAAAGATGTCCTGGTAGGATGAATATTGCTGAGGTAGGCCCGGAAGTGAGGTGATGGTGGTTAGGCAAGGCATGGGGGTGACTTCTTGAAGGCATCTTCTGTGACAGTCTTTTCCCCATTGGGACAGTTCCAAAGTGTTCCAGTCAAACTGTGGTGAGTGCGTCTGTAACATGGTATACCAAGTATAATCGGGTAAATAGCTTTATCCTAGACCAGGAAAGAGATGGCCGCCGAGTGGAGCGACCCCGTGTGGAGACAAAAGGGTTGAGTAGAATATGTGACCTTACCAGGAAGCGGCCCACTGTGTATGGACGATAGTAGCAGTGGCATAGGTGTCTGGAAGGTGGGAATTCGTAGGTGCTCTACGAGTTGCTTAAGTATGAAGTTTCCCCCGGCACCAGAGTCCACTAAGGCTATGGTATGGAATTCGAGGGTATTCGAAATGATGGAGACTGGAAGAGTCAGTGGAGGAGATGGAGAGGTGAAACCTAGGAGGAGTCTTCCGGCGGATCCTAGGTCTGCGAGTTTCCCAGACAGATAGAGCAGGAGGGTACTGCATGGCCAGGCTGTCCACAGTACATACAGAGGCCACATCTTTTACGATAATGCCTCTCCTTAGCTGTCAGATGGCTGCAGCCTAGTTGCATGGGTTCTTCCTCCTCGATACTGGGCATGGAAGTGGACTGTGTAGCTGGAGCAGGACGAGGATGTTGAACTCCCGAGGTCATCTTTTTGGGACCCTTTATCTCTTGCGAACGCTCATGCAGGTGATAATCAATTCATCCTGCAAGATCAATGAGGGAGTCCAAGGTATCAGTGAGCTCACAGGCGGCTAGTTCATCTTTAATGCGATAATTAAGACCTTCTAGAAAAATAGTCCGTAGACAACCCACGTCCCAAAGCAACTCGGATGATAGGGTTTTAAACTCAATAACATAATCAGTCAAAGATAGGGTACCTTGCTGAAGGTATAGGAGTGCAGATCCAGCGATGGTCTGACGAGCAGGGTCATCAAACACTGAACGAAATAGGGTGAGGAACCCAGTCAAGTCGCTAAGTATAGGATCATTATGTTCCCAGAGAAGTGAAGCCCAGGCCAGGGCTTTCCCATCTTAAAGAGACAGGATGTACGTAGTTTAGGACACTACGTCTGGGAAATAGGTAGGCTGTAAGAAGTGCATACAGCACTGGTTTAGGAAGCCTCTGCATAGTAAGATGAGTGGGTGCAGGCAAAGGCACTGAAAGTCTTACGGATCCAGTAGGTGGAGAGGCGATAGTCTTGTCAGGCGAAGGTGTAGTATTCAGTCAAGAACTGAGCAGGTTGAAGGCGTTAGCCAGTGTCTCCAAAGTCCTTTGTTGTTCAGCCAGTCGCTGGGCCAGTCCAGGGATGGCCTGAAGGACTGAGAGCTGAGCCAGGTCCATGGAGTTAGCAATCTGTTATGTTTAACGAAGGATGTGAACCCCTGGGCTGAGATGAGCGATGTCTCTGCCCACAGGAAGGAGCCCTGTGAGCCTCACCACCAGCAGCCGTAGTCTCAGTGGTGTGGCACACAGCTACTAGTAGAAACTTTATTAAATAGGAAGGAAAATAATGTCCACAGTATTAGCAATATGGAAGTAGAGTCCTGGGCAATGGGAATTACCCAGAATGAGACACAGTGGAGAAGATCTGGTAGTGGCCTGTGGAACGGGGTATGCCGTGGATCCCCTCTGGCAAGAGAAGGCACCTCAGGATACACATCCAGTAGTGGCCCACGGAGCGGGGTACGCCGAGGATGTCTGTACAGTTGATGTTAGTAGTGATTCCGAAACCCGGAAGTGGTTCTGTGTAGATGGTAAGCAGGAATACTGTAGGGTAGGAAGGATGAAAGGCTCTTACTCAAGAAAGGCGGTAGTGGCCCAAGGATCTATCAGTGTAGGCTCCTCAGTATAGTTCAGAAACGAAGATGTCTGTAGAGGTACTCACAGTAGATGGTTCCTGGAGCAAGGTAAGATCTGAGAAGCAGATCCAGCAGCAGACAGGCAGGAAGGCCCTCTGAGGAGCGGATAGCTGGGAACTCAGGGGAGCTCCCAAGGAGCGGGTACTCAGAGCGTCCAATTGCCAAAGCTGAATCAGGAACAGGAAGTCCTTGAATGAGCAGAGAACAGCAAGACGGAACTCCTTTCTAACTCGAGGAAGGCAAGGGCTGGTTCGATTAAATATGCAAGTAGGTTGACGACATCGGTGGGGACGCCCCCGAGGTTCCCACCATGATGTATTCAAATATTGTGCTCGTGCACCTAGGTAACTCCAGGTCCAAGATGGCGGCCGGCAGCACCCACACTGTCCCAGGAATGCCAGAGAGTTCGGCATGAACTGGCAGACACCGCCATTCTTCTTAGACTTGATGGAGCGGGGAAAAAAGAAGTGAGCATGAGAGGTCGCAGGGGTCTTAATAGACTCATTCCCAACCTCAGGGCTGTCATTTGAGGCAACCACACAAAAAATACAATTAAAAAATAGATGAAAGGTGCTGTGCGATGATGCCCCTAGCCAACCCCCTCCTTACTAACAATATCCCCCCCCCCCTCCAAAGTGTAAGAACTTCACCCTGGCTGCCTTCTCCATCAGGCCGATTCAGTAAACTGCGTGGGAGAGCCGGCGCTCCGAGGCGAGCATCCACTCTCCCAACGCGCGCCCAGGCCACTCTCCTGGGCACGTGATTCATTATGCAAATGAGGGCCTGCGCAAATAAGGAGGTGCTAGGGACACTAGCGCTAGCACCTCCTTATTGGCGGTAGCAGCGGTTGTCAGCGGGTTTGACAGCCGATGCTTAATTTTACCGGCGTCGGTTGTCGAACCTGCTGACAGCCACGGGTTCAGAACATGGATGCCGGCAAAACTGAGCATCCGTTTTCCAACCCGTGGGCCATGGGCAGATTTTTTTTTTTTTTTCCTTTGGGGCGTCCGATTTAATATCGCTATGATATTAAGTCGGAGGGTGTACAGAAAAGCAGTTTTTTCTGCTTATCTGTACACTTTCCCAGTGCATGTCGAAATTAACTCCTGCCTTTGGCAGGAGTTAATTTCTGAGAGTAAAATGTGCGGCTTGGGGGGTTGGATGCATGTTTTTCACGCGCTATTATTACCCCTTACTGAATAAGGGGTAATAATAGCACATCAAAAACGCGCGTCCAAACGGGGGCTAACGGTGCGCTCATCCTAACATGTTCAGTAGGATAGAAGCTGAATATTGGCCTCATTGTTTCTTTCTTAATAACATCACCAAAATCTCTCTCTTTCTTTCTGAATCCTTACTCTCTCTCAAATCACTTTTCGCTTAGAGTACTGATACCTCCATCTATGGAGTCTATTCAAAAGGCTGTGATCTCTTCCGATGCCAATATGACCATCATGTGACTGTCCTTCTCAAGTCAATACATTGACTTCTCATCTTCTTCTCCATATTGTTCAAGTTTCTAATCACTACAAGTGGCTTCACTCTTCAGCTCTTCATTTCCTCTCCTCATGACTTTCATTAGTCAGATAAGCTGCTCTTATCTGTACCCTTCTCCATTGCCAACTGTATAATAATCAGCACTTTTTACCTCACTGTGCTGTGTGTCGTGTTCCCTTTCTGACACAACTTAAAAGCAGCCTCTTCCAAATATTAGCCTTCTAGATTATTTTAACCCAGTGTAACCATACTGTCTTTTCACTGACCTGATGAATGGATGACAGCTGTCAGTTGCTAGTCACAGATGTATTGCATTAGTCCATTAGAAAGTTATCACCTACAAACTGTTTTGTGACCCGCATTTCTAAATGTCCAAGTACACTTAGCTACTGCTCAGCCATGTCCACTATAATCAACAAGTTTATTGCCTATGTTTCTTGACTAGATTTGCAAGCTCTGCTGAGTATAGGCTGTCTCTCATGTGAATCTGTACAGCGCTGAGTACATCTACTTGTCTACCAGTGCTATAGAAAGAAGCTGTAGTAGTAGTTGATAAATGGCTTTACTGATGTTACTAAATTCTTTTTTTTTTCTATAGAAATAAAAGAAAAGATACATTTGCATGAGCCTGTGCTCATGTTGTATAATTCTATTCTAAATTTGATTTAAAAAAATAAAGGGCGAATGAATATGACAGCCCCACTTGAAAAATTGTTCTAGGTGGCATGCTCCTGCTCTTATTTATTTATTCTCTTTTCAGTCTAGAAAGATCCAGGAAGGGGATATGTCCAAACAATGGCTTTGATTTTTGTTTGTGTTTGTCCCCTAACGATCTGCTCTCTATGCATTTGTTAGAACTTGTCGGAAATGGCCCGACCCCCGTATACTGAACCTCAGGCAGGCTGCTGGGCTCCCCCCTGCTAAGTTTAAAAGCCCTCTCTTGTTTTCTTTCTCACGATTCATGGTGTCCTCTCTGCCCCTGCTCTTGTTTACTCATGTGCCCTCCAGACACCCGAGAGCGCTTCCTCGTCTCTAGGGGAAAGATGACCCCCCCCTCCCTCCCCTCCCTGCATGCTGAGCAGGGTTATATCAGGAACACGGGGCTTTTGGGAAGCTCACATCTGTTCCAGTCACACACTGCACGGATTTTTGCCTCTTCTACTCTCACTTCCAGTTTATTATTGCTGTCAGACTGTGATAAACATGTATTTGTTACAACCACTTACCAAGAAGGATTCTTATTTAACGTTTACTTCACAGATCACTTCTGTTTAGCTTCGAAATTAGAAATGATATTCCCTGTTCAAATACTGCAACAGTTTTATAGAAGTGATGCTTTTAAAGTGCTACATCAGTCAAGGCCACACATGGCGGCAGCCCCGGCATTATCAACGGCATTGGAATGATTACGCATTGTCTCCACCATACCTGCAGTCCAGTTTTGCCCATCCTTATAGCTCTTCCTTTCTCAATTCAATTGGAAGCTCTTCGGGGCGGTCTTGTATGAGTTGGGATGACCAGTGGCTGCACTGCATCACTGTGTACATTGTGCAGCTAAGTACATACTGTCAGTGCTATAGAAAAATCATGCTGTACATGCTATAGCATAGTCTCGTATAAAATCTTGATTGTATGCTCTGCAAGTTATATGCCAGCCCTCTGTCTAAACAGAACAGTCTATTAAGCCAGTGGTTCTCAACTGGTGCGACGCCACACTTCCCAGTCTCCCGCTGGCCCAGCTGCTGCCCTTACCCCAGCAAAATGGAAACTTTTCCTCTGCCCGGGCTTGAAATGCTGAAGGCCCGGACGGGACGCGCCAGGAGAGCTGGAGCCAGCGGCGCCAGCATGGTCTCTTCTTCCCGCAATCCCCAGTCCTCATAAAATAAAGCAAGAAATATAAAATCAGTAGCAGTAAAGCCATACTAAGCAAAAGAACAGATTATTTCAAAACAGCGGATGAATGGGAGAGCCAGTAATTAAAAACTCAGATCAAAAACTTCTAGAAACTAATAAAATATTTCAAAACAGCAGACACAAAGACCCAGTAATTAAGTGAGTTATTGAAAGCCTGGGCAGCGCGCACAGGGGGGCTTAATTTTTAAAAAATGTTCTGCTCTGCGTACCTGGAAACGTTTGATTTCCAGGGGCCCTGAGATTGTTGAGAATTAGGAGGGGGGTGGGTTTCTTGCAACTTCCTCCTCTCTCTCAGTCACACACAGGCTCTCGATCCCACAATTACACACATTGCTATCTTTGTCCTCTGCACACAGTCTCTTGATCATGCATACTCACGCTCTCTCTCACTCACACACATACGGGCACATTTTAAATGGGCCACGCGCGTAAAAAAAACAGGGGCTATGCGCGTGGCTGGGCTTTGTGGACTGGGAGGGAACTTTTCAATCCACCTACTTAACCTCTCTTCCCCTCTCCTCTCCTCCCCGCCCCCTCTCCCTATCCTATATAACCCCCGATTTCTTATTCTACCTTTTGCTCCTCTTCCGAAGCAGTGGTAACTTGTGTGCGCCGGCACAGCGGCAAATGGCCGGTGTACCTGATGCCTCCATCCCCGCCCCTTTCTCTGGGCCCGGCCCTTCATCACTTAATGATGGTTAAATGCGTGGCCAGGCCCCTTTGAAAATGCGCATGGTGCGCACAAGGCCCAGCCAGACACATAGCCCCCATTTTTCACGCGCATGGCCCTTTTAAAATGTTCCCGTATATGTGTAAGTGTGAGAGAGCTTGTGTGTGACTGAGAGAGAGGAGAAAGTTGCAAGAAACCACCCCCCCCCCTCCTAATTCTCAACAATCTCAGGGCACCTGGATATCAAACGTTCCCAGGTATGCAGAGCAAAAAATTGTTTGTATCATTATTTTTCATTACTGGGTCTTTGTGTCTGCTATTTTGAAATATTTTATTGGTATCTAGAAATTTTTTATATGAGTTTTTAATTATTGGATATTCCACTCATCAGCTGTTTTGAAATAATCTGTTCTTTTTGTTAGTATGGTTTTACTGTTACTGATTTTATATTTCTTGATTTGTTTTATAAGGACTGGTGATTCTTTTTTTCCTTTGTTACACTGCATACAGAGACTCTGGCTTGTTGCGGTTTCCAATTCGGTTTTTGTCTGCATGCTTCTAGTTATGCGTTTTGGTCTCTCTATTCTTTGTTAGGTGAGGGTCAGCACATGTGATGATTCAGGTGAGGTTTTCTGCTGGCGTGTAGTTTCTGTGTAGGGCTCTATAGCAGCCTGACTCTGTCCGTTTTCCTAATAGGAGGTGTATTGGTGCCTTAAGGCCTGGTGTATTATTTTCAGTGTTGCCTTTTCTTAGGTAAGGTGGTTACTGTTTAAGTGCTGGAAATTGGTACTGTTTTGGTGTGGGATGTTTACTATTTATGCAATTTCTGTTCAGACAGAGCACTTATCTTTCCCTTGTGTCATTCTTAACAATAAAAGTAATATGGGACCTTTTTTTAAATTTCCACCATAAATTGTAATGAGTAATGTGTCACACATGTGAGCATTGTCCGTCAGATGTGTCACGATGGGAAAATGGTTGAGAATCTTTGGAAGGGGTTTGGATAAGTTCTTGGAGCAGAGGTCCATTAACTGCTATTAATCAAGTTGACTTATGGGAATGGCCACTGCTACTTTTGTGTTTGTGGACCCTTGAGCTGAGACGAGGTTGGAATCACCACCGAGGACAAGCCCCCAGTGGTCCTCGTCGTTGGGAGGTGGTACAGGTTGGGAGGACCCAACAGGAGCTTCACCTATACCAGCCCACGTTCCCCTCAGGTTGAGCCCTTGGGTGCTGGGGCCGGCAGGACTTGCGCGCGGGTCTCTCCCGAGGAGGTGTCCGGAAGAGGATAAAGCGGCGCCAGGCAGACCGGGTCGAGGCTGGCAGCAGGCAGGCATGACCGGGAACGGACCAGAGGTCAGGACAGGCAGCGAAGTGGCAGAACAGTGAGACAGACCGGAGGTCAGGGCAGGCAGCAAAGAAGCGGAGTCAGGATACCAAGCAGAAGTCAAAACCAGGAAGTCAGTCCGAGGACGGGTGCAGGAGTGGAGCCGGGTCAGGCACAAAGGAACAGGAAGAAACACTGGAACACAGTATCAGGAACAAGCAACAACACACTCACCAAGGAGCCAGACCTGTTGCCAAGGCAAGGAGATGAGATCTGAGCTGGGTTTCAGTGACACCACCTCCCGGGGCCGGGGAGAAGTTTCCCACCGCGGCCCCTTTAAGAGGAGGAGAGAGGCGTGCATGCCTAAGGAGACGCATGCAGGGACTGAGTCAGCAGGATCAAGGGCCGCATGTGCAGGCCACTGCCACGGGATTCAGGGCTGGATTGTCCTAGGCCGCCGGGAAGACGGGTCGGCATGGGTGTCCATCGAGAAAGGTAAGGGGGTCCAGCCGTGGCGGCCCGCGGCCAGGAATCCCAACAGCTACTTCTGGCATCAGTAGCATGGGATCTTCTTAGTGCTTAGGTACTTGCCAGGTATTTGTAGCCTGGTTTGGCCACTGATGCTGGGTTTGATGGACACTTGGTCTGACCCAGTATGGCAACTTCTTGTTTTCTTATGTTCTAACCACTGCATTAAGCAGTGCCCTGAATGCTAATTGTCTATTGCAAATGTTCTGGTTTTTTTAAGATCCAGGCATGTTGGCAATGAGTCTTGACAGGTTAGACATCGTGGTGCTTCAGAATATTCTAGTGTGTATATGTGACAGAATCTATGTCCCATATAGGGAAGTACAGCAATATTAAGCCAGCAATTCATAGCTTTTGAGGCAAATGGATACAGAAAACCTGGTAACCAAGGGGCATACTGTATAAATTCCTAGGTGAGAGAGAGAGATAGAGAACAAAGCACAGGGATCATTTTGAGGGAAAAGAAAGCTTAGGAGCTGGGAGTAAGTGGGAAGGCCAGAACGCCAAACCCAAACCCCTGAGATTAAAAGAGAGGCAGGCCGAAGAAAAGAGGAGAAGCCCAGTTACTCTAAAGGCAGGCTTGCAGTACAGGAGAAGGTAAAAAATACGCCTACGGTATTTGTTATTATGATTTTATTTAAAGGCTGATCAGACCCAGCCTTAACCACAGAATGTTAGCAGGACCTGAGAACCTGACCTGCCAGTGCTCTAATAGTAGCTAGGTGGGGTTATTGTCAGGTCTATCCAGTACCGAGCGGTAGGAAGAGCTGCGTTAGTGCCTACGGCACCCGCGGTTACCGCCCGCACAATGCAGCTCACCTACCGCTCGATCCTGAACACTAATTATATGTAAATGTAAACCGCGTCCGTAATGCCTTAGTCCCGCGCAACCCATTTTACTGGATAGAGCGCCTATACAGTATCCTGGGTGCGCGGGCCTAAGGCTTCACGCCACGCTGGTATCTGTCATTTCAAATGTCATTTGAAATGACAGATACCAGGAAGCGAAAAAACCAAAAGCAAAAAGTAAGTCGCTTCGCCGCTTCACTCTTCCCTCCTCCCGGAGCAAGGCTGCTTTTCGCGCCCTGCTCCGGGAGGAGGGAAGAGTGAAGCAGAGAAGCGACTTTTCGGTTTTTTTTTGCTTCGCCGCTGTCAGTGTACCCCCTCCTCTCGGAGCAGGGCGCGAAAAGCAGCCTTGCTCCGGGAGGAGGGGGAGTCACTGACAGCGGCGAAGCAACGGCGAAGACAGCGGCGAAGCAAAAAAAAAACCAAAAGCACGACGTCACATCTTCAGCGGCCAATTGTACGCTTCCCCCGTGCAGGCGGCCATCTTTGTCTTCGTCGGGAGGAGCTACGATCGCATGTGTTCCTGATGATGGCTTCAGAAAAGTAAGTTGGCAGGCGTCCAAAAGCGACTTACTTTTGGGATCTTGACAGATCCCAAAAGTAAGTCGCTTTTGGAAAAAAAAAAAAATTGTCGCTTTTGAAAAAAAAAAACCAAAATTGCTTTTGGTTTTTTTTTGCTTCGCCGCTGTCTTCACCGTTGCTTCGCCGCTGTCAGTGACTCCCCCTCCTCCCGGAGCAAGGCTGCTTTTCGCACCCTGCTCCGAGAGGAGGGGGTACACTGACAGCGGCGAAGCAAAAAAAAAAAACGAAAAGTCGCTTCGCCGTTGCTTCGCCGCTGTCTTCGCCGTTGCTTCGCCGCTGTCAGTGTGCCCCCTCCTCCCGGAGCAAGGCTTTTCGCGCCCTGCTCCGAGAGGAGGGGGCACACTGACAGCGGCGAAGCAAAAAAAAAACAAAAAGTCGCTTTGCCGTTGCAGTCTCCGTGGCAGCCCCAGTCCGGACATCGGAGGGGGGCTGCAACGTTTTTTTCGCTTTTTTTTTTTTTTTTGGCTTCGGGAGCAGGGGAGAGGACTGGGGCTGCCACGGAGACCGGCACCCATGATCACAGCCGGGGCAGGTGAGCGGGGGCTGGGGGAAAGCTTGCCATCTACCCTTACCCCTGCCTCTACCGCAGGGGTCAGGGTAGGCGGTAAGTTTGCAGGTTAAACGCGCGACAAAACGGCAAGGAAAACTAGCGATAGTCGGGGCGCGGGTTACGGGATGCTAGGGAATAGCTAATTCGCTCCTTTGCATGCACTAGCGAGCTAATTCGCTCGTTTGCATGCAATATACATGCCGCGGGCGGAAGGGGTTGCCCGGGGAATTTAGGACACGGTAGGAGTAGGTTAAAGGGGATTCGGGATCACAGGAAGGGCTAACGCGGCCGGAACGTGAGTAAAAAGCGGCTTAGGAACAGGGTAAACGCGGCCGCACTTTACAGGATAGGCCTGTTTGTGAGCTAAGTGTGTTCCTAGCACTTCTTGTTTGGTGTAAATAAACCCCCTTTCTGAAAAGGAATGAGAGCCTTTCCTGGTCTTATACAAAGTGGACTGGGTCCTCAGCACCTGCAAGCATTGCGGTCCCCTGCCAGAAAGCACAGCACAGTATAATATTTATTTATTTGTTTATTTGTTTGTTTGTTTAAGAAATGTATTATGACGTGTTCTACACCATTAATACATATGATTGCATACAACATATGGTTGCACTCTCCCTTCTCCTAAGATCTTATAAGCCAAGTTGGAGCACAGGGATGTTAAGCAACTTGTCTAAGGTCAATCAGAAAGAAAGGGCTCCACACTATACAGCTCTTTAAGTCCACAATCAGCACGCAGAATATAGCAGAGATGATGATCTGTGCTTCTAAAGTTCTACAAATAGGTCTGGTTTTCCAGACTTCCACAATAAATATTCAGGAAATACATTTGTATACCTCAGATTAAAAAAAACCCCAAAGAACCAGATGGCAAATTTGCACAGGTTGGTTATCCTGAAAATGAGACCTGCCTGGGGCTCAAAGATCAGAGTCCACCATCTCTGGCAGATCAATATTGCTAGCTTTGCATAACATTAGAGTTTTCTGGGTTTCTCCCCCTCGTTTATCGTTCAACAAGGCAATAGGAGAATGGGTGTCTACCTCGTAGGGCTCACCGTGTTTCAATAGTATGGGCTACAATAAAACTAGAATGCATTGCCCTCCAAACGTAAGGGTGAGAATGAGGAAGCACTGACAATTAATTCCATACTTTCCATCACTTCTGCCTCCAAAGAAAGCCAGGGCTGCAAGTAATCTCTTCCTAACCAAGCCTTAATCGAGAAGCCCAATAATAACCAAGCAAATTCGGGAGAGCTATCCTCCCCAAGCTTTGTCTTCCATAATATAACCAGCCTCAGAGGTGGGGACCCTCCCTTCCAAATAAATGTAAATATCCTATCTTTAATATCTGCAAAAAATGTCATAGGCCATGCATAAGTTCCTGCAAATTTTGTTTAAATGTAAACCGATGTGATATGTAAAATCGAACACCGGTATATAAAAGTAAATAAATAAATAAATAAATAAATAAATAAATAAATAAATAAATATTAGGCCTATTTCAATGCATGTTCTAAGCCATGAGTAAACTGAATCATTTTATTTTTATTTATTTATTTAACGGCTTTTCTATGCCGACATTCGTAAGGCACATCATGCCGGCTTACAAAGAACTGATAAGAAGAAATACAATTATAATATAGTAAACTCCCATACCAAAAGTAGTAAACTACTAGTATTCAAACAGAACAATTCTGCCTAAGAAAAGGCATCATTGCTTATATTACATCAGGCCCCAAAACACCAATAAACCTCCTATTAGGAAAACAGACTAAGCCAAGCTGTTCTAGATCCCTACAGAGAAACTACACACTAGAAGTAAGGCGGTTCTATCATGAGGCAAGGTGAGGCGGCAGCCTCAGGCAGCAAAATGTTAGAGTGGCAAAAAGTGTCCCTCAAAATACTCCTGTGGTGGCCACCTCAGCCTGCAGTCACACCCAGACAGAAAGAAATCTCCTGCTGCCTCAAATAATGGCGCGCCCGTGAGGATCCAGGGTCCTGTGAGCAGAAAGACAACCCTAGCACCAGCGGCGCAGAAGTCTGACAATACGTGACCAGGAGTATGAATTGCCCAAGGGGCTCTCAAGCCCTGCAGAAAGTCATTAACGACAGCGGCATGGGATTATGATGTGCCTGACAGGACCCCAGGCCTGTGGGCGGAAAGACACACCCCGAGATGACGGTGCAAGATTTTGGCGTGCCTGACTGGATCCCAGACTTGCAGGCAGGATGACACCCCCTGAGCCGGTGGCATGAGATTATGGCATACCCAACAGGATCCCAAGCCTGCGAGCAGGAAAACACACCCTTAAGCCAGAGGCATGGAATTATGACGTGCCCGCAAGGATTCCAGGCCCCACGGACAGGAGGAAAAAGATGGTGATTGAAGTGAAAGGGAAGAAGTGGAGTGTGAGCGGGGGAGGGCTGAGTGAGAAAGAATAGCATGGGGGAGGGGGTTAAGTGAATGATGGAAGGGAAGCCAAGAAGGCTGAGTGAGTGAGAGGAGATGAAAGGGAAAGTGAAAAGTGAATGAGGAGGAAGGGAAGAGAAGGGGTTGAGTGAGAGGGAATAGAAGGGAAGGTGGAACAAGAGGGAGCAGGTGAATGATTGCACGTGTGTGAGCTTGAAAGAGAGTATGAGCAACTAAAGAGGTTAGGACTTTTCAGCTTGGAGAAGAGACAGCTGAGGGGGGATATGATAGAGGTGTTTAAAATCATGAGAGGTCTAGAACGGGTAGATGTGAATCGGTTATTTACTCTTTCGGATAATACAAAGACTAGGGGGCACATTTAAAACTAATCGGAGAAAGTTCTTTTTCACTCAACGCACAATTAAACTCTGGAATTTGTTGCCAGAGGATGTGGTTAGTGCAGTTAGTATAGCTGTGTTTAAAAAAGGATTGGATAAGTTCTTGGAGGAGAAGTCCATTACCTGCTATTAAGTTCACTTAGAGAATAGCCACTGCCATTAGCAATGGTTACATGGAATGGACTTAGTTTTTGGGTAATTTGAACCACCTCCCCCTGTACATAGGTTTGTACATAGTTTTCCCAGCAGCATTATCAAAACAAATTGGACATGCTAAACACATGTCGTTTCTATAGTTACTTCCTATAATCCCTGTTATGCCCACCTCTTTATCTGTTACCTGTTTGAAGTGTTTTTCTCGTTTCAATGTAAATCGCCCTGCGAGGCGTTAGTTTCATTTCCTTGTAAACCGAGGTGATATGTATTTTATACAGGAACCCCGGTATATAAAAACTAATAAATAAATAAATAAATAAATAAATAAATTGCCAGGTTCTTATGGCCTGGATTGGCCACTGTTGGAAACAGGAAGCTGGGCTTGATGGACCCTTGGTCTGACCCAGTATGGCATTTTCTTGTTCTTATGTTCTTAAATATGTGACTCGTAAAAGGCATTCCAATGACAGTTTGAAGGGGAAAGGGGAGGGCTTCATGAACGATCAGAAGGCAGCAAGCAGGATCATTTCATGGCTCATAATGGGTTAAGAAACCTCGGCTTTTGTTGAGTACTTTTTATTTTATTATCTGTTCCATATTCCCAAGCAGCCTGATGAGAGAGCAATTTTACACTCAGGCCTTCAAGCTGCAGTGAATCCACACTGCTAGCAGTCCCTCCCTGTGAAAGATGCTTTCTGTTGTGTGACAAAGTCGTTTTGTGACATGCAGCATAACTGGCTGAGTGCGTGCATGCTATTTATGATAAGCATAATGGATGCCATGGAGCATCAGACAAGAAAATGCCTCCCTTTGAGCCATTCCAGGTAAATAATGAAATGTAAAATAAAACACTGAAGAAAAAAACTGTGCAGTTGTAGTGCTTACAGTTGTGCCGTTATCACCTTGTACTGTACAGAGAGTACGCCTGGAGCAAATGGCAGATCTCCTTTGTTAAGGCAACACATTCATTAATTAAGATGCTGAGCGAAGAGGAACGGGATCTAAAATAGGAATTCATTTTCAGTATGAAAGACCCATGGAATACTTTATTGTGTAATCTGTTTGCCTCTCCTTTGCGTTGGTAGATAAAGAATTCCACAGAATGCCACTAGTAGGTTCTTGAAATGAAACTTCCTTCAACTAACAATATCCTGGAAGGCATGGAAGAGGGAGTAATGCTTCATTTTCTACTGAGGATCCAATATTCATTCTGCTCTATTCTTATTTACTGTGAACAGGAAGCAAGTCACAAGGAGCAACATGTGGTTTATTGCTGTTATATATGACATAGGTTAGGCAAAATGGCAGGAAGTCAATCTTTCCCATCAGTTCAACTGCTATAATAACGTGACCAAAGGATGCTTTTAGGATGATTGTTTCTAATGGAAGGAAAAAATACATTTATAAGTGTTTAAGACCTAGCCTATAAATCAAAGTCACCTGCACTGATTCTGTATGAGAGACGTGGAAATATCAGGGATTTTGCAAGATTAATAGCTGCTCTCCCTCCTGGGTCTGTTCTTAAAGTGAGGTAAGGAAGAATCAAAGATTTGCCATCCCTTCTTCTTTAGAATGGAGGGTCCATGTCACTGGCTCCTAAAGATTGGAAGGTTACATGGTCATCAGCATTCCCTCCATCTTCTTCTCTCGTAACCCCCCCACCTGCCCCCGTCCCGTTTCTTTCCATGAATAATGCTCATTGGAGGCAGGCACGGTGGAAACTAAATGGTCTGGTCACAGATTTATTTGAATAATACAGAGTATGTAAATCCACTTAAACTGTCACTTAACAATTTGACTTCTAGCCTCTTTCTAGGCAAGTAATAATATCCAAGTATTAAATAAATGTAGGTTCAGCAAAAACAGTATATCAACATCATACAGTTTATCCTAACCATTCCTCATTGGTAGCCAAATGCCATTGATCTGCCAGAGCGACACAACATGCCTGCATTTTCCACTAGGTCGTCTACTCATTCCTGTCCTTGTGGCCTACCTGTCTATTTCGCACGTTTTCCTTGGGTCTTCTTAAGACTGAACTTGCAGTCTGGCAGATAGACTTGGTTATATTGTTGTTCCCATTGATGTTCGGCACTTTTAACGCTACTAGCTTCACCATGGTGGTAACCCTGCACGCCTTATCACCACGAAGGGCCTTCTACCTTGTTTACTTAGTTACTGTCTGCCTAACCTAGGGGGTCACTGCTCTTTGCACTAAGGGGCAAATGTTAATAGCTTGGCACGCGCTAAAGCCGGGAGATGTGCGCGTCTCTTGGGCCGGTGCATGCTGTGCAGATTTTAAAAGCTGTGCGAGAATGTGAGTATCTCCCAGTACGCGCAAAAAAAACTTTTTGGGGGGAAAATGGGCGGGGCGTGGTCTGGACAGCCTATGGACATTCCCAGATTTTTGCATTAAAACAGCGTGTAAATATTTATCAGGGATGTGCACAATTTTTTTTTCAGTTCATTTTCGTTTTCGGATTCGGGGTGGACAATTTCAGTCCACTCCCTGAACCCGGAAACTTTTTTCGTTTCACTTTCGGAAATGGACAAAAAAAAACAAACCGCCCCAATCCTTCCAATTTACTTAATTATACACCCCCCCCCCCCACCATCCCGATCCCCCCCAAGACTTACTAAAAGCACTGGTGGTCCAGCGGGGTCCCGGGAGCAATCTCTCCCTCTCAGGCCGTTTAAGATGGCGCCGGCCGTCCATTACTCCTATCATGTGACAGGAGCCGACCAATCGCACTGGTAGCCCCTGTCCCATGGTAAGGGCAAAGGGCCACTGGCGCCATTTTGATTCCTGGCAGGCCCTAATGCCCGAGAGTGGAAGATCGCTCCCGGAAACCCGCTGGACTACCAGGGCTTTCAGTAAGTCGGGGGGGGGGGGGGGGGATATTGGGATGGTGGGGGGGGTGTAAATAAGTAAATTTGAAGGGTTGGGTTGGATTTGGGTTTTTTTTAAATAAATGTGCCCCTCCTCCCCGCGCTAACCCGAAAAATATTTTTTCCCAAATTTTGGGAAAACTCTGTTTCGGGATTCGGGTCTCCCGAACAGAACGAATTAGGCAATTTTGTTGAAATTGCTGAATTTATTCTAAACAAATGCACATCCCTAATATTTATGCTCACAAGTATGCGCCAGGGTCCCTATCCACATATCTTTACTGGATGGCGTGTAACTGGTATAATAAAAAAGATGAGGCCAGTCAGCGAGGTTTGAAGGGTTGGGGCTCAAAGGGTAAAAGGGAGGCAGGTTAATTAGGGAGGTTAGGAAGTCCTAGCCTTTACCTGGGCAAACTGGAAATGGACTGGGGAAACTGGTAATTGCATCGGCGCACATATCTATTAAAATCCCCTCACGTGCAGAGCCGGCATTTGCGCCCACATGAGTGCCCCATCTAAAATTGTGCGTATATGTACGCGCGTACTGCCAATTTTATAACATATGCGCTTAGACGTGTGCACGCTATAAAATGAACGTGTCTCTGGATGCGAGCCTGTATATGTACGTACATGTGCACCCACACGGCTGTTTCAAAGTTACCGTCTAAGAGCTAAGGCAGTGACTCTGGCTTTTCTTAGCTCCAGCCCCATTCACTGCCACCTCACAATAGCAAGGATCCTGTTTCCAGTGTGTTATCAAAATTTCTGCACCAATTTCAGATAAATATTCCCTACCTGGATGACGCAGACTTGCATAGTCCTTGGTTATCAATTGGTATTTCATAGTGTGACAATGAGAGGTTTCCAATATCGGGGAGACGCCAACGAAAACCCTTGCCTAGGGCACTGTGCTACTCAGTGCCAGTCCTGAGATTATGTACAAAATATTTATGAGAAAATATTTCTGTGTGTTTTCTTCTTTAAATAAATAGACACGTCAACCATGAGCCTAACACTATTTATTTATTTTAAAACTTTTCTATACCGTCGTTCAGTGATAACCATCACAACGGTTTACAAATAGGCACATAAATAATTTCGTAATGGATTTTAATTTATCTAGTAGGTGCCAGAAATAGTTCGGTTACATGATTCAAATAATATATGCTATATGCAATGTGGATTGTAATTCCATTCATGGAGTATCCTTACATGCGAAATACTGTAATTCTTTAAATTAATATTTAAGTATGATAAAATAAAAAGAACGCATATATGCTATCTGGTGACTTTTTCTGTTTGTCTATGTGTAGGAGTCCTTTTCTTGTTTATTAGTGGAAGGATGAAAAATTTATTAGTTTATTAGTGGAGGAAGAAAAATAAAATTGCATCCTCACAAAACCAGCAAGTTTGCTATTGGTATTTATATAGATTCTGTATGGTGCAGGTTAAGATTTTAGTGGACAATGGGGCCGATGCAATACAGTGTGCGGCAGTCGGACGCAGGTTGAATAGGCGCTAATGAATCCCCTAATGCAATAAGGGGATTAGCGCCTATTCAGCGCATGTCCAACGCAGAGTGAGTCTAATATTGCTAATCACATGCAAATGCATGCGATTGAGGCTATTAGCATTCACTCCAGATGCAAAAAAAAAAAAAAAAAGTGAGTCTAGGATGCACATCTAGCGCTTAAGGTGCTGAGTGTTCCTTAAACCAGTACAGAAAAGCAGAAAAAACTGCTTTTCTGTACTACCTCCTACTTAATAAGTAGGAGAAAAAACAAACAAAGTTAAAGAATAGAAAAAAAACAAACACTGGCAGTCGGGTACAGGAAACAGACGCTCGAATGACAAGCGTCCGTTTCCTGAACCCCCTGGCTGTGCGGCATTTAGGAAAATTGACGCTGATAAACTCGGCGTTGGTTTTCCTAACCGGCGGACCGCTGACGCCGATCGGGTTCGCGTTAGCAAGGAGGAGCTAGGGGCGTGCAAGCAACTCTAGCGCCTCCTTACTAATGCGACCCCCTAATTTAAATATTGCATGGGGCCCGCCTTCGGGGCACATTAAAAAAAGCAGGCGTTGACTGTTCAGCACCCGCTTTCTACGAAAATTTATTGCATCGGCCCCCATATGAGTTCAAACAACTTGGGCATATAAATGGCATTAAGGAACTGAGAAGCAAATCAATGGTGTGTGTGTGTGTGGGGGGGGGGCATCCAGCTTGTCATTTATACTCTTTGATTTGCAATCAGGTTTCCTAAATCTGTCTTGATGTTTGCCCCCCACACTTCCCCACATCCAGCCACGTTTTCAGGATATCCACAATGAATACGCATGAGATAAATGTTCTTCTGTTGGAGACCCAGTCTATGCAAAGTTAGCACAATGTGGACACCCTGAAAGCTGGAATGGCTGTGGAGTTACCAGCATAGCTATGGGAAGCCCTTATTTAAATTGTTGGCTCATTTTATAGTGGATCTTAAAATAGAAAAAATGTTCTCCAATTTTTTGGAACATCTATGCAGACTAACATTTCAGTATCTGCACTTTGCTAGGTTTGATGTCATTCGATGATTCCCAGGGAGAAGGAAAACCACTATTGGTGATACCTTCAGAGCTGCATGACAGCTGCTAAATTGTATCCAGAATTTGTTCAGCAAGAAAGCTGCTCTTCACCGTGGATTGATTCTCCCCCGTGTTTGCAATTATCCGATTGCCCATTAATAATTCATCACATGGAAATGCATTCCTGTGAGCCAGATTACATCTGGAGATAAAAGGACCTCTTCCCGCGGATAGCTCCCATGCCGTTTGGGCACTACTGCTTTTCATAATCTTTTGTATACGATATCTTGAACGAGTGACAGTTAGTAACTATTATAGCAGCTGGAATACACTTCAAATAAGTACCACATGGGCCTAATTTATTGTAGTGAGATGAACCACACAGTAGAGCTCTCTGCATTGCTCCCTAACCAGGAATACACAGCTTGCTTCTCAAACGAACCCTCCTCAACAAAGGAGCTGGGAACCAAAACCCATTTGAAATCAGTTCCACACAGTAAAACAAACAAACTGTGTTTCAACCGAATGAATCTAAATCTAGCTTCAAATGTGAGTTTCACTTTATTTTCAAATGCATTTGTGGGGGAAGTTGAGGACATTACTGTACAGAATGGAAACATGATGGATATGGAATAATTATAAGAAGGCCAGGATTTCATACAATTGGAACAAGCATTGCTTTAATTTATCTTCCTCTACAGTTTATTTATCTTGTATGATGGAATTTGGAATTGCTAAGAGATCTATGTACTGTAACCAGCATCAGAACGCAAGTTACTTACTGGCTTTAATATCATCATTATATATGGGGACTTGCAATGTACCAAGTATCAAACTAATGATATTCAGAACCGCAGCCATGGTAATGCAGACCAGATTCTACCTGTGGTTTCCCCATGCTAACCAGGCGAAGGAGAAATTAGACCCGCATGTCCCCTCATCCACCTCCTGGATCTCAGTCTGGCAACAAACTTTGATCCTCCACACTCAAGCCTTCCCCTCGCACACCCGTGGGTGTTCTTATTGACAACCAACTCACCTTCAAACCCTTTATTAAATCTGTCCTAAGTGACTTCTATTTCAAGCTACAAACAATTAAAAAACTCAGACCCTTATTGCATTTCTCTGATTTTCGCACAGTACTTCAGTCTATTATTTTCTCCAAAATCGACTACTGTAATGCTCTCCTCCTTGGCCTCCCCTCCACGTACACCAAACCATTACAACTCCTACAGAACGCCGCAGCACGTATTCTCTCAAACTCTAAAAAAAGAGACCACATTACACCAACTCTAATCGAACTGCATTGGCTACCAATACAGTCACGAATCCTTTTCAAAGCACTTTCCCTCATCCATAAAAGCATTATAAATGAAAACCTCCACTGGATCAGCCCTCCCCTCCTGCCTTGCACCTCCACAAGACCCACTCGTCCTGCCCTCCAAGGAACACTCCGCACTCCCTCAATCAAATCCACCAAACTTATCTCCACAATGAACAGAGCTTTTTCCCTAGCTGGCCCTACCCTTTGGAACTCCCTCCCTCCAGATTTACGCACAGAGACATCCACACCTAAATTTAAAAAAAAACTAAAAACATGGCTGTTCCTACAGGCCTACCCTTCAAACTCTTCCCACTCTATGAAGAATACCTAAAATTTGTGTAATCTAGACTCTGAATATTTTTAATATTCTCTGTCTCTCCCCCCCCCTGATATTTCACTCCTAAATTATGTGCCCTCACTGATTAACTTTGTATTATTGACCACTACATTATTGCCGTATAACTCCTCCCACCCTTTGATGAACCCCTGAAACTCGTGCAACTTATTCACAGAATTATGTTTGTATTATTTTCTGTTAGTTTCCTCTGGATCCATTTCCTCCTGAATTTTATGTAAACACCATGTTTTCGCAGATCTTTATTTTTCACTATGCCAATGATCCTGTAACTTTGCTTCGCCTTACCTTAATGATCAAGAGTTTCTGTTCTTTGTTCTCATATAGGTCCTTGTTTTGCATATAGTTATAGTTACTGGTCCTTGTCTCATATAGTTATTGTTCCTGTTCCATGTAAAGGCTATGCCTAAAAGTTCCAAGTTATTTGTAAACCGATACGATGTGCAAACGGATATAGGTATATAAAAAAATTCTAAATAAATAAATAAATAAGCCACTACTGAGCCTCTAGGCCCATGATGTTGCACCGGAGGTAGAGCCTTGGCCCAAGGAAGGGTTGATGCTACCCGCAGGGCAAGCCCTACGGGTCCCCACCGTCGGAAGGCAGTCTACAAACATAAGTTTGAGTGTTTTTGTTTTAAATAGATAGTCAGAAAGTCAGGCAGCAAACAGAAGTCTGTGTGTTTGTATTCCCCCGCCCCCCCTCCCCAACCACACACACACACACACACACACACACACACATCCACTCCTAGCTCATCCTTTAATTTATAGGCAGGTGTCACTTTCACATTAAAAACAAATTTAAAAATCAGTCTTTTAACTGAAACTCAGAAATTCCCCACATCTTATCAAGAGTTGATCATTCCCTTGTAGGTCACTACTAGATATATAGTGAATACACTAATACATTTACAGGGCCCTAATTGCACTCAATCCTACATCCTAAAACTTAACTTAGAACTGAACAAATTTAAGATGAAGGCAGCAGACCAGCAGCAAGACGGGAGGACTCCCAGTCTTTTGCATCGAGTGTCACATGTATGATTTTTTACCTGCCAATAAGAAATTGTACATGTGCACCCAATGCAAAGAGCTCCTGTCTCTCAGAGAATGAGTCTGATCTCTGGAGGCTAGAATGGCACACCTAGAGGAGCTGAGGCATTTATAGATGAGACCTTATGAGAGGTTTATAGATGAGACCTTCAGGAACATAGTAGCCAAGTCCCAACTCTAGTCTGGCAGCCCTGGTGCTGCCTTGAAGGAGGAAAGTTTCATGATCAGAGAGCATCAACCAGGTGCAGCAGGAAATTATCCTGTAGTAAGGACCTGCTCTCCAGGTGGTGCATTGTGCTCTCGCATGGAGGATGTGTCTCCCGGAGCTACTGCCAAGAAGGGCAGGGTTTGGTTGGCCATCAAAGTTGGTGATTCGATTATTAGGAATGTAGACAGCTGGGTGGCTGGTAGGTGTGAGAATGACCTGGTAATATGCCTACCTGGTGCAAAGGTGGTGGACCTCACGTATCACCTAGATAGGATTTTAGACAGTGCTGGGGAGGAGCCGGCTGTTGTGATACATGTGGGCACCAATAACAAATGAAAATGTGGGAGGGAGGTTCTGGAAGCCAAATTTAAGCTCTTAGGTAAAAAGCTGAAATCCAGAATCTCCAAGGTAGCATTCTCTGAAATGTTCCCTGTTCCACGCACAGGTCACCAGAGGCAGGCAGAGCTCAGGAGTCTCAATGCGTGGATGAGATTATGGTGCAAGGAAGAGGAACTGGGGAACCTTTTGGGGAAAGGGGAGTCTTTTCTGAAGGGATGGGCTCCACCTTAACCAGGGTGGAACCAGGCTGTTGGTGCTAACCTTTAAAAAGGAGATAGAGCAACTTTTAAACTTGAACAATGGTTCGGAGGGAGGTATCTTCAAAGGATACTAATGAAGCTTTAGAGATAGGGCATCCCAACAAAGAGGTACCAATAATAAGAAAAGTAGTCCAAGTGCCTATAATTAAAAACTCACCTGAGCTAAACGATTCCAATTTATCCATGTCAACTGAAAAGCAGAATGTAAATGCAAACAAAATACACAAATATTTGTATGCTAATATCAGAAATCTAAGAAGTAAGATGGGAGAATTAGAGTGCATAGCAGTGAATGATGACATAGACTTAATTGGCATCGCAGAGACATGGTGGAAGGAGAATAACCAATAGAACAGTGCTATACCAGGGTACAAATTATATTGCAATGACAGAGGGGAGCATTTTGATGGTGGGGTGGCGCTTTATGTCCAGGATGGCATAGAGTCAAACAGGATAAAGATCCTGCATGAGACTAAATGCACAAACAAATCTTTATGAGTAGAAATCCCTTGTGGTTGGGGAAGAGAATAGTGATAGGAGTATGCCACATTCCACCTGGCCAAAATGGTGAGACGGACAGTGAAAGGCTAAGAGAAATTAGGGAAGCTAACCAAACTGGTAGTACAGTAATAATGTGAGATTTCAATTTCAATTATCAGAGCATGCTAGAGAGATAATGTTCCTAAATGAAATAAAAGACATTTTTATGGAGAAATTGGTACAGGAACCAACGAGAGTGGGCACAGTTTTAGATCTAATTCTTAGTGGAACACAGGATTTGCTGAGAAAGGTAACGGTGCTGGGCTGCCTGGCAGAGCTCTAGAGTTTCAATGCGTGGATGAGACGATGGTGCATGGATGAGACGATGGTGCAGGGAAGAGGGATTCAGCTTTGTAAGGAACTGGGGAAACTTTTGGGGAAAGGGGAGACTTTTCCGAAAGGATGGGCTCCACCTTAACCAGAGTGGAACCAAGCTGCTGGCACTAACTTTCAAAAAGGAGATAGAGCAGCTTTTAAACTAGAACAAGGGGTTAAGCCGACAGTCACTCAGCAGTGCATGGTTCGGAGAAATGTATCCTTGAAGGATACTAATGAAACAGGAGAGTTAGGGCATCCCAACAGAGAGGTTCCATCAAAAGCAAACATAGTTCATATGCCTATATGTAAAAAAATCACCAAAGCTAATGATTTCCGAATTATCCCAAACAACTGAAAAGCAGGTTGTTAAAACAAGCAAAAACCACACTTTGAAATGTCTGTATGCCAATGCCAGAAGTCTAAGAAGTAAGATGGGAGAGTTAGAGTGTTTAGCAGCAAATGATGAGATTGACATAATTGGCATCACAGAGACTTGTTGGAAGGAGGATAACCAATGGGACAGTGCTATATCAGAGTACAAATTATATCGCAATGATAGGGAGGATCAACTTGGTGGGGGTGTGGCACTTTATGTCCGGGAGGGTATAGAGTCCAACAGGATAAAGATCATACAAGAGAGTAAATGCTCAGTAGAATCTATATGGGTAGAAATCCCATGTGTGTTGGGAAATAGTATAGTGATAGGAGTATACTACCGTCCACCAGGACAAAATGGTCAGACAGATGATGAAATGCTAAGAGAAATCAGGGAAGCAAACCACTTTGGCAGTGCAATGATAATGGGAGATTTCAATTACCTCAATATTGACTGGGTAAATGTAACATCAGGACTTGCCAGAGACATAACGTTCCTGGATGCAATAAATGATTGCTTCATGGAGCAATTGGTTCAGGAACCAACGAGAGAGGGAGCTATTTTAGATTTAATTCTTAGTGGAACATAAGATTTGGTGAGAGAAGTAATGGTGGTGGGGCCACTTGTCAACAGTGATCATAACATGATCAAATTTAAACTAATAACTGGAAGGGGGACAATAAGTAAATCTGCAGTTCTAACACTAAATTTTAAAAAGGGAAACTTTGATAAAATGAGGAAAATAGTTAGAAAAAAACCAAAAGGTGCAGCTGCAAAGGTTAAAAGTTTTCAACAGGCTTCAACATTGTTTAAAAATACAATCCTAGAGGCGCAGTCCATATGTATTCCGCGCATTAAGAAAGGTGGAAGGAAGGCAAAACGATTACAGTCATGGTTAAAAGGTGAGGTGAAAGAGGCTATTTTAGCCAAAAAAACATCCTTCAAAAATTGGAAGAAGGATCCATCTGAAGAAAATAGGATAAAACATAAGCATTGTCAAGGTAAGTGTAAAACATTGATAAGACAGGCAAAGAGAGAATTTGAAATGAAGTTGGCCATAGAGGCAAAAACTCATAATAAAAACTTTTTTAAATAGATCCAAAGCAAGAAACCTGTGAGGGTGTTGCGATCCCAGGCCGTCCCCGGAATCGCCACTCACCTCGTCGCGGTTCCCCTCCAGTTTGCCCGCATCTCCGGGCTCCCCCGAGCCGCGGTCGGGCCGTGCAGGCCCCGAAAACGGCGCTCCCATGCCGTGCTGGCTGCCGGCATTCTCCGCGGCTAGGCCCCGCCCCCTAGCCGCGCGGCAGGCCCCAGATCTTAAAAGGGCCAGCGCGGGAATCCACAGCACTGCCCCTGGATGACGTCAGACGCTCAGGGTATTTAAACCCTGCACCGAGATCATCTCCTTGCCTTGCAACGAGGTTCCCAGGTATTCCCTGTCTCCAGTTGCTGCGTTCCTGTCTCGTTTGATTCTGCTTGGCTTCTGACCCCGGACCGGCTTACGTTGACCCCTTGGCTCTTGGACTCGGACTGGCTTACGGTATTCCTCTGGCTTTTGACCCCGGACAGGCTTACATTGACCCCCTGGCGCCTGGACTCAGACTGGCTTACGGTGACCCTCCGGCTTCTGACCCCGGACCGGCTTACGTTGACTCCTTGGCTCCTGGACTCGGACTGGCTCACGGTGATCCATTGGTTCCTGACTCTGGACTGGCGAGCGACGACCCTCCGACACTCAACCTTGGACTCCATCTGACTTGGCCCCCGCGGGCCCTCCTAAGTCCCAGCAGCTGGGTTCCTACGGGCTCCTCCTGGGGGGACTCCGGCTTCCAGGGTGAATCTCCTAAGTCCCAGCGGCCGAACTCCTACGAGCTCCTCTCGGGGGAGGATCGGCTTCCAGGGCGAAGACCTTTCCACCACGGGACCAGCTCTATCGTCTTCCCCTTCCTCGCCAGAGCCCTTGGTCGCATAGGGCTTCCAGAGTTCCTTCTTCGGCCATCCACGAGTCTGTCTTGCCGCCTCCCGGTCGGGGCCACTGCTGCCACCATCTACAGCAATTCATCCTCTGGTTCCGATCGGCCCAAGGGTCCACGAATCCAACAGAGGGAGTCGGTTGGACCATTAGATGACAGAGGGGTTAAAGGGGCTCTTAGGGAAGATCAAGATAAAGCCATTGCAGAAAGACTAAATGAATTATTTGCCTCCGTGTTTACTAATGAGGATGTTGGGGAGATACTAGTTCCGGAGATGGTTTTCAGGGGTGATGAGTCAGATGAACTGAACGAAATCACTGTGAACCTGGAAGATGTAGTAGGCCAGATTGACAAACTAAAGAGTAGTAAATCACCTGGACCGGATGGTATGTATCCTAGGGTTCTGAAGGAACTAAAAAAATGAAATTTCTGATCTATTAGTTAAAATTTGTAACCTATCATTAAAATCATCCATTGTACCTGAAGACTGGAGGGTGGCCAATGTAACCCCAATATTTAAAAAAGGCTCCAGGGGCGATCCGGGTAACATAGACCAGTGAGCCTGACTTCAGTGCCAGGAAAAATAGTGGAAACTATTCTTAAGATCAAAATCGTGGAGCATATAGAAAGACATGATTTAATGGGACACAGTCAACATGGATTTACCCAAGGGAAGTCTTGCCTAACAAATCTGCTTCATTTTTTTGAAGGGGTTAATAAACATGTGGATAAAGGTGAACCGGTAGATGTACTGTATTTGGATTTTCAGAAGGCATTTGACAAAGTCCCTCATGAGAGGCTTCTTCGAAAACTAAAAAGTCATGGGATAGAAGGTGATGTCCTTTCGTGGATTACAAACTGGTTAAAAGACAGGAAACAGAGAGTAGGATTAAATGGTCAATTTTCTCAGTGGAAAAGGGTAAACAGTGGAGTGCCTCAGGGATCTGTACTTGGACCGGTGCTTTTCAATACATATATAAATGATCTGGAAAGGAATACGACGAGTGAGGTTATCAAATTTGCGGATGATACAAAATTATTCAGAGTAGTTAAATCACAAGCAGACTGTGATACATTACAGGAGGACTTTGCAAGACTAGAAGATTGGGCATTCAAATGGCAGATGAAATTTAATGTGGACAAGTGCAAGGTGTTGCATATAGGGAAAAATAACCCTTGCTGTAAGTACACGATGTTAGGATCCATATTAGGAGCTACCACCCAGGAAAAATATCTAGGCATCATAGTGGATAATACTTTAAAATTGTCGGCTCAGTGTGCTGTAGCAGTCAAAAAAGCAAATAGAATGTTAAGAATTATTAGGAAGGGAATGGTTAATAGAACGGAAATTGTCATAATGCCTCTGTATCGCTCCATGGTGAGACCGCACCTTGAATACTGTGTACAATTCTGGTCGCCGCATCTCAAAAAAGATATAGTTGCGATGGAGAAGGTACAGAGAAGGGCAACCAAAATGATAAAGGGGATGAAACAGCTCCCCTATGAGGAAAGACTAAAGAGGATAGGACTTTTCAGCTTGAAGAAGAGAAGGCTGAGGGGGGATATGATAGAGGTCTTTAAAATCATGAGAGGTGTAGAACAGGTAGTTGTGAATCGGTTATTTTCTCTTTCGGATAATAGAAAGACTAGGGGGCACTCCATGAAGTTAGCAAGTAGCACATTTAAGACTAATCGGAGAAAATTCTTTTTCACTCAACGCACAATAAAGCTCTGGAATTTGTTGCCAGAGGATGTGGTTAGTGCAGTTAGTGTAGCTGGGTTCAAAAAAGGTTTGGATAAGTTCTTGGAGGAGAAGTCCATTAATGGCTGTTAATCAATTATACTTAGGGGCGGATTTACGCGCGCAGAACCCCAGGACTCGCGTAAGTCCCGGGGTTTTCGGAGTGGGCGTGTCGGGAGGCGTGTCGGGGGGCGGGGCCGGAGCGCGCGGCGTTGCGGGGGCGTGTCGGCAGCGTTTTGGGGGCGGGTACGGGGGCGTGGCTACGGCCCGGGGGCGTGGCCGCGCCCTCCGTACCCGCCCCCAGGTCGCGGCCCGGCGCGCAGGAGGCCCGCTGGCGCGCGGGGATTTACGCCTCCCTCCGGGAGGCGTAAATCCCCCGACAAAGGTAGGGTGGAGGTTTAGACAGGGCCGGGCGGGTGGGTTAGGTAGGGGAAGGGAGGGGAAGGTGAGGGGAGGGCAAAGGAAAGTTCCCTTCTAGGCCGCTCCGATTTCGGAGCGGCCTAGGAGGGAACGGGGGTAGGCAGCGCGGCTCGGCGCGCGCAGGCTATACGAAATCGATAGCCTTGCGCGCGCCGATCCAGGATTTTAGCCGATACGCGCGACTACGCGCGTATCTACTAAAATCCAGCGTACTTTTGTTTGCGCCTGGAGCGCAGACAAAAGTAGGCTGTTCGCGCTCGTCTGAAAATCTACCCCTTAGGGAATAGCCACTGCTATTAATTGCATCAGTAGCATCTTGATGTTTGGGTAATTGCCATGTTCTTGTGGCCTGGTTTTGGCTTCTGTTGGAAACAGGATGCTGGGCTTGATGGACCCTTGGTCTGACCCAGCATGGCAATTTCTTATGTTCTTATGTTCTTATAATATGATCAGATTTGAATTAATGACTGGAAGGGGGACAGTAAGTAAATCCAGGCTCTAGCACTAAACTTTCAAAAGGGAAACTTTGATAAAATGAGGAAAATAGAAAACAACTGAAAGAAACAGCTACAAAGGTAAAAAGTGTGCAACAGGCATGGACATTGTTAAAAAATACCACCCTAAAGCACAGACCAGATGTATTCCACACATTAAGAAAGGTGGAAGGAAGGCAAAACGACTGCCAGCATGACTAAAAAATGAGGTGAAAGAGGCTATTTTAGCCAAAAGATTAGGAATGTGCAGCAGGGATGGATTCGTCCGATTCGGTATTCGTATTTGTCGGGACCCAAATCCGTTGCATCCATTTTTGGGGGACCCCAATTCGTCCATTAGTTACATATGGTATTCGTTTCCCATTAAAATTGAAAAAAAAACCCCATCCCAACCCTTTAAATTTAATTAACTACAACCTCCCACCCTCCTGACCCCCTCCCCCCCCAAGACTTGCCAAAAGTCCCTGGTGGTTCAGCGGGGGTCCTGGAGCGATCTCCTGCACTCGGGATGTCGGCTGCCAGTATTCAAAATGGCACCCATAGCCTTTGCCCTTACTATGTCATAGAGGCAACCAGTGCCATTGATCGGCCCCTGTCACATGGTAGGAGCAGAAGATAGTGCCAGCCGTCCATTGCTCCCACCATATGACAGGGTCCGACCAATGGCATGGTAGCCCCTGTGACATAGTAAAGGCAAAGGCTATCGGCGCCATTTTGAATACCGGCAGCCGATGGCCCGAGTGCAGGAGATTGCTCCAGGACCCCCGCTGAACAACCAGGGACTTTTGGCAAGTCTTGGGGGGTCAGGAGGGTGGGGGTTTTATTCGTTAATGATACATTGCATTCGTGGGGGTTCGCCATATGTTTCAGAACCCCACAAATGCATCGAATAGGGACCTATACATTGCGGAATTGCGCATTCATTGAAAACGAATGCACATCCCTACAAAAGATCTTCATTCAAAAATTGGAAGAAGGATCCATCAGAAGAAAATAGGATAAAGCATAAGAACATAAGAATATAAGAAATTGCCATGCTGGGTCGGACCAAGGGTCCATCAAGCCCAGCATCCTATTTCCAGCAGAGGCCAAACCAGGCCACAAGAACCTGGCAAGTACCCAAACACCAAGAAGATCCCATGCTACTGATGCAATCAATAGCAGTGGCTATTCCATAAGTAAACTTGATTAATAGCAGTTAATGGACTTCTCCTCCAAGAACTTATCCAAACATTTTTTGAACCCAGCTACACTTCATGCAGTAATTGGTTCAGGAACCAACAAGCACTCAGACCTGGGACAACTGTCTCACCTCCATCAACAAACTCTTAACTAACCTCAATCTAGCCCTAAACACCTCAAAAACAGAACTACTCCTCATTTCCCCAGACCATCATAACCTCCTCCCCTCTAACCAGCCTTCTCCCTTTCCCCAGCACATCAAGGATTTAGGTGTCTCTCTGGACAGTCACTTGAACTTAAAAAATGTATCAATAACACCACTAAAGATTGCTTCTACAAATTACAGGACCTCAAGAAACTTAGACCTCTCCTCCACCACCATGATTTCTGAACTGTCTTCCAAGCCACTGTTTTCAGCAAGATTGATTATTGCAACTCCTTACTCCTAGGCCTTCCCGCAATTTCCATAAAACCCCTCTAAATGCTGCAAAATGCAGCAGCCCGAATCCTCACCAACTCCCGTAGAATTGACCATATTACTCCAATCCTCAGAGAGCTCCATTGGTTCCCTATCACCGCCAGAATACATCACAAAACCCTCACAATTATCCATAGAACATTACACAACCAAAATATTCATTGGTTTAAGGACTCCCTGCACTATCACAATACCAATAGACCGACCAGAGCTGCCTACAAAGGATCCCTATCTTTACCCTCTCACAAACTCACCCACCATACCTCTACAAATGATCGTGCCTTCTCCATAGCGGGACCTACCCTATGGAATTCCATGCCCCCCGAACTGCACCAAGAACACTGTACTAAAACTTTAAAAAAAAACCTAAAAACTTGGCTATTTAAAAGAGCCTATCCATAATAATCACTCCCCACCATCCTCTACCTATAAAATCCCCCTCCCCCCTCTTGGAAATCATCAGACATTTATTTATGCGATTTTTAGCTGATCTCCTTGAACAATAGCCTTCAATACAGAATCTTGTATATAGTTTATCCATTTCATTTCATGTTATGTTACTTGCTTCCTTTTATTTTCTTTTATTAGGCTACCTATCTGGACCCTTTTTTCTTCCTCTACATCCCCATCTTGTTCCTTCGCATCCCTGTTTCATGTAACTATATTTTTCACTTCCTAAATCATTTTATTATCCCCATTAATTGTAAACCGATGTGATATGCAAATGAATGTCGGTATATAAAAGTTCTAAATAAATAAATAAATTTAATTCTTGGTGGAACCCAGGATTTGTTGAGAGAGGTAACGGTGTTGGGGGCCACTTGGCAATAGTGATCATAAAATAATCAAATTTAAACTATAACTGGAAGGGGGACAATAAATACATCTACAGCTCTAACCCTAAATTTTCAAAAGGGAAACTTTGATAAAATGAGGAAAATAGTTAGAAAAAAGCTGAAAGGTGCAGCTGCAAAGGTTAAAAGTGTTCAACAGGCATGGTCATTGTTTAAAAATACAATCCTAGATGCGCATTCGCAAGTTAAATGTAAGACATTAATAAGACAGGCCATAGAAACAAAAACTCACAATAAAAACTTTAAAACATATATCCAAAGCAGAAAGCCTGTGAGGGAGTCAGTTGGACCATGAGATGATCAAGCAGTTAAAGGGGCATTGCAGAAAAATTAAATGGTTTCTTGGCTTTGGTGTTTACTGAAGAGGATGTTGGAGAGATGCCCGCTCTGGAGAAGGTTTTCATGGGTGATGATTCAGATCAACTGAACCAAATCACGGTGAACTTGGAAGATATGGTAGGTCAGACTGACAAACTGAAGAGTAGTTAATCACCTGGACTGGATAGTATATACCCCAGGGTTCTGAAAGAACTAAAAAATTAATTTGTAGCCTATGATTAAAATCATCTGATGTACCTGAAGATTGGAAGATGGCCAGTGTAACCCCTATATTTAAAAAGGGCTCCAGGTGTGATCCAGGAAACTGTAGACTGGTTAGCCTGATGTCAGTGCCGGGAAAAATTGTGGAAACTGTTATAAAGAATAAATCATAAAACATTTAGATAGAAATGGTTTGATGGGACACAGCCAACATGGATTTACCCAAGGGAAGTCTTGCCTCACAAATCTCCTACATTTTTATGAAGGGGTGAATAAACATGTGGATAAAGGTGAACCAGTAGACATGGGGCCGGATTTTAAAAAGGTTACGCGTGTAAATGGTCCTGCGAGCGCCGGAAAAGGCCCGGCGAAGCGCTAAAGCCCCGGGCTGCATGTAAGTCCCGGGGCTTTACAAAAGGGGCGGGGTGGGACGGGGTGGGGCCAGAGGCCTCCAACAGAGAGGCCATTGCTGCTCTGTTGGAGGATCATGTGCCGGCAGGCTGCTGGCATGCGCAAAAGATAAGACAAGAGTCAGGGGGGTGGGTTAGAGTAGGGCTGGGGGGGAAAGGTTAGGGGAAGGGGTGGGAAGGTTAGGTTAGGGGGAAGGGAAGTTCCCTTCCAGGCCACTTCGTTTCGGAGCGGCCTGGGAGGCAACGAAGGGAGGCAACGAGGTTCGGTGTGCGCAAGGTGCAAATTGCGCACCAACCACAGATTTTAATACCTACAGTACCTGAATGTAAACCGATGTGATATCTCAGATCGAATGTCGGTATATAAAAATAATAAATAAATAAATAAAATAAATAAACATGCGCGCGCCTGCATGCACACGTTATAAAATCTGGTGTACATGTGCGCGCACTGGGTAGCGTGCACACATGTTGGCCACGTGCGCTTCTTTTAAAATCTATCCCATGGTGTATTTGGATTTTCAGAAGGTGTTCGAAAAAGTCTCACATGAGAGGCTTCTAAGAAAACTAAAAAGTCATGTGATAGGAGGCGATGTCCTTTTGTCGATTGCAAACTAGTTAAAAGTGGAGATGTGATTGGGCTGAACCTTCTGATTCGGCCTTTGTTATCGGCCTGCAATGGGAAATTTCATTTTCCTGCGGTTCAGGCCGATTTTGTTTGGCTGCCCTGAAAAAAACAAACCCACCCCATCCCTTCAAATTCAATTAACTACAACCACCCCACCCTCCCGACCCCCGCAAAACTTGCCAAAAGTCCCTGATGGTCCAGTGGGGATCCCAGAAGGGATCCCAGAAGGCGCTGGTGGCCCTTTGCCCTTACCATGTGACAGGGTCTATCGGTGCCATTGGCTGGCCATGGTAAGAGCAATGGATGGCCAGCTCCATCCTAAAAAATGGCGTGGGCCATCCATTGCTCCTACCACATGACAGGGGCCGGCCAATGGCACCTGTAGCCCCTGTACATGGTAAGGGCAAAGAACCAATGGCACCATTATGATTAATGGCAGCTGACGGTCCGAGAGGGGGAGATCGCTCCCGGGACCCTGCTGGACCACCAGGGACTTTCAGCAAGTCTTGGGGGCGTCGGGCAAGTGTTGGGTCAGGAGAGAGGGAGGTTGCAATTAATTAAATTTGAAGGAAGATAAATAAAGAATTAAAAAAAAATTTTGAAGGGTTGGGGTGGGTTTTGGGTTTTGTTTTTTTTTAATGTGGGTTTTTCTATCGTTTTGTCAGCCCCTCCGAAATGCAATGAAATAGGAAAATAAATAAATAGGAAAATAGGAAATAATACTCCGAAATTGGAGCAGCCTCGGAGGGAACTTTCCTTCCGCGTCCCCCCACCTTCCCCTATCTAACCCACCCCCCATTTGATGGACTCTCCACCTGTTACTCAGGTAGAGAGTCCATCAAGCTAGGTTGAGAGAACATTGCCCAAATCTCATCTTGGAGTGAGTTTCCTCCTCCGAAGGTCATCAAATCTTCACAAGAGACCACTGTTCTGTTCGTACGTCTCACTTTGAATGTCAAAGTGGCTCCTAACCCCCTACACTAATACCTAAACCTCACCTCAAGTTACTAGGTGGGCCTACCATAGGGATACAAATACCTATCTAGGGATAACATTATGGCTAGTCTCTCTCTCTCTCTCTCTCTCATGCTCTGGGAGCCTCCATTCACCTAAAATAGGCCCTTGTGGGAGACATCATGAAAGGTGATACCACCTTGATGAGTGCTGCAAGGTTGTAAAAAATAAGAGAAGATTGGAGTATAGTTAGGTAACCAAGTTTCAGTCTATCCCTTGTAGCCCTCTGGAGTCTGCAGAAATGTTTACAAAGCTGACTCTCCTTGATAATGTCTGCAAGGGGGCAGGAAACCGGCCAGCTGGCGTGAGAAAGTGGCATTCAACCAGCCACGGTGGAATGCAGCTGGGAGCTCAGTTGTGACTTGGGTGGCAGAGAAGTTCTGGGTAAGAAATGGCTCTGTCGCTTGTAGGATCCGCAATGGAATGCCCACACCTCCAAGCTAGCCAGATGGGTTTGTAGCCAGATAAACTGTTATACGGTTATCTCAGGGCTGCTCAGTGCAGTGGGATATTTAGGTCCTGCCATTTGTCTGGATACGTCCAAACTTAACTGGATAAATTATGCTGAATATAGACCTCACCCTGTTTGAAGAATTAATTAAACTATACTAAAACTAATTATTCACAGAAAATAAACAGTACATATAAAATAAATAAAAAGAAAACATAGAAATAGCTCTTTTCTCTGAACTTTTATTTGCTTCTTTCTTGCCTCTGTTTTTTCCATGTTGATCTTATTTTTTTTTCTTTCTCATAAGCTTTTTTATAATTTCCCCTATCCTCACATTTTGAGTAACAGATGAGCACAGGATAATCATGGCAAGGCTCCTTCGTTTTTGAGAATGTCACCCCTCTTCAGGTTCCAGATTCAAGCTATCTCCCCTTCCATGGAGCAGCTGAGGTCAGGGGTGCACGCAACCCCGCCGGGGAAAGGTGGGGATTGATTCACACCCCCAACCCACCTCCACCCTGGAGGTCAGGGACCTGCATTCTCCTCTCCCTTCCCCTCACTGTACCAGAATAGTAGTGGTCAGTGCCAATACAGCTACGCTTTGATTCTGGCAGAGCTGTAAACGGGGAGCCTTGCCTCCACTGCTATGAGGTCATTTGTTTGAACTAGTCAAGCCGCTTCCAGCTCACTACTGGAGTGAAACAAGGGCTGCAGTCTTCAGTTCGCTGTAAATTGCATGACAGCGATTAACACTCAGAGCAGTAAGAACAGGTGCTGAGCAGCAGCAGACATAATATTCACAATGATTTCTGAGGAGTTTAAATGCCAGCAGAAGGAATGCCTGCCTCTTGGTATTTTATGTTTCACATACATCTGTTTAACTTGTTCTCAGGTTTACACTCGCCCTCCAGGTCTTATACGCATGAAACCTGCTTCGAGGCAAGGCTTGTGTAAACCATGTGGTAAATTTAAAACCATGAAAATTGTAATTTGGTAATTATAATAGCAAAGTCGTGAAAGTTAGGTACAGTGCCGACAGTGTGGGAAAACAGACATCATTTTCCACTAAATAAAATATAATCTAGATGAATATGGGTGGATATGTGAATAAGGAGGTAAAGTCACCATTTAAAGTCATTTTTGTTAGAGATTGAGCTGAGACGGTGTGTGCTTTTGGAGAGGATTTATTATGCCATTTTAGATTTCAGTTTGGTACATGTTTGAAGCTGGTGGTGATGTTTGCAGTCTTTATTCCAAATACTATGAGAAAAGGGACTATGTAGCACTGGATAGATTCATAAAAATATCAGCCTGGTGCAACTGCTTCCTTTTATGATCTTATTCCTGTGTCTCCTTTCTATGTTGTCCTAGCAATAAAACCATGGAGTGGTTTGCTAAGGAGCAGCACAGCCGTGCCCCAGCTTATCTTATGCATCTCAGCAGATGCGTAGGGCACACTTTTGCAGTTTTTCTTTTCGCCTGGAAGTTTCCTCTTGCTTCTTGGGGTGTCCAGCTCGGTTGGCATCGGGACTGGGATCTGGATTGGAGCCACGAGCCTTCATTCGCATCCGCTTAGAGGTTTTTCTTCCCTTTTCCTCTCCCCTCCCAGTCAGTGAGCGATCTTGGCTGGAGGCCACGCACGCACGCACCAAGGCTCTCTCTAGACCTCTGCAACGGTGGGCTCTAAAACCCCCCAACCACTAGGCATTGCCGTTGCACGATGACTGCGGCACCATCCCCCCGGCAAACTGTAGAATGCTGCGTGCTTAGCAGCCCATCTCCAACAGACCCATGGAGTATCTGGAAATCCAACTCAGGCCCCTCTCTCACAAATTCTGAGCAGCAACATCTCCTCAGGAGAGAAGCAGCAGTCAAAACCACAAATGGTTGATTCTAATGACCTGGACCATTTTAAGTGCCAAGTCAATTTTCGAAAATGTGCTTTGCTGGAGAGAACAATTTTCTAAGCCATTGACAGGAGTATAGAATAATTCCCTGGGTATAAGAGCTTGGCTTGAAATTCCCCTCCTCTGCACGGCTAAAAGCATGCATGAATCTCCTCAGCCATGCCTACCTTTAGACGGATAGTGAGGATATGCTCCCTGAGGCGTATTTAGGTCGGAAGAGGAAAATAGCTCACAGATACTAACAGTTAGAAAAATGTTCACCTCCCCAGCTGCCTGTACAAAATAGCAGCTGCAAACAATGTGGGTGCTTTTAACATGAACGGCTGATGCTAATTATCAAAGGGAAACAACTCATATAAGTTCCCTTTCAAAATCCTGTGGAACGCATGGGAGCTAGAAAGCACCCGTGTCCTTTGCAACTACACAGCTTCCTTGAAAACGGGCCCCTTTCAGTGCACATCACCTGGTGTCAGGGCTAACGAGTACAGAGACAAAAGTACTTTAACGACTGCATCACAGAATACCTCCGTGCACTCAAATTTGGAGGTGCTACATCATATTATTCTGTCACCCCAAGAACTTTTTAAACTGCTACCATTTGCCAAGGCCTACCTGATTAACTTAGTGAAGGTTAAAGGTGAGCAAGGCGTGGTACCCGTTCTCAGCCTGGATGGTGACATGTGCAGCGCAGGTAAGGTAGGGTTGTGCATTTGTTGGAAACGACAGACGTACTGTAAACAACATTGTCTACGTCATTTCTTGTCAATTTCAAAACAAAACGATAGAAAAAAAAAAAACAACCCATGAAATTGTGTGCTTTCCATAGATCTTTTTCAGTGAGCGCAAATTTCCGAGTAGTGCACATTCTTTCCGAAATGCGGGGGGAAGAAATGGGAAAACGTTAACAGCAATGAGAATTAACCCCCGAATGACACAACATGACCCGAAATGGCATTTCTTGGCCTGAACACCCCTAGTGTAAGTCTTGTGTGCGTGTACTTGGCGATGAAGAAGGAAAGAGCACAGAGGGGCAAGAAAAGGGGATATAGGAAGAAGCTGCACGTGGGGATAAGAGGTAGGCATAGGCCGACTACATCCAGCAAAGTGTGTGGGGGGGGGTGGGGGGGAGGTCAGTGGGAATCGAGAAGGCAATTTTAGGAAAAAACGGTGGTGCTGGTAAATGGGTAGGCAAGAATGTTGGGGCCAGGACACCATCCGGGTAACAGTATTAAGGGGAGGAGACGGCGAAACCCCCTAGGTACAGGAAATGGGGACAATATGGGACCAAAAACAGGAGGGGAAGCCCAGAGGGGAGAAAGGGAGGCGAGGAAAGCTCCATAAGAAGGCACCAAACCGTTCTTTATTTATTCAGACAGTCCCCAGGTAGCCTAAATGTTTATTTGTTTCAGAAGCATTACTAAAAATGATGCCCCTTGCACATTTCCAGGCCTATAGGGGGGCTTGCACATGTTTCAGACTCAAGCCCTACATGATCTACATGAAGTAACAGGCAAACATCACTGAAGAGTCGCGGAACGGAATACAAATCAAATAAAGAAAGAAAATATAAAAACTGTTCTATGGTCCGGGTGAGCATTCTTTTCAAACAAATAAGGAATCCAAATTGAAAAACCCTTTTTCAGTTTGGTTTGGCTCAAATGAAACAAATTACTGTTGAGGCCAAAAAAAACCCAAATTTCTGGGTTTTTCTTTTCTTTTTTTGAAAATAGCAAGCACTATTAGGAAATAGTGTGCACTATTTTCCAAAATGAAAAAAAAAAAACCAGAAAAAAATACCCCAATGAAACTAAATTCAGATGGGAACAAACCAAAAATCTATGTCCTGCATATCCTTATTCTACAGATTTTATCATGCTACAGTCATTTATTTCCTTCACATACAAAAGATATGAAATAAATATACGAAAGATATGAAATAAAGGGAACAATACATTTCCCCTTTGAGGAAAGACTAAAGGGTAGGAGATCGCTCCCGGACCCCCACTGGACTTTTGGCAAGTCTTGTGGAGGCCCCCCCAAGCTGGCCAAAAGTCCCTGGGGGTCCAGCGGGGGTCCGGGAGCGATCTCCTACGCTCCTGACGTCGGGGGGACAAAAAAACAAAATGGCGCCGGCGCTACCTTTGACCTGTCATATGACAGGTCAAAGGTAGCGCCGGCGCCATTTCTACAACGCACGGAGGTCCGAGAGTAAAAGATCACACCGGGACCCTTCCTCTGGACCCCAGGTAATTTAAGGCATTTTGGGGGGGTTCAGGAGGGTGGGGGATTTATTTTAAAGGGTCGGGGTGGGTTTTAGGGTTGTTTTAGTGTGCCGGTTTTCCCGCCCTCCCCCTTCCCCTCCCTCTTCCCCCGATTTACGATTTTTTGACGATAAATCGGGGGAATTGTTATTGTATCGCGGCTCTAACGATTTTTGACGATTTAAAATATATCGGACGATATTTTAAATCGTCAAAAAACGATTCACATCCCTAATATATATATATTTATGTATGTATGTATGTATACAAGTCTTGTACTGGTCACTCTGTCGTGTCTGTCTGTGGTCACAAGGTAGTCTCCTGAACAGTGGAAGGTGCATTGTGTAAAGACAATATGCTCTGTCTGTGAAGTCCTGTCTCTCCTCTCTTTCTCACACACATACAGCCACATGCGCTCTCATACACACACACTGATACACATGCAAACAGGCTTCCACTCAAACACACTCACAAAGATGGGCTTGCCAATCATTCACACACACACACATGCACACTCACTCACAGGCTCCCACTCACACACACACACACATTTACAGGCTCACCAGCAGACAGTCACACATTCACACACACAGGTGTACAGACACACACACACACAGAATCACACATAGGCATACACAGGTTCCCACTCACATACATACATACAAACCCATACACTGACTCCAGCTCATGCATAGTACCTCCTCATGCACACAAATGGGCTGCCTCTCTCTAACACATACATGCATAGGCTCCCACTCATATACACACATACTCACACGCACATACATACACACATACACAGGTTCCCCATACTCACACAGAAACACACACACAGATACACCTCTTTTGCCCCCCCACACACAGACACCCATATAGTGTCCCCCATACTCACACTTGCACACAGACATACTCCTACACACACACATGCTCCCCCACATATATAAAGACAAACATATGTACATTCTGAAGTCTTTAGGTGGGGCTGTAATAGTGGATCTGTGTTTTTTTGTTTTGTTTTATTGGATTTGACAAGTGTTTTTGACACAATAGACCATGGAATCCCTTTGCAGTGCCTGGGTGATATCGGAATTAGTAATACTGTCTTTCAGTGGTTTCAATCTTTTTCGGTTGACGGATCTCACTTTATTTCACTGATGGTCAGAAATCTGATATGTTTTCACTAAATACTGGCACACCCCAAGGCTCCGCCTTATCTGCCTCATTCTTCAATATTTATGTTTCTCTCATCTGCCGTGTCCTGGCAGATTTGGATGTTGGGTATCCAATTTTTTTGTTCCAATTGTCAGTTCACGCCAAGAAGCTTGAGATAAAATTCTAAATGCTTGACTACCTTAAGACTTTGGCTTACAGACAATAAGCTGTCCTTAAACTTGAAAAAAACCAAAACCCAAGCTTGTTTATTTGGCTCAATATCCATGAAATGATTTACCGAAGATTTGACTCCAGGCACGCAATCCCGGCATCACTTTAGATTCCTCGCTGCCTTTGAAGCCCCATGTTTGTTTGCAACACCTACTACATAAATTACATATTATACGGAGGCTGTGCCCCTTTCTCGATGAAAATGATTTGAAAGCTGTGTTGCATTCCATTGTTCTGTCTTACCTGGACTATTGCAATGCCTTACATTTAGGTCTCTGCAAAATGTCCAGAATTCCGCCGTGAGGGCTGTGGCTGGAATTCCTATTTTTCAACACATCACACCAATTTTATCCCAAGTATCGTTGACTGCCTGTTGAGTGGCAGATAAAATGTAAAGAGGTTGTTAGTTTTTAAGGGGCTCTGTGGTCTTAAGCCCTAATGTTTCAGTACTTCCCTGCAGGCCGCTTAGATCAGCCTCCTTAAATTCACTGTAAGTTTCATCGCACAAAATTGTCTGATTAGACGAGTCTCACGAGCACTTATTTTATGTGCAGGGACCTGAGCTCTGGAGCTCCCTTCCCCATCCTATTAAAGAAGAGACTTCCTACATCAAGTTTAGAAAGCTGATGACGGGGTTCTTTTTCCAACAAGCTTTTAATTAGGATATGCTGATTTTATTGGGGTCCAACTAACTCATGGCTAGGCAAATACCATTTAAAGCTGAAAAATTATTGTATGGCAGGTTTTATAAGTATTCTTTTTTTGCTTCTCTGGTATTATTTATTGTAACTATTTGTTCTTAATGGATATATTTTATGTCATTTTATAGTTTTAAGGTAAGTTAGGGGTAGATTTTAAATACTTGCGCGATCGCGTACTTTTGTTCGCGCACCAGGCGCTGGATTTTATAAGATACGCGCGTAGCCACGAGTATCTTATAAAATCCGGGGTCGGCGCGCGCTGCCTGTTCCCTCCGAGGCCGCTCCAATTTCGGAGCAGCCTCAGAGGGAACTTTCCTTCGCCCTCCCCCCACCTTCCCCTCCCTTCCCCTACCTAACCCACCCCCCCGGCCCTATCTAAACCCCACCCTACTTTGCGCGCGTCGGCCGGCAGCCCCGCTCCGTCCTCCGGTCCTGGGGGCTGGTCCGGAGGCCTCGACCACGCCCCCGGGCCGGCGCCACGCCCCCGAAACACCGCATCGTTTCGGAAAGCCCCCGGACACACCCCCTCCTGCCCCTTTTCGAAAGCCCCGGGACTTACGCGCGCCGGCAGCCTATGCAAAATAGGCGCGCGAGGGCCCTGCGCGCGTAAATCCGGAAGGATTTACGCGCGCAGGCCTTTTAAAATCCGCCCCTTAGGTTTTAACAATTGGAGTATTGTAATTATAACTTTGGAGACTGTGCAATGCTCATTACGAGTTCCTGCTTTTGCTGTGCGCTTTTTTGTTATAAGTGAAATTTCTGGTTTAGATATTTTAACCTATGTTGTGGTTTTATGATTGTACATATTGTAAACCACTGAGAAATTTTGATTAGCAGTATATAAATTGTGAAATAAATAAATAACATACACAAACACACATATATATATATATATACATATACATTCACATGCATACATACTCAGACACACACACACACACACACATACAAACACATGCTCCTCCACACACATACAGACACACAGTCTCTCTCACACACACATACACAAATACACAAGGTCTCTTCTTCAGCCACTGCCAGACCCTTTCTTCATCCGACATGGGCTGGGGTCTGAGGCAGACCTCTCCTTCTTTGCCTACCACTGGAAGGGATGCACGGCAGCCATCCTGCAGGCCTCTCCAGCAGCCATGGGATGGAGTCCTTAGGCAGTCAACAATAGAAGTCTAATATACTTTCAGTGCACTTTAAAGAAAAGTGCTCTAGTTTTCTATATGTTTTTTGTTAATTACTTAATAAAATAAAACAATATATATTGCTTTTGCTTTTGTTTAGTTTTAAAATGTATATTTGTTAGGGACCAGACTACATGAGCAATACTGTCACTTTTCACGAGTAAATCTCTATCCATCAATCATTTCATTCCATATGAATTACTAAATCAATTTATTCTGCCACTCAGGTGCATTTGTCATCACAGTGAGTGAGGGGAGGTATCTGTGCAGGCCTGGGTTTATGCGTAGGCGTGCTAGGCATGTGTCTAGGGTGACAACATTTTGGGAGAGGAAAATTTCCTGCTCCCTACTGCACTGCAGCCTGCCAGATCTACCCCCAAACTTTGCAATCTCCCCTCCTGCCACCACCACCCCTCACCTCCACTCCAGGAGCATGCCCAGTGCTGTCAGCGCGTGGGCCCCGCCCCCTCTGGGTTTCCAGAGGGGGAAGGGGCCTGTGAGTGCAGGCTTAGTTTCCATGTTCACTCCAGTCTGAGTATGATGTCATGGAGTGGAGATCCCAATGGAGTGGACAGGAGGAGGTCAGGGCTTAGAGGTTGTCACCAGCACTGGCAGTATCTAGGGGCAGCATCAGCCGAAATCCGTCTCCGTGTCTGTGTGTAAAAAAAGTAAACGGCAGGGCTTTTTTGTGACAATTGAGGCAATTTTCAAAGCGGTACTTTGCATCCACAGAATCCGGTAACCTAAAAATTCTCAAAGGAAAAAAAAAATTGCGTTTATGTTTCTTTTGAAAATAGCCTACCCGCACAAAGTTACCCTTGGGTTTTGCATCTGAAAGAATCTTCCTGGTCAACAGCATGCGCAGATCTTTGGATTTAATCTAGACATGCTGGTTTTCCAACCCCTATCCTAAGCCCGTCCCTGGGATCACTTAACCTCAATCCAGCTAAAAGGGCACGAGCTACATAACTCCGCGTGAACATTTAGCCGGCTTGAATGAGGATATTCTTAGACGGCCCAACTGACTGAGGTAAACAGCTTTGGAAATTACCCTCTAAAGTGAGTGGCAGGCCGGAAACATGGATTTCCTGCACGATGTTCTCTTGCAGTGAAAGCACTTGGACTGCAGCTCAGCACTGCTCTCTTTCCGTCTTGATTACGCTCTCCCCCAGGAACACGTACTAAATTATGCCGACATCTACCATCCAATTTTATTGCTCAAATGTCACTATTATTTAACATGAAATATTCTCCCTTCACGATTTGACAAAAGTGAATTAATCACAAACAGTGCAAAGTAACAATTATGTTTTATGCCATCATCAATACAGCCCTGGGCTCTTAGAGGCACATTTATGTCAAGTGACAGCAGGTTTACCCTTATGCCGCTGGCAAAATGCCCCAGCGGGGCCTAAAGATAGCAACTCGCACATGGCAAAAAAGTTGTCTGGCAATGTCTCCATGGCCAGCAGGTGCAGGGGAACCAAGATTAGAAACGGAATCGCCAGCTTCAGGGAAGGGCCGGCTTTCTGGAATGTTCTGTAGCTGCGGCTAGGGTTGCATTTCCCAGTCTCGGCAGAAAGTCACCAGCTAGTGCTTGCTCCTTGATTGATTTATCAGAGTTGCAGGTTTATGCTTCGAAAGAATGGGTAAGCAAACTTTGATCCCTTCTTACTCTCTTCCTGCCCCACCCCCCTCTCATTCCCATACTTCTCTAATATGCCAGTGCTCTGGTCTTATCCAGTATCCCAAAGCCCTGTCCTGGCAAATATTGGAAGCAAAATGTAATTAATTAATAATGTCTCTGCATTATTAACAGACACGGGTTGTAGTTTTTTTTAAGAAATCAGTTTCATTTTTTTTTCATCTTTATTTTTTTCAAATAACAACATAACATATAGAACAGCCGATAAACAAGCAACAAATTGCATGTGAAAAAACACAATTATGACCAAACAAAAGTAAATTGTATGTCCGGGACAGTACTATTAGGACAATAAAAACACTATCAGAGGGTTCCGCATGTTTTTCTTTTGTATCACACAGCCGATCTGTTCAGCAGCAGTCAGTTCATATTTATTAAAGGTACAAACTGCGTTCCACAAAAATATTCATATCTAACAGAGTATCATCCTTCCAAGAATGTATCGCTACTACAAGGAAAAAAAAACACAAGGTTCCTTCCATCCAGCTGCAATTTAACAGCTATAAGTTAGTTCCTCCCAAAAAAGTAGTATAAGACAAAAGCATTCCTATATCTGAACCCAGAAACCACAAAAATTAACACAGAAAATTAACATATGAACAAGGTTCTAATGTTTTTCACACAGGACCAACATAAATGACCTTTGGAACTAGATAACTTAGCCACTTATCAGGGGTCCAAACTGTATGATTTGCCACAAATACAATGTGCCACAATATATATATTGTGTAACCAAAGCAATTATTAGAAAGGGAATGGTGAATAAAACGAAAAATGTCATATTACCTCTGTATCACTCCATGGTGAGACCGCACCTTGAATACTGTGTACAATTCTGGTCGCCACATCTCAAAAAGGATATAGTTGCGATGGAGAAGGTACAGAGAAGAGCAACCAAAATGATAAAGGGGATGGAACAGCTCCCCTATGAGGAAAGACTAAAGAGGTTAGGACTTTTCAGCTTGGAGAAGAGAAGGCTGAGGGGGGATATGATAGAGGTCTTTAAAATCATGAGAGGTTTAGAACAGGTAGATGTGAATCGGTTATTTACTCTTTTGGATAATAGAAAGACTAGGGGCACTCCATGAAGTTAGCATATGGCACATTTAAAACTAACTGGAGAAAGTTCTTCTTCACTCAACGCACAATTAAACTCTGGAATTTGTTGCCAGAGGATGTGGTTAGTGCAGTTAGTGTAGCTGGGTTTAAAAAAGGATTCGATAAGTTCTTGGAGAAGTCCATTACCTGCTATTGATTAATTTGACTTAGAAATTAGCCACTGCTATTACTAGCAACGGTAGCATGGAATAGACTTAATTTTTGGGTACTTGCCAGGTTCTTATGGCCTGGATTGGCCACTGTTGGAAACAGGATGCTGGGCTTGATGGACCCTTGGTCTGACCCAGTATGGCATGTTCTTATTTTCTAATGCATCTCTCCCAAAATCTACCCCAAAATCTACCCCATGATCTCTAATCCAATTCAAGACCAGTATCTTTTTCCCATTCGTTTTTTGATATCCAAACCTCTAGAACAGTGGTTCTCAACCCTGTCCTGGGGACCCCCCCAGCCAGTCGGGTTTTCATGGTATCCACAATGAATATGCATGAGAGAAAATTTGCATGTTATGGAGGCAATGTATGCAAATTTTCTCTCATGCATATTCATTGTGGATATCATGAAAACCCGATTGGCTGGGGGGGTCCCCAGGACAGGGTTGAGAACCACTGCTCTAGAATATACTTGGGACCATAGATGCTTGAAAAAATTAGACAGCTGTTTACTAGAGGACATAATACTTAAACAAGTATGAGCAACAGGCAACCTGTCTACCAGAGCGCCGAATGCCAAAGTTGGAGCCACTAAAAGAAATGATACCCATAAAAAAGAAATTCCTGCTGAAAAGAGTGTTAATTTTTGAAGGGGCAATGTTTCTGAAAGGCTCCATATATCAAATTCAGTCCAATATTTTCTATTATATAGTTCTATGTCCAAGTTTAAATTTATAGAGGCCTATCTATTCTCGAGTGCCAATGACCGTTTCCCAATCTTTGGAGATTGTTGTAATATATAAGAACATAAGAATTGCCAAACTGGGTCAGACTGAGGATCCATAAAGCCCAGTATTCTTTTTCTAACAGTGTCCAATTCAGGTCACAAGTACCTGACAAGATCCCATGCTGCTATCGCCCAGTGATAAATGGTGGCTATTCCCTTGATCAATGTGATTAATAACAGGTCACGGGCCAATTCCTGAGACTACGGCGGTTGTGTTCTTCAAAACCAGAATTTCTTTTGAAAGCTAAGGAGATGACATCCCGGTTCCTAGAGAGAGGGTACCCGACTAAAGTCTTGAAGAAAGCTTTTAAAAGAGCCCGTGAATAGGGAATTTTTGTTTTTGCCCCGAGCACATTCAAGTGATCCTACAGTTAACTGAATTTTACCTTTTTCCACTAAGAGTAAATTGATCACCAATATTATTCGGAAACATTGGAATTCGTTGACATTAGGGAATGTGTTTAAAAGTGGTTTGAGATTCACGTATCGGAGAGGTAAGAATCTCCGTGATCTACTTGTACATTCCAACATGATTATGGTTGAGAGGGATCGTAGCTCTGTGGGAGAACATAAACCGTGTGGGCACTGTTCTGTCTGTCCACATACAGCACCTATGTCCTCTTTTGAACACCCGACTTCGGGTAAGAATTTTATTTTAAGAAATTTTTCAGATTGTAGTTCAGATGGGGTGCTCTATATCATCAGATGCCCATGTAAAAAACTATATGTGGGCAAGACCTCAAGAATGATAAGAACACGTATCATAGAACACAAGTCAAATATCAATAGGCTACGTGAGAATGCACCATTGGTTGAACACTGGGTTCAACTATCACATACTTTATCTGATTTGTTCTTTTTTGTATTAGAAATTGTTGCCCCCCCCCCCCCCCAGCTCGTGGGGGTAACTTTGCAGAACTTTTAATTTAAAGAGAACAGAAGTGGATATTTATGTTGAATACTGTAACACTTGCGGGTCAAAACAAAGAACTGGAGTGGACTCATTTTCTCTGATGTTGTCTGTCTAACCGGACTGCCCCCCGATTGGCTGATTCCTGACGAGAGCTGATTGGCTGACTTAACTTTCGCGCCTTTTTCCTTGTTAAATACCCTCTATGCTTAGCGCTTAGACGCGCTTCCTGTCAAATCTTCCTAAGACGAATGTAAAGTATGTGTATTATGTATGTTTAAAGTTTTTTGCATTTAAATTTTGGTCGGCCATGGTATTTTCCTACATAGTCCTTTTTATTTATATTTTATTTCAGATTTATTGATTGTACTTACTGTCCCTCCCGACGCAGCCTCGGCGAAACATGGGACCGTGTCGGGGGACGCACTGTTTCATGTTGATTGAAAAACTTACTATATAACAGTGGAGTTTGCCGATATGCAATAAAGAATTATATTGAAACCTTATGGACTATGGAATCTCACTGAACTTTTTCTGGTTGCAATCGGATCGCTGAGTGCAGAGGAGAGATCCAGGGGGCCTCGGGGACAGATTTCCCATTCCCAGGCATCAGCTATTCTAAAAACAAATGGCGCCGATGCCCCTTTGCCCTTACCATGTGACAGGGTATCCGTGCCATTGGCCGGCCCCTGTCACATGGTAGGAGTGCTCCTGGAAATCTGTCCCCGAGGCCCCCCTGGATCTCTCCTCTCCCCGAGGCTCCCCTGGATCTCTCCCCGAGGCCCCCCTGGACCACCAGGTAATTTTAAAAGATTTTGGAGGGGTCGGGAGGGTGGGGTCCATTTAAAGGGTCAGGTGGGGGGGGGGGTTTTTAGCGGCGCGGGCCTCCCTAAAAAAAAAGGGTCGGGAGGGTGGGGGAGGCTAAGGGGGGTCGATTTAAAGGGTCGGGTGGGTTTCTTTTTTATCGGGCCATCGGCGCCATTTTAATTAGTGGCAGCCAAAATGGCGCCGATGGCCCGAGAGCAGGAGATCGCGCCGGGACCCCCCACTGGACCACCAGGTAGTTTAACTTTTTGGGGGGGGTTCGGGAGGGTGGGGGAGGGTAAGGAATTGGTTTTAAAGGGTCGGGTGGGTTTAGGGGTTGTTTTGGTGTGCCGGTTTTCCCGCCCTCTCCCAAATAATTCCCGTGCCCTATTTAACGATACAATACAAATGCCCCTGACGATAAATCGGGGGCATTTGTATTGTATTGTGCACTCTAACGATTTTAGACGATTTTAAAATTATCTGACGATAATTTTAATCGTTCAAAAACGATTCACATCCCTAATATAGATAGATAGATAGATATAGATATATTTGAGACTGGCTGCCTTCATCTTCCAGTCCTCTCATTTTTACCTGATATTCCTTAAAAAATATTTTTTTCACTGGCTTCTTTTCCCATTCTGAGTGTTTTCACCCACTTTTTCTTCTTGTGATCTCTCCTTCCTTTTAATTATACCTTCCCGTGCTCTTTCCTGAGCTTTGCTGAAGTATTTTGAAGCTCTGTGCTCACAATCGATAAACGTTGCTGGTGACTCAGGCACCCTAGATTTGAGTTGGAGGTGCTGAGAACGCTGAAGACTCCAGAAGAAGGTTATCCAGCTGAGGACATGAATATCAAGCAATCCAGGAAAAAATGCGGTGCTTGCAGAATACGTGCCAGGTATAAATTGGACAGCTGTAGCCTGAGTTTCCATGCTGCCCTGCCATTGACCTCAGCTCCGAGGTAACAGGACTCTCATCGGTAGATGTGGTCTAGTTTGTGCTTCCAAAAGAATGAATAAGTAAGCTTTGATCCCCTTCTTATTCTCCCCCTTCCTCCCCCACCTCCCGCCCTATATTCCATCTCTAATCTGCCGGTATTCTTTGTCGTGCCAACTACCCTGGAGTCCTGCTGTGACAATTATTGAAAACAAAAAATTAGGCAGGGTGGGAGGAAGGTGGGTTAGACTAAAAAGAGCTAGAGAAAGAGCAGCAGATCTGAAAGATAAGAAAGTAAAGAAAAGAGGAGGAAAAAGAAACTGATAGGTTTTCAAAAGAGGTGGCTACTAATGTAAGAGCCAAAAAAATTTGCATTCAAAACACACAAGGGATTTCAGAAAAAGGAACACAGGTAAAACTGGAAGAGAAGCAGCGTATGCTGAGCTGCGCTACCTGAAGCACAATTACCAAGCAAAACAACATATGGAGAACATGTCCAGAGCAAAGACGGTGAGTGGTAAAATATGACAGGGAAAGCAATCAGAATGGTAGAGGAGCAAGTAGAAAAAAGATAACTAAAGAGGCAAGACAAAGTGACAGTAGTTTACAGGTATTTAGCAACATAGTAGATGTCACAGCAGAAGAAAACAAAAAAAAAAGTCTTATCCGTCCAGCCTAGCCATTTATTTCTGTCCACAGTGCCAGAGATACTGTATGCTCAGGCTGACAGGCATGCAGGGGTGTGCAGGGGTAAAAAATGTGTTTCATTTTTGGGAGGAGTTTTCCTCATTTAAAAAATGAATCAAACATAAAAAAAAAAAATTTTTTTAAACGAAACAGGACCACACCCAAGGCCCCACCACTCATTCCTCCCACCCGGAAAAATCCCAAGGCCAGAATTCCCCGGCCCACACTTACCCAGTCTGGTGAGGATCTGCTGGCGAGGACTAGGCTCTATGCAAGGATGAGGCGTGGTCCAATGAGTATCTGGTTATTCATTTTCAAACTGATTTAGAGTCCTCAATATCTATGACAGCCTCTACCGTAATCTCCAAAAGAAAAGATGTATTTATTTATTTAACCGCTTTTCTATACCGACATTAAAGTACACATCATATCGGTTTACATAATAACAAAGGGTGGAAAGTACAAATAACAGGGGATGGGGGGTGGACAACCGAAAGGCAAGAGGAAGGAGGCTCCGTAACAGCGAACCTGACGAACTAAATTTGAAGAGAGAAAAGGGATAGATGGCACATAGTTGATCTCTGCTCTCATTGGTCCCCACTCTTATCTTTCTTAGTGAGGTCGATTGGAATCACTTAACATGTCTGTGGTTCCTGTATTATTATTTATATTTCATATGATCTCTATTCTATTTTCTCCCTCCTTATAGAAATCTCTAGAAGATATTTTCTTAGAATTTCTTTGGAAAAGGAAACCCCTGATGATTTCTTTGTGTACATTGAGATGCCGTGAGAGAAAGGAGGGGTGAACTTTCCTGACCTATTTCTATATCACAGTGCCTTTATATTGAATCAGGGGTGCTTGTGGGTAGACCAGCTCCACCCTCTCCTTTTCCTGCCTGGCTCTGTTTTGCAGGATCATAGTACTACCTTTTCCATTACTATATTTACCAGCAGTTCTGCTTCTGAAGAAATTGTGGAATAATCCTATATTAAGCTCTACCTGTCAGGCATTTACCTTATTGGAAAAACAAATGGAAATAAAGTGGTATCATTCTTCGTATCTCCCGTCTGTGGTTTAATCCTATTTTTTAAATTGGAAGGGATTCCATTCAATGGCCAAAATGGATGTCTCGCGATATTTGGTCCCTCCAACATGTCTTAAATGCAGGTTCTTCAATCCCCATTCAGGATCTAGGCATTGAATTTGGTCTTCCATCTCAACGTTAGTTCCAATGGATTCAGTTATGGCACTGTCTTCTGTCTTGGTGGTTGACCTCTCCAATGCTCTCTGCTGTATCGATGGTTTTAGGTACTGTATGAAATGAATGGCTAATGGACAAGTGGCATCAGGTTTTTATAAAGTATTAAGGGGGTTTATCTCTCCCATCTACTCTGGAGGAGGAAAAAGTATGAGACCATGAATTAAGAATGCAGATCTCTGGAAAACAATGGGAATATTTTTGGTGGAAAATGATGCGTTGTACTCTCTCTGCATCACTGACTCAATTAAATCTTTTTCTTCCTCACTGAACTCTTTGGACCCCCGGTCAAATTCAAAGACTGGATCTTTCTATCTCTATCCTTTTCTGGTTTTGTGGTATGGAGTTGGGAACTATGGATCATATTCTCTTTATGGTAATAGTGTTCAACATTTTTGGTCAAATGTATGGAAAATTATTTCACACATACTATCCATTGACTCTCCTCTTTCTTATGTTATTATTACCTTGAAGGCTGCTGCATTCTACCCTCATCTCTCCTAATCAGATTTTGTTCAGTATTTTGTTTTCTCTTGCCTGTCAAAGCATTCTAATCTGCTGGAAGAATTCCTCATTGTTGAATGTTTCGTTTTGGTGGAATACAGTTTGTTTAATTCATAAATATGTAAATGCTGCACTGATGAAACGGAATGTGCTATTGTGGTATCTAAAGATTGGGAACCATTATAAAAGTATGTTGATACTACTTAAATGTCCGTTCATATGTTCTCAATGCATTTGTATACATTTTCTTTATTACTTTCTTTTCCTAATTATAATTGCACCCCCATTCTTAGCCCCCCACTCAGTAGCTCCTGTTTATTGTTTTTCCCTTCCCCAATTTCATAATCAGTTCCACTGTAAAGCCTTTGTGGCTGCATTTTTTTGTTTAATGGTAACCGATGTGATGTTATTAACGAATGTCGGTGTATAAAAATAATAAATAAATAAACAAATAAATAAATATCTTTGCTCGCCTTTAAGCTTCTGTCAGATGCACTGATAGTATGGACTTTCCAAACTTGCTTGCAATTGTTTTCTTTGTTTTTGACTGTTGTATTTTGTCCAATAATAAAAGAAGAAATTTCAACTAAAAAAGATATATATATATATATATATATATATATTTATGTGTGTACATGGCTCCCTGAGTATTTTGTACTTGCTGTTTGTGCAAAACGGCAGGCATGCTTTGCAAAACCTTAGGCGCACACATCGTTGTCCTTCTCCTACTGGAGCACGGTCCTTGGAACACCTCATTTTAAATGTGACCGCATGTACTATAGCCCGGAAGAGAGGGGCACTCCGCCTAGGCAGATCACTACTTTATTTATTTATTTAAAATCATTTCTAGTCGGCTTATAGAGGGCATGCCCTCCTAAGCAGATTACAGTATCATACCTATAAGGGAGCTCTGACCGACGTGCCTCGAATGCGCAGTAGACAGTGGCTCTGACCGATGTGCCGCTCATGCTCGGGCGAGAGAGCACGTCCGTCAGAGCTCAAAGATATATATGGCCCTGGTGGGACAGGAAAACCTTGCCCGTTTTAACGGGCAGAACGGCTTGTATAGCAGCAAAACAAAATACAGATGAATCGCATACAACGTATTTAAACACATACAATAAGATTAAAACAAGCATGAAGCTTAAAACTAATTACAGTCTAATACCTCTCACCCATTCTCTCCTCCAAATGCCTCGTGAAACAACAAGGCTTTCAAGGGTTCACGAAACAAACACTAGTCTTCTAATAACTGAAACGATTCGGGTAAAGCAGGGGCTATTACTGAAAAGGCCTGACGTCTCATTGCTTTCATGCGTGTAAACCTTGCCGCAGGGGTTGATGATAGGCCCTTACCTTGGGAGCGGAGAGCTCGAGAAGGACAGTACTGGACTAATAGATCAGCTAAATAAGAAGGACCATTACATTTCAAAGTTCTAAAGACTAAAGTTAGACTCAAATTCCAAATCTGACTGAAAGCCAGTGAAGCTGCCGCAATGAAGGAGTTCCGTGCATGCTATTAACCCGGGTTAAGTGGCTTTTTAATTTGCCCCCAGAGACTGCCCTGCCTTTGAAGTGCCACTGTTTCAGGCTCTTCGGTAGCAGCTTTTGCCTCGACTGGAGCTGGGCCTTCGGAAAGTGAAGCCTTTTTCACATTCTGGAGGATATTTGAAAGCGCCGCGGCCTGAAGCCACTGCAAGCCCTCTTCAGCTGAAGTGAACGCTTTGAAATAATTACCTCCACTTCATTACCCAAAAAGCACCGAGGACAGCTTGACACATTGTGCTGCATTTCTCCTCCTTTCAGATCTACTAGCAGATAGGCCTTTTACAGGGGCTTGTGATATGTTTATACTGCTTGTTCTTCTTCTTGGAGCACCCCTGGGATCAGACAAAAAGGTTCCCATCAGCAGAATGCGCTCATAATAGGAATTGCTTGAATGGGAAGCAAACCCACTGGGACTCTGAGAAGTTGTTCTTATTACTGAAAACCTGCTGTCCTGGGTTAGCATCCAAAACTGTGTTTCCTTTCACAACTCTTTGTTTTTTTTTTTTCATGTTTTCATAACATGTTAAAAGCCGGTGGGGCTCAAGGCAATCAGCTGCCTGTGGCGAGGGATGAGATGCCCCCTCACCACCCCCGCTACCAGCCCAAGAGGGGAAAGCAAGGGCCTGGGTTCCCAGAGGAGTGGCAGATAGAGCGTCCGTCAACCCTGCCCCGCTCCCTGGAGCCTTATCATCTTTCTCCCACGTTTCCTCAGCATTTGCCCCCCCCCCCCCCCCCCTGGAGAAGTGGGAGATCTGCGAACGGTTGGAGTCTGTGTGTGGCGCACTCTCTCCAGGTCGGTGCAATGGTATTAGGCACCCTAGGCAAACTTACAGCCTTGCACCGACTCCTTTTCAGCCTTCACCACACACAATTAAAAACTGTGCATATATAATAACAGATTTTACATGAGAAAGGGCATTCATAGTCTTCTGAGGTAAAAATAGCACAACAACATGTATATTATTTTTACATATTCTGCTGTGGTGCCAACCAGAAAACCCTGCATAACACCCATTTGATATTAAGCCTATTGTAACGTATGTTGGGTGTGGGTTTGGCCACCAGAAAGCCATACGTAAAGTGAATTGCGACTGCATTGTAGTAAACCTCCCATACCAAACAGCACTAAATGCCAGCACTCAAACAGTAACAACTCTACTTATACAAAAGCAGCACTGCAAATATCACACCAGGCCCTAAAACACCAAAAATCTCCTTTTAGGAAAACAAAACAAGCCAAGTTGCTATAGATCCCTAAACAGAAACTACATGCCAGTAGAATACCTCACGTTGATCACACGGGCAGAACACAGATGGACCCTCATCAAATACAGAATATAAACAGAAATGTGCAGACAAAAACTGAACTGGAAACCACAAGAAGTTAGGCTCTGTATGCAGTGCAAAAATGGAAAACAAAAACACCATCATTCCTCATAAAACTATAATAAAAGAAAAATTATAATGCATCAATCATAATTGGAAAACTATACTCATAGAAAGAATAAGTATTTCAAAACAGCTGATGAACATAAACTTCAATAATTAAACTCAAGATAATTTTAAAAAATTTCTCAAAAACAATAAAATATTTCAAAATAATCGACACATCAAATAACACCCAACAATTAAAATTAATAAGATTTTTTAAAATTCCCTGTTTTCCATACCTAGGATCTTTTGATTCCAATCACCCTCAAAATGTCTTGAGTTTGGGGGAGGGAGCCACACAGACTTTATCCTCTCTCACACATGCACGCACTTACATACTCCCTCTCTCATATATACAACCATGGTCTTACATATACTCCCTCTCTCATTGTGTCCCTCACATACACACACACACACTCATATATATAAAGGATCTCTCACTCATATGCATATGCACCCTCTCTCTCACTCATTCACACACAAACACATGCACAAACACACTTGCAGAGTGGCTCTCCCATGACACATGCACACAGGCTATCCTTCACACACATGCATGCACTCACACATTCTTCTCACAACACACACATACAGTCATGCACAAAGGCTCTCTTTCACACATGCAATCACATAGCATATAGGCTCTTTCACACACCCACATGCGCACAGGCACTCATTCACACCCTCTCTTACACAGACACACACACATGCATAGACATTACATAGCCTCTGTCTCTCACACACACATGCATAAAGGATCCTTCTCACACACAGATGGAAGCAGACACTCACTCACTAATATCCTCTCCCCCTCTCTTTCTCTCTCTCACACATACACAGACATGCACACAGGCTCTCTTACACACATACAGATTCTCATGCTCTTTTACACACACAGACACCTCCCCTCCTTTTCTTCAGCTGCTGTGGAATGGGATCTGCAATGGCCTACAGGGCCTCTCTTCAGGTCATGGTGGGATGGGCTCCCCCATGGCCACACTAGGCTTTGCATCTTTGAGCTGTGGCAGGATAGGCTCTGCCGCAAATCTTCTGGGCCTTCGATCTTTGAGCCACAATGGGATGGGCTCTGCTGTGGCCCCATCAGGCTGCTGATCTTCAGCCCATGGCTGGATGAGTGCCACCTCAGTCCCACTCTTCAGCAAGGTGAGGCAGCCCCCAAAGGAATGGGTTTATTTTGGAGGGGGGCGCTTTTTGATGCTTCCAAAGTTTTGCTGCCAGAGGCAGCCACCTCACCCTGCCACATGATATTTATTTATTTATTTATTTGTTAAATTTCTATACCGATATTAGTGGGGACATCCTATCGGTTTACATCAAAACAATGAACGTAAAGAAAGAAATTACATTAAACAGAGAGATGGGGTGGGAATGAGGAACTGTGAGAAAGCAGAATGAAGGTACATAGGAACAGGCTATTCTGTAACAGAATAGCCAAATAAGTTAACATTGAGTATACTAATTTGAGAGACAATAAGAACTATATACAACGGGAGTAAGGAGGGTTTGCGTGGGAGATTCAGGAGTGATTACATGGTTCAATTATGTTTGCAAGGGAAGAGAAAGGTGTTATTGTTGATAGGCTTATTTGAATAGCCAAGTTTTCAAGTTGGCTCTGAATTTTGCTGTGCAGGTTTCAAGCCTGAGGTTAGGGGGAAGAGAGTTCCAGAGCGTGGGTCCAGCAATGGATAGGGCTCGTTCCCTTGTGGAAGTAAGATGTGCTCTTTTTAGTGAGGGTATGTGGAGGGTTCCATTATTGGAGGATCTGGTGGAGTTTTTGGATTGTACCGGGCAGAATGGCTCAACGAGCCAGTTTGAGTTGTGTGAGAGTATAGCTTTGTGTGTCAGTGTTAGGGTTTTGTATACGATGCGGGAGGGGATTGGAAGCCAATGTAGTTCCTGAGGAGGGGAGTAATATGATCATATTTGCGGCCATTAGCGATGGTTCTCGCTACTGCATTCTGCAGCATTTGGAGGGGTTTTATGGTAGAGTATGGAAGGCCTAGGAAAAGGGAGTTACAATAGTCCATTTTTGTTAAGAGGGTGGCCTGAATGATGGTGCGAAAATCACTGGCATGAAGTAATGGTTTCAGTTTCTTCATGACATTAAGTTTGAAGAAACCTTCCTTGAGGATAAGGTTGATATGTTTTTTTAGGTTCAATTGTTGGTCTATTTGAACCCCAAGATTTCGTGCGCTGGGCTGTCTTGTGAAGATATTATAGGCAGGGTCATCTGTGATGACTGGTTTGGGTGGTGATTGTTGGGAGATGAGGAGCAGTTCGGTTTTTGATGCGTTCAGGGCTAGATGAAGGTCTGACAGTAGAGCATTGATGGAGGTGAGGCAATTTCTCCAATGGTCTAATGCTTTAGTTAGGGTATCCTGGATGGGTATGATAATTTGAACATCATCAGTGTATAAGAAACATTTGAGGCCGAGATCGGATAGGTGTTGGCAGAGGGGGGTGAGATATATGTTAAAGAGGGTGGATGAGAGGGAGAAGCCTTGAGGGACTCCCTGGGAGAGCGCATGAAGGGCAGATTCTGAGTTGCCTATTTTCACTGAGAATTTCCTATTTGTGAGATATGATGTGAACCAGGGTAGTGCAGTGCCCGAGATGCCAATGTGGCCTAGGCGGGTGAGGAGTTGCTTATGGTTTATGGTGTCAAAGGTGGCGGATATGTCTAAGAGGGCTAGTATATAGCAGGTTCCTTGGTCCATGCCTCTAAGAAGGAAATCTGTAAGGGACAGAAGGAGGGTTTCTGTATTAAGGTGCCTACGGAATCCAAACTGGGAGGGGTGGAGAATCTTATTTTCCTCCAGATAGTCTGATAGTTGACTATTGACAACCCTTTCCATAATTTTTGAGATGAAAGGGAGATTGGAGATGGGGCGGAAATTGGCTGGGTCCTCTGGGTTCAAAGATAGTTTTTTTTAGGAGGGGTTTGACTGCAGCATGTTTAAGCAAGTCAGGGACAATGCCAGTTGATAGCGAGCAATTAATGATATCTGTGAGGGGTTTAGCTATGGTGTCAGGTATTGTAAGAAGGGCTTTAGTGGGAACAGTGTCAGAAGGGTGGGTGGCTGGTCTAATCTTTTTGAGGATTGAGACTATTTCCATGGAAGATGTAAGATCAAGGGAACTGAGTGTGGCAGTAGTGGGGCATGGAGAGGGGGAGATAGGATGGGGGTCAGGCGTGAATCTGAGAAGGATGTTTGCTATTTTACTGTGAAAGTATAGTGCCAACTCTTCACATTTGCTTCCTGCTTCTTTGTCAGAGAAGATTGGAGGGCTTGTCTTAGTGAGCTCAGTGACGTAGGAGAAAAGGGCTTTTGGGTTGTAAATGTAGTCGTGGATTTTTTTGGCGTGGAAGTCACATTTGGCATTAATGGTGGAGGTTCTGTATTGATGCAGTGCTGATTTGAAAGAGGATGTCTTGTGGGGTGATGGGTCTTTACGCCAGGCTCTTTCTTTTTGTCTTAGAATGTTTTTTAAGCGTTTTAGGTCAGTTGTGTACCATGTGGATGAGTTGATATCGCGTTTGGTGATGGGGCATAATTTATTTGCAATTTCTAAGGTGAGGGAGTCTTTAACCACTCCTGGTTAAAAGACTGCAGCTCACAAATCAGGATTTGTTAAAGTTGTGTCTTTTAGGTCTGAAACATTCCCTTTCTACTCTCAGTGTGTGCAAGGTCCGATGCATTACAAGTGGATCGGGGGGGGGGGGGGGGGGCAGGGGAGGGAGGAATCCAAAACAGATAAAACCTGATCCTTGAGCCAATAAATTCAGCTTTGGATGTTCCTGAAGTGTTGACACAGTATCCAAAAAATCTCCTGCTTGACTTCTTAAGGAAGTCCAAAATAGGCTAAAAGGTGCACATGGATTTCACAATGCACACATTCCTGGGGACCTGTTTAAAAATGGGAAGGGGATAAAATAAGCACAAAGAATGAAATTGTTCCAACCATGTACGTGCCCCTTCCCTCTTTTCTCCACCCACAGAGAAAGGAGGTGCAAAGATCACAGAAATTGCCTACCAGGTTCATGAGCAGAAAAGCACCTGGGTGCACCTTGCACCAAGCTCGACGATGTCCCCCTTGGAGGGCAATATTCAAAAACCATTTACCCCGGCAAATTTACATGTGGGGATAAAACAATTTGTGCACTTTTGTCAGCAGGAAAAGTCTGGGGGCTCAGCCGGGAGATGGGGGTTAGGTCGAGGGACGCAAAAACGGGCATAGTTTTTTGGTTTTTTTTCAAATTACGTGCAGTTTTTTCAGGGAAACATTATCTGACAGAGAAAGCAGGTGCTGATCTATGTGAGAACTGCTTTCCCCCCCCTCAGCCTGCGTACTTTTTTCCCTTTGAGAATTAGTGCAAATTCTGCAAGTGAAAGCGCAGCAGTCTTTTCAACTGCCCAGCCTTCTTTTGAAATTGCCCCCTGGGGCAGTCTGTGTGGGGCTGAAGACCCTGTGTGCAAAGCACACTCAGACGTCAGTTCTAATTTTTAAAGCGGATTTTCAAAGTGAATCACTTGGCTTTAAAAATTAGTGGGGCCACGTGGACCTTAACGCGGAGCAGTTGTGCACATTTACATCCGCAAAGGAGCAGACGTACGCGTCCAGCTGAACATTTAGGTACATGCTTTTGAAAATCAAAAGTGCACATGTAAATGAGTTCCCCCCCACCCCAACTCCGCCCCCGTGGGAATACGTTTTGGAGGTACTCATGAAAGTTTGTGCAAAATCGCTACCAGGTGGCCTGGTGCGCGCAGCACCCGGCGTAATGTTCCAAAAGGTCTATTTACATGAGTAGATGCGCTTGAAAATTATTCCCAAAAACATTCTTACTGTGGAGAGCCGCTGTTCCAGAAGGATAGAAACAGGGTGGAGTCGCTCCAGAGGGTGACAGCTAAATTGGTCAGCGGTCTTCGTGCTCAAGCATATGGGGGATAGACTTAAAGATGTAAATAAACATGTGTACCCTGGAGGAAAGCGAGAAAGGGGAGAGGTGACAGAGACATTCAAATATCTCCAAGGTTTCCACGCGCAGGAGGTGAGCCTCTTTCAATGGAAAGGGGGCTCCAGAGCGAGGGGTCAAGAGGAGGATGAAAGGGGGAAGTCTCAGGAGTAATCTCAAGAAATATTTATTTAGAGGGAGGGCGGTGGATTCATAGAACAGTCTCCTAGCAGAGGGGATGGAGACAAAAACAGAATCCGAATTCAAGAAAGCATGGGATAAATACAGGGAATCTCTGATGGAGTGATGGGAATTGTAAAGCTGACTTACTTGGGCAGCTGGGTAGACTAAATAGGCCACACAATCTTTTTCTGTTGTCACAGTTCTCCATTTCTAAATGAAAAAGAAAAATGTTGGGCCATAGCAACCCGATTTCCTCATGCTGTACGCTCCAGCAAAGGTTTACCAAACTCATGCCAGGGCTACCGTGACCTCCCACCCCCCATCTCCACCTCTCACTACCCAAAGTTTTACAAATAAAGCTGAAACAGGCCAATCCCGCCTTGGCTCTTTAACAAAGTTAGGCTCTACCATTCCATCGCCCTCAGTCCTGAAAAGGCTCCCAGCAGCAGGAGAAGCAGCTCCGAGCTCCTCCCTCGCTGTGATTATCTAAGTTCCCGCAGGGCTGCAAGCAGCTGCTCCTTTCCTCAGGGCACTGGATGTCAGCAGTCAGAGCACCTCCTTATCTTCTGAGCATCTTCTTATGGGCAAGTTGTAGCCGGATAACTGAACTCTGAACGGAGGGAATCCCTTGACCTCTTAGCTCGTTTTCATTTCTAACAGAGACCAAATGCAGAGGGCAAACTCCTCTTGCAGACAGAGAAAACCCGACTGCCTTTGCTCGTACAATACTTTAATTGGCTGCTTTCATCTGCAGTGTTTTACTCTAAAGTAAATGTTCTTTTTTTATTTTATTTTTTTACGGGGGGAGGGGGGAACCTATTTCATTTAATCACACTAAACAAGCTCTTTAGACAATTTGTTGAAAAATTCCTCTAATTAGAGCTTGCCCTGCAGGTAATGCTGTGATCTAATTTACCAGCGGGCATAAATTAGGGACATTATGCAATTAGCACTGAGACCACAAATGGAAGAAACAGCTGGGTGGCTTTGAAGGAAGAGGATGAACGGCTCCTGCGTGGCTTCTCCGTATACAGGGATGCAGAAAGGTATGGGCTGGCGGGAAAAGATCACGCCTTGTAGGAGCGTGGCACTTATTGTGGAAACACTGCATTAACCTGTTGCACACACACATTTTTCATTTTCTAAGGTAAAGGCCCTTTGCCCCACTAACAGGCCAACGCAATAACGCGCGCTCAGCAGAGCGCATGGTTTTACCCTGTGGGTTGTGCGCATTTTTGCCTGCAGACTTTACTTTGCCGACGCAGCAAAGAGTTTTGCGAACGAAAAATGTCCGCAGAAAACTGTTGAGCGCCTTTGCATGTAAATCCTAAACTAATGAAGGCATTAATAGGTATTATCCCCACCACGTGCAGAGAGGTGCGCTGGTTTAACCTATGCATCCTTAACACTGCAAACTTAAACTCCTATTCAGAGGTAAAGTAAACCCTCCAGGGTTAATATTAGACTATGAGCTCCGTAGTCAGGGTTTTGTGCACAGAAAACATGCTCAGTGCACAAAGGGAATGTTTGTTCTTTCTACATAAAATAGAATTTAGGCATAGGAAAAACGTTTTTGTGCAGGAAACCTTTTTTGTGTGCATAAATCCATATTTTATGCTCAGGACGTATGCTCTGTGCACATTAATCAGGGAGGGGTAGGCAGCTTTTCCTCTGCCCCTGTGCTTTCTTTTCCTGTAGTCCTAGATGCCAGATCTTGATCCCTCTCTGGGAAGGAAGTTCTCCCGACAGCTGGGAGCCGGCCTTGCTCTGCTATGCAGGCTCAAGGGCTTGGGCAGCTGTGGGTGGCTGGAAATTCCTTTGGCCCTCTTCTTTTCCTTCCCCCAAAATGTAATTACATGAAGACAGCAAAAGAAACCAGAAAGCAAAAGGAAACACGGCTGATGCAACCCACTGTGCAAGTAGTGCCCTTGCATAGGGCAGCGGCCTGAAGGGGGCAGCGACCGGGGGGGGGGGGGGGGGGCACTGGGGACCTATGTCAGCCCCAAGATGAAGAGAATGCCACTGACTCTATTACCATCGGATCCCAATCCACTAGGAGGCCAAGATCATGAAGAGGCTGCTGCCAAGCTGGCAGCTCCAAACCAGCCAGGCAGCAAAAAAAAGATGGCAATACCACGGGGCAGCCCAGCAATTCCCAACCTGCCACCCGGCAGAGAGGAAGGAGCTGCAGGGCCGAGAGGAAGGAGTTGCGGGGTTGCCCAGATGTCCCCATCTGCCGCATGATTGAGAGGAAGGAGCTGCAGGGCCACTCGGCAGTCCCAACCTGCCAGACAGCCAGGTGAAAAAAAGGTTGCAAAGTGATTCCCAACCTGCCCTGCGGCGGAGGTAAAGGAGAGGAGGGTTTGTGGCAGCCAGGAGAGTCCTTGGTGTATGTGAGAGAGGGAGCTGATATGTGTGCATGTGTTTGTGGGTGTCTGAGTATATGTGTGTGTGTGACAGGGAGCATTTCTGTGTGTGTGAGTGTTAGTGCGTGTGAGTCAGGGAGCTGATACGTGTGCATGTGTTTGTGGGTGTCTGAGTATATGTGTGTGTGTGACAGGGAGCATTTCTGTGTGTGTGAGTGTTAGTGTGTGTGAGTCAGGGAGCTGATACGTGTGCATGTGTTTGCGTGTATCTGAGTATATGTGTGTGTGACAGGGAGCATTTCTGTGAGAGTGTGTGTGTGTGTGTGAGACAGGGAGCTGATATGTGTGCATGTGTTTGTGTGTGTCTGAGTATATATGTGTGTGACACGGAGCATTTCTGTGTGAGAGTGTGTGTGTGTGTGTGACAGGGAGCATTTCTGTGTGTGTGTGTGTGAGTGTTAGTGTGTGTGAGTCAGGGAGCTGATACGTGTGCATGTGTTTGTGTGTATCTGAGTATATGTGTGTGTGTGACAGGGAGCATTTCTGTGTGTGTGTGTGTGTGTGTGTGTGTGTGTGTGTGTGTGTGTGTGTGTGTAAAAGAGCACAAACTGGTGAAGAGACCAAGCTCTAAGGATGATGGAGTAAGATCTAAACAGTAGGGATGTGAATCGTTTTTTGACGATTTAAAATATCGTCCGATATATTTTAAATCGTCAAAAATCGTTAGGGCCACGATACAATACCAATTCCCCCGATTTATCGTCAAAAAATCGTAAATCGGGGGAAGGGGGAGGGCAGGAAAACCGGCACACTAAAACCCCCTAAAACCCACCCCCGACCCTTTAAATTAAATCCCCCACCCTCCCGAACCCCCCCCCCCCCCAAAATGCTTTAAAATTACCTGGGGATCCAGCGGCGGTCCGGAACGGCGGCGGTCTTATTTCTTGCTCTACTTAATTTTTTCCCTAATATATTTCATTAGCTTAGCTCCAGCTGAGTTTGCCCAAAGGTGGCTAACTGCACTGTTTGTGTAAGACAGGTTTATCCAACTCCCGTGTCCCGCTTCTCTTAAGGAAATCAAAGCTGCATCTGTGCTTTAAATTACCTGGGGATCCAGCGACGGTCCGGAACGGCGGCGGTCCAGAACAGCCTCCTGCAATTGAATCGTGTTGTCTTCAGCCGGCGCCATTTTCCAAAATGGCGGCGCAAAATGGCGGCGGCCATAGACCAACACAATTCGACTGCAGGAGGTCATTCCGGACCCCCGCTGGACTTTTGGCAAGTCTTGTGGGGGTCAGGAGGCCCCCCCAAGCTGGCCAAAAGTTCCTGGGGGTCCAGCGGGGGTCTGGGAGCGATTTCCTGCCGCGAATCGTTTTCCGTACGGAAAATGGCGCCGGCAGGAGATCGACTGCAGGAGGTCGTGGACCCCACGCTGAACGACCTCCTGCAGTCGTACGCGTATGGCCGGCGCCATTTTCCGTACGGAAAATGATTCGCGGCAGGAAATCGCTCCCGGACCCCCGCTGGACCCCCAGGAACTTTTGGCCAGCTTGGGGGGGCCTCCTGACCCCCACAAGACTTGCCAAAAGTCCAGCGGGGGTCCGGAATGACCTCCTGCAGTCGAATCGTGTTGGTCTATGGCCGCCGCCATTTTGCGCCGCCATTTTGGAAAATGGCGCCGGCTGAAGACAACACGATTCAATTGCAGGAGGCTGTTCTGGACCGCCGCCGTTCCGGACCGTCGCTGGATCCCCAGGTAATTTAAAGCACAGATGCAGCTTTGATTTCCTTAAGAGAAGCGGGACACGGGAGTTGGATAAACCTGTCTTACACAAACAGTGCAGTTAGCCACCTTTGGGCAAACTCAGCTGGAGCTAAGCTAATGAAATATATTAGGGAAAAAATTAAGTAGAGCAAGAAATAAGACCGCCGCCGTTCCGGACCGCCGCTGGATCCCCAGGTAATTTAAAGCATTTGGGGGGGGGGGGTTCGGGAGGGGGGGGGATTTAATTTAAAGGGTCGGGGGGGGGTTTTAGGGGGTTTTAGTGTGCCGGCTCACGATTTTTAACGATTTTCACGATACTTTACACACCCAAACGGCAACAATACGATTCCCTCCCCCTCCCAGCCGAAATCGATCGTTAAGACGATCGAGGACACGATTCACATCTCTACTAAACAGTTCTTTTTGAGCAATACATTTTGCACTTTTCATTGGAAAAGGTTGTGGTATCCAAGCATGGTGTCTTCTCTGAATGGATGGGAGTCTAGGCAGTGATTATTATTGTGTGCGATAAAAAGAGGAATTATAATGGACACACCTACCAGGCCTTCCTGCCCCAATAAAATAATCTGTTCTTACCTGGTCTTACTTCCTAAAGCCAAAATGTTTGTGGCAATTGTAGGGGGATACTGGATCCTTTGGAAGGCTCACCGCAGAAACAACAAGTGGAAGAAAAACAACCTCAAGAACAGGCAAGTCTGTTCCATGCCCTCCTAGGGAAGTCCCTGTACCAGAAGCAGAGGCATGGGCCCAAGGCAGTGCCTGTCACGCAGGCGGACATGATGGAGAAGATATAGGGAGCACATCTTTACATAAGAACATAAGAAAATGCCATGCTGGGTCAGACCAAGGGTCCATCAAGCCCAGCATCCTGTTTCCAAAAGAGGCCAAACCAGGCCACAAGAACCTGGCAATTACCCAAACACTAAGTAGATCCCATGCTACTGATGCAATTAATAGCAGTGGCTATTCCCTAAGTAAACTTGATTAATAGCCATTAATGGACTTCTCCTCCAAGAACTTATCCAAACCTTTTTTGAACCCAGCTACACTAACTGCACTAACCACATCCTCTGGCAACAAATTCCAGAGCTTAATTGTGCGTTGAGTGAAAAAGAATTTTCTCCGATTAGTCTTAAATGTGCTGCTTGCTAACTTCATGGAATGCCCCCTAGTCCTTCTATTATCTGAAAGAGTAAATAACCGAGTCACATCTACTCGTTCAAGACCTCTCATGAACTTAAAGACCTCTATCATATCCCCCCTCAGCCGTCTCTTCTCCAAACAGAACAGCCCTAACCACTTCAGCCTTTCCTCATAGGGGAGCAGTTCCATCCCCTTTATCATTTTGGTTGCCCTTCTCTGTACCTTCTCCATCGCAACTATATCTTTTTTGAGATGCGACGACCAGAATTGTACACAGTATTCAAGGTGCGATCTCACCAAGGAACGGTACAGAGGCATTATGACATTTTCCATTTTATTAACCATTCCCTTCCTAATAATTCCTAACATTCTGTTTGCTTTTTTGACTGCTGCAGCACACTGAGCGGACAATTTTAAAGTATATGATACCTAGATCTTTTTCCTGGGTGGTAGCTGCTAATATGGAACCTAACATCATGTAACTATAGCAAGGGTTATTTTTCCCTAAATGCAACAACTTGCACTTGTCCACATTAAATTTCATCTGCCATATGAATGCCCAATCTTCCAGTCTTCCAAGGTCCTCCTGTAATGTATCGCAATCCGCTTGCGATTTAACTACTCTGAATAATTTTGTATTATCTGCAAATGTGATAACCTCACTCGTCGTATTCCTTTCCAGATCATTTATATATATATACAAGCCGTTAAGCCCGTTAAAACGGGCTACATTAAAAATTTTTTTGGTTCATTTCCTTCCCCCTCATTCTCCCTCCCACCTCCCCCCCACTCTCTCCTCTCTCTCCCCTCAGTCACTCTCTCTCTCCTCCTCCCCCCTCCCTCCTCCCCTCAGTCACTCCTATCTCCCCCTCCCCCAGTCACTCCTCCCTCCCCTCTCCCTCCTCCCCTCAGTCACTCCTCTCTCCCCCTCCCTCCTCCCCTCAGTCACTCCTCTCTCCCCCCTCCCCCGTCACTCCTCTCTCCCCCGCCCCTCCCTCCTCCCCTCAGTCACTCCTCTCTCCCCCCTCCCTCCTCCCCCTGTCACTCCCTCTCTCCCCCCTCCCTCCTCCCCTGAGTCACTCCTCTCTCCCCCTCCCTCCTCCCCTCAGTCACTCCTCCCTCCCTCCTCCCCCTCAGTCACTCCTCCCTCCCCCCTCCCTCCCTCCGTCACTCCCCCCCTCCCCCCTCCCCTCAGTCACTCCTCTCTCCTCCCCTCAGTAGATCTCCGGGGTGTTCCTTCCATCCCTCCCTCCCTTGCGCGCATGCCGCCGCCGCTCCTGCTCTTCGGGCCGCCGCCACTCCTGCTCTTCGGGCCGCCGCCGCCGTTCCTGCCGCTCCTGGTCTTCGGGCCGCCGCTCCTGCCGCTCCTGCCGCTCCTGCCGCTCCTGGTCTTTGGGCCGCCGCCACTCCAGCTCTTCGGGCCGGTGCCACCGCCGCTCCTGCAGCGCCATTTTTAAGAGGCACACTGTGACCGACGTGCTCGCATGCGCGGTAGAGCTGCTCTCTACTGCGTATTTGCGGCACGTCAGTCAAGCTTCGTTTATCTAGTTAGATTGAAAAGCAGCGGTCCAAGTACAGATCCCTGAAGCACTCCACTGTTTACCCTTTTCCACTGAGAAAATTGACCATTTAATCCGACTCTCTGTTTCCAATCTTTTAACCAGTTTGTAATCCACGAAAGGACATCGCCTCCTATCCCATGACTTTTTAGTTTTCTTAGAAGCCTCTCATGAGGGATTTTGTCCGACACCTTCTGACAATCCAAATACACTACATCTACTGGTTCACCTTTATCCACATGTTTATTAACCCCTTCAAAAAAATGAAGCAGATTTGTTAGGCAAGACTTCCCTTGGGTAAATCCATGCTGTGTTCCATTAAACCATGTCTTTCTATATGCTCTACGATTTTGATCTTTAGAATAGTTTCCACTATTTTTCCTGGCACTGAATTCAGGCTCACTGGTCTACAGTTACCCGGATCGCCCCTGGAGCTAGAGGACCATGTGGTTTGCAGGTATTGCCTCAGCTCTCGGGCTATGAAAAATCTGAGAGGATTTGGATATAGTCATGGAAAAGTCCAACACTCTGCCTGGCCTAACCAAACTGTTAGCCACCCTGCATTTCATGGCAACCGGCTCCTTCCAAACAACAGTAGAGGTCATGGGGGGAATGTCCCTAACCACTTTTTCCCGCTGTCTGACCCAGGTCATCACAGCAGTCTCTGACCGCATTAATCACTACATAGCATTTCCTTGGGACAGGTAGGACTTGGTGGACTTGAAGAGAGTCTTTTATGACTTCGCAAACTTTCCCAATGTTCTGGGAGCTATCGACTGCACTCATGTGGCCATCATTCCACCCTGTGACAGGGAGATGTACCGCAACAGGAAGCTCTTCCACTCCATCAAAATGCAAGTGGTCTGTGACACTCAAATGTGCATCCTCAACGTGGTGGCTAGGTACCTGGGAGCCACACACGATTCCTTTATAATTAGGCAATCGAGCCTGTGTGAACATTTTGAGGATGGCCTGTACAGTGACGGTTGGCTTATAGGTAAGAGAGATCCTTCTTTCTCTATTTCATCTCTGGCTATGTATTTGTGGAAAATGCACAGAAATGGAGGTTGGCTGGGTGGTAGGAAAAGCATCGTTGCCATGACAAGTGGCTTGTACAGTTACATCTATAGGTCATTGCCCCAGGGCCTGCCTTTTTCTTCCCATGCTGCAGAGGCCTGCTAATCTTGTGACGGCAAACAATGCACCGACCCTAAAGCTTTGTGTGTGAGCAGGCACTGTACACTTTCTACATGTTAAATTTCAAAATGGCCCTGTTCCTATCATCCCATTGGGAACTATTTAAATGTCATTGGTTAATGACAACCTTAGTGTCCACACTGCTGGTACTGCCCGATCACATGTGGCCGATTAGTGAAGCGTCATCCAGAGTGTCGGCCACAGTTTGTCTTGAGCCTCACATACCTCAGTCAGAAGCAGTGTCCTGTGCATGTTGTTGGCTGCCGTATTTCCTTTGTCGGGCCTCACAAATTGATTTATATGGAGGACATACTGCAGAGCCAGCAGGGACATTCACAATCATACCATGAGGTACCATTTTTCAGCTAGCACAGGTGTGGTAGCTCTTATGTATTGCTTCAAGATTGGAAGCCTGCTACACACCAGTAACCTTAGCTCAATTGCGAGAGCCTGGCACTCAATTGCTGGAATAGTCAGATGTGATTTAGTAGTTCAGAAGAGCTAAGTTACTTTTGGCTACTGCTATCCTGCATATATACTGGCCCAAAACAATGTGACATGCACTAAGGCTAGGCAAATCAGCCTTTAAGGCTCAGGGAAAGGTACAGGTTACCTTATACAGTCTTACAGGATGCTGTGGTTTGCAAGCCAGATCTACACGTGACTATGCTACAATTGATAGCTTAAATCTGTCTTTGCCGCAGAATATGGATACTACCTGTAAGGTCATCCTTACCTTACATGTATTGTACAGATCCCCAAGCCACGCCCGTACAGGGGTGCCAACCAATCTGTGGAAGGTTGCCTGGTCCCAAGCAACAGCAGCAGCCCTCTAGGCCTCTGCTGTTGGCCTGTGGACATCCTTGACACGATAGTACTCCCTCACTCCTCCTCCTCCCTATTTGTCACACAGCAGCTGACACTCTGTTCCAACTATCAGCAAGTAGATGTCATATTTGGTTTACTGTGAAAGGTAGAAATGGTTGGGTACAGATAGCCTTTGAGTCATGACACAAGTGAGGGGACCAAAGATCAAGTGTTGTGTGATGATGACTCTAACTTTCCCTTAACACCACACAAGCTCTACATGTACACAATGTACTATGTTTGGCAGCTAGCCACTGCCATCTTACAAAAAGGCCCATGTAAGCAGGAACTAGCTGTTGCAGGAGTGGTCTCAATTTGGGAGAGAGAGTGTGCCCTTGGGCCACGACACGGCCCCAGAGGGGAACTCCGGAGAAGCACCGAAGCAGGCGAGATGTACCTGAGCACGGGTGGACAGGCTGAAGATTCGGGGGCCCTGACCTCTGCCGAACCCAAATGCACCAGGAGAGAGCAAGCAATGCAATTCTGGTCTCTAGGATAGCCCTCTGGCCACTTGATAGCCCTTTCGGACCTGCCACCTGGGAATGGCAAGTCTGACAGGATGGACAGAGGTCGAGGCAGGTGATGACTGAGGAGCAAGGATGAGACATAGGCACTTGGAGACTGGGACGAGACGAGGCACTAGGACGAGACGGGAGACTTGGACAAGACGAGGCACTAGGAGACTAGGATGAGATGAGGCACTTGGAGACTGGGTCGAGACAGTTGGAGAGTTGGACAAGACATAGACACTTGGATGAGATGCTGCCACTCAGGGCACACTACACAGCCCCCCGTTGGCTGATTGCGGACCACCCTGTCCCACTGTGCCCCATACACAACCTGAAGAGGCTGGTCGAGGACTACGTGGAGAGCGAGACAAGCGCAGGACTGAAGCTCAGGATGAAGGAGGAGTCTGGGCAGCGCTTGAAGAAGGATCCAGCCAGAATAGGGCTCCAATGACCGGGAACAGGATACCGGATCAGATATGGATTTACTCACAGGAAGGTCATCTGGAGGCGAAATCCAGCGGACGAGGCTAGGCAGGAATACTTGGAGCCAGGAACTGGAGGAACCAACACAACTGGACACAGGAATATCTGGAAACGAGGACATCTGGAGACAGGAACTGGAGAACTAGAACGACAAGGCACAGGGCAGACAAAGAAGCTGGATCCGACGAGAGACCAGGAACCACGGACAAAGACCTCGGGAGCTTCCACGAAGAACACGGACCTTGAAGGAGAGACGATGGACCTTGGAGCTTCCTGGATGAAGAGCTGGATTGGAGCATCCAGGAGCAGGCGAGCTCCTTGTGATGGCAACAAGGGACTGGCGAGGAGCCCTTTTATAGGGCTGAAAATATGACACCGGGAGATGTCATCAAGCAAGGCCGCAGGGCTTTTCCCGCCTAGGAAGAGGCCAGGATCAGGGACAGTGGTGTAGGCCAGGATCAGGGACAGTGGTGTAGGCATCCATGCCGCAAAGAAAGGCCGAAGGCTCCCCATGGCTCCCTATTCTCTAAAAGGTAATGAGTGCACGCCGTGACCTCGGACATCCAGCCGGGCGCTCAGGTCACGACGTGCGACGTCCGAGGTCACAGCATGCACTAATTACCTTTTAGAGAATAGGGAGCCATTGGGAAGCGCCCGATCCGCGCCGGGCTGTTGAAGCCGCTCTCGCCGCCGGCTGTCCCCGGGAGGATGGGAGAGAGGACTGGGGCTGCTCCGGAGCTGTCAGCGTGGGAGATCGGCACCCATAGACGCGGCCAGGGCAGGTGAGCGGGGGCTGCTGAAAGCACTGGATAGCCGGCGCCATCTTTAAAAATGGCGCGGGCTATCCAGTGCTCCTACCATGTGACAGGAGCAGGCCAATGGCATGGATACTCTGTCACATGGTAAGGGCAAAGGCCATCGGCGCCATTTATATTAGTGGCAGCCGACGGCCCGAGAGCGGGAGATCGCTCCCGGGACCCCCACTGGACCACCAGGTACCTGTAAAAAGTTTTTTTTGGGGGGTTGGGAGGGTGGGGGAAGCTAAGGGATTAGTTTTAAAGGGTTGGGGTGGGTTTTTTGTTTATCGGCTCAGGCGCAGCCGATAAACAAAACCGCGATCGGACCAGACGAAAAAAAAAAACCACAATGTGAATCGGAACCAGAATCAGAACCGATTCCGGTTCCGATTCACATCTCTAGTCTGGACTACTGCAATGCATTACTTATTGGTCTTCAACAAAACGCTTTCCACCCACTACAATTGATCCAGAATGCTGCGGCCCGCGTTCTCACAGGAACCTCTCACAGAGACCATATCCCCCCGATTCTTTACACCCTACACTGGCTACCAGTAGACTCTAGAATAAAATATAAAATTCTCACTATGATCTAAGAGATCCAAAAACTGTGCTCTAGTTTATTGAACAACAATACCTCCTCATGGCTCAGCTCACAGCTTCGCATTTATAAACCATCTAGAAACCTTAGATCCACCCATAAAAACCTTCTAGAAGTACGAACCATAAAAACTATACAGTTAGACATAAACAGAAAGCAAGCTTTTTCTGTAGCGGCACCCCCTACTCTGGAACTCGATCCCAGACACCCTTAGAAACTCTTCCAGCAAGAAAGAATTTAAAAAGAACTTAAAAATTTATCATTTTGAAAAAGCATTTACTAGAAACAACTAATTAATCAGCTCCAACTAAACTTCCTGACTAGCTAACACCAGGCCTGCAATCATCCACATTTTCCTGCCATGTTTAAATTACAATTTCACCATCTGACACCCTCGCAGCAATCTAACATTTATTTTTTATACTATTTTAATTTCCTCTATTTGGTTCCTCCTTTTTACCTGTATTTTTATTTTAATTAACTTTTATTATATTTTCCTTCAATATGTATTTATTTATGTAAGTTGCTTTTTATATTTTATTTTTATTATGTATGTATGCCCTTGTAAACCATTTTGTACTCCCTAGTAAAAAAAAAAAAAAGGTATATAAAAATTGTTTAAATAAATAAGATGGCAACAGAAAACATCTCACTCAGTCATCACTATAAAGAACCTCCAACCAGCCACCAACAACATCTCTCTATCTCCTCTCTCCAAACCCCTGTCACACCCTCAAAGAGGCAGCTGCAGGAAGCCAGGATATATAAACTAAAAAAATAGCACACCACACACCAATTTTCGCTAGCCACGTAAAATGATGTCACGCCCAGATGCAACCTGCTGCATGGTGATGCAATGTGCTGACAATTCTGCACGCGCTAACACAATGCCACATTTATTTTATTTATTTACTTTTATTTACTTTATATATATATATATATATATATATATATATATATATATATATAAATAAAATAAACAACACAATGCCACATGCAGTGTTTATCTATGTGATGTGGCAGGCCTCAAATTAGCCTAACCACACCCTTTTTTTTAATCATGGGCACTATTTCTGCTACATTTATAGTATTTTGATGAATCTAGGTTTTTAAAGTTATAATTAAAATTGGCTAAGTTAGTTAGATAGCATAACTTCTCTCCTAAATGCCCCTGGAAAACCTCTTTTTTTTTTTTTTTTTTATCCAGCTAAACTATAGCCAGACAATGACTTATCCGGCTATAATGTAGCCAGATAAAGTGGCTGACTATGAAAAAACTTGCCATTTAGATGGATAACTTGTAAGTCATCCATCTAAATGGCTTTTGAATATTGACTTCAGTATGGTTTCCTTGTTGATCTTGAACCTGTGCAGGACTTGCTCCTCTAAGAGATCCAAAAACTGTGCTCTAGTCCTGTATACTCTCTGTAAGGGGTATCTCCTCCTTGTTTCCCTCCTCAGTTATTGTGTCATGAAGATCCGTAAGGCCATTAGTGATATTGAAAAGGGAATCACCACCACTTAACTCCCATCCCCCACTGGGTCCGAGTAACGCATACTCCCCTCCAGTATAGCCCTGTATATCCCAGTTACCCCCAATCTGTTCCAGTAACCCCAGTATAAACCTGAATGTCCCACTTACCACTCAGTATGGTCCAGTCTATCCCAGATGCATTCACTCCCACCCCATAGCCAGTTCCTGTTTCCACTGATCTGGAGAAGCCAGCCCACCTAAGGCCAAGTCAGAATTCAAAATGAAAGTTTGCACCTGTGTGCATAAATGAGCAGCAGTAAATAATATATTCACGTAAGTTTGATGACGTTCATATGTATGTCACTTTTAAAATAGTTCATCATGCGCGTACATGCAAACCCCAACCTGACATGCCTCTAACACGCCCCTTTATTACTCATGTACTTTTTTATTTGCAAACGTGCATATACACAAGTATGTGGCCCCTTTTTAAAATACACATTACACGTGAATAGACAACATGAATGCATAGATGTCCATTTTTCATGCGTAAGCCTTTGAAAATTCACCTAAGAGGGCTGGAAAAGCAATCACTCTGTTTACACTTGAGAAGCATGAGTGCATCTATTGAGACTATCCAGGTGCTTAGTTTTCCTGCGATAATTCAGAAAGGCATTATAACGTCAAGGGGAAGAGCGCCTACAATTTTGCTTGAGTTATATACTTGCTGCAGGCAAGAAGGAGAGGAGATAGAATTTCCTTAGCCTGTCTGAAAGTTTCCAGCCTGTTTGAAGAGCAAACTAGGGTGAGGGGGGGGGGGGGGTTAGGCCGTTTTGAAAGCTTGCGATCAACATCATTTCGGCCTGAGAAAATCGCTGCTGATGACAAACGAGTCCATCTGCTGTTGCCCCTTAATTATAAAACTGGGCCTGGAAACTGGGCGTACTCTTTGCGGCACATTATAGGTGCCAATCTCTTCAAATAAAGGAACGGGCGGTGTAATCCTTGGACTTGTGTCTCAATGGACTGCAGCTTAAAAGGCATTTTGTATAATGGCTTCCTAGAAAGCCTGCAATTGCCTGACATGCTTACAAAGGAGGCTTTTTCCTACTTCATCATAACAATAGCTAGCTATTGTCGGTTTGTAATCATTTAAAATTACTTCTCTTGCCTCTTTTTGGGTTGTGCTATGAAGTACTTCCAAGTGAGTTAGTAATGCTTTCTCTTTACCAGGGAGATTCTCTTTTCATTGGCTGTGAAGTTCACCGTTTTTGATATGTCCCCACTATCTTCTCCTTAAAAATGTCTCAGTTGGACGCGGGTTATATAGGTGCTAATTAATCCCCTTATGCAATAAATCCAATATGGAGTGAATCTAATAGCGCTCATCACATGCAAATGCATGTGAATGAGGCTATTAAGCATTCACTCCCGACGAAAAAAAAAAAAATGCATCTAAGACACACATTTAGCGATCAGAAATTAACACCTGCTGCAGCAGGTGTTAATTGCTGTGCGCTCCTTAAACCTGTACAGAAAAGCAGAAAAAACTGCTTTTCTGTACTGCCTCCTTCTTAATATTGTAATTTCTGATCACTACATGTGCATCCTAGACGCATATTTGTTTTTGCATTGGGATTTATTGCATAAGGAGATCAATAAGCGCCTATTCAACCCACATCCAACTGCGGGTTATAAAGTAGAGATGTGAATCGTGTGCCAGATCGTCTTAACGATCAGATTTGGCTGGGGGAGGGGGGAAATCTGATCGTTAAGATATGTGAATTGGAATCGTTTCCGATTCCAATTCACATTGCTAATTTTTTTTTTAGGGAGGCCCGAGCTGCTAAAAAAAAACAACCCACCCGACGCTTTAAATCGACCCCACCCTCGCGACCCCCCCAAAACCTTTTAAAATTACCTGGTGGTCCAGGGGGGCCTCGGGGAGAGGAGAGATCCAGGGGGGCCTCGGGGAGAGATTTCCTGTTCCCAGGCATCAGCTGTTCTAAAAAGAAATGGCGCCGATGCCCCTTTGCCCTTACCATGTGACAGGGTATCTGTGCCATTGGCCGGCCCCTGTCACATGGTAGGAGCACTGGATGGCCGGCGCCATCTTTAAAGATGGTGCCGGCCCCCCGAGGCCCCCCTGGACCACCAGGTAATTTTAAAAGGTTTTGGTGGGGAGGGTGGGGTCGATTTAAAGGGTCGGGTGGGTTTTGTTTTTTTTATCGGGCCATCAGCGCCATTTTAATTAGTGGCAGCCAAAATGGCGCCGATGGCCCGAGAGTGGGAGATCACGCCGGGACCCCTCCCACTGGACCACCAGGTAATTTAACATTTTGGGGGGGTTCGGGAGGGTGGGGGAGGGTAAGGAATTGGTTTTAAAGGGTCGGGGTGGGTTTAGGGGTTGTTTTGGTGTGCCGGTTTTCCCGCCCTCCCCCAAATAATTCCCGTGCCCTATTTAACGATACAATACAAATGCCCCTGACGATAAATCGGGGGCATTTGTATTGTATCGTGCACTCTAACAATTTAGGACGATTTTAAAATTATCTGACGATAATTTTAATCGTTCAAAAACGATTCACATCCGTATTATAAAGCGCACTCAGCTGAGAGCACTGTATTGCATTGGCCCCTGTGTGTGGTAGTTTGGTGGAATAATGTTGAAAGGGAAAGTGCATGTCCACTTTCCCTTTTAAAATCAGTGTAAAGTATATAAGAACATACTATCGTGGGTCAGACCAAGGCTCCATCAAGCCCAGCATCCTGTTTCCAACAGTGGCCAATCCAGGGCACAAGAACCTGGCAAGTACCCAAAAACTAAGCGCCAGATTTTAAAAGCCCTATGCACACCGGGCCTATTTTAGAAAGGCCCAGCTATGCGCGTATGCACCAGGGCTTTGAAAAAGGGATGGGGTGGGGAGCGCGGCGGGGTCAAAGGCTCCCGGCACAGCGGCCATTTGCCGCTGTGCTGGGGGATCGCCTGCCAGCAAGCTGCCGGATGCAGGCGCAAAAGGTAAGATAAAGGTCGATGGAGGTCTAGGTGAAGGCTAGGGTGCGGGAGGGTTAGGGAAAGGAAGGTTAGGTTAGGGGGTTGGGAACAGGGGAAGGCCACGGGCATCAGCGCGCACAAGTTGAACAATTGTGCACCACCTTGCGCGTGCCGAGCCCTGATTTTATATGCATCACCTTGCACTTATCCACATTAAATTTCATCTGCCATTTGGATGCCCAATTTTCCAGCCTCACAAGGTCTTCCTGCAATTTATCACAATCTGCTTGTGATTTAACTACTCTGAACAATTTTGTATCATCTGCAAATTTGATTATCTCACTCGTCGTATTTCTTTCCAGATCATTTATAAATATGCGGGCAGATTTTAAAAGCCCTACATGCGTAAATCCAGCTGGATTTACGCACGCCAAGCCTATTTTGCATAGGCCTGGCGATGCGCAGAAGCCCAGGGATGGGCGTATGTTCCTGGGCTTGAAAAAAGGGGTGGGGTGTAGGTAGTCTGGGCAGGGGCGAGGCCAGAGGCCTTCGTAGGGCCTCTAGGCCGGGGGATCGCTCGTCGGTACTCGGCCGGCGTGCGCAACCTACGCCTGCCCAGAGGCAGGTGCAATTTCTAAAATAAAGGACAGGGCGGGTTTTAGGTAGGGCTGGGGGGGCAAGATAGGTAGGGGAAGGGAGGGGAAGATGAGGGGCAGAAGGAAAGTTCCCTCCGAGGCCGCTCCTATTTCGGAGCGGCCTCGGAGGGAACAGGTAAAGTCATCGGGGCTCCCCTAGGGCTCGGCACATGCAAGGTGCACAAGTGAGCACCCCCTTGTGTGCACCGACACCAGATTTTATAACATGCGCGCGGCTGCACGCGCATGTTATAAAATCTACACCTGCGCATAACTATTAAAATCTGCCCCATATTAAAAAGCACGGGTCCCAGTACAGATCCCTGAGGCACTCCACTGCCCACGCCCCCCCCCACTGAGAAAATTGTCTATTTAATCCTACTCTCTGTTTCCTGTCTTTTAGCCAGTTTGTAATCCAAGAAATGACATCGCCACCTATCTTATGACTTTTTATTTTTCCTAGAAGCCTTTGATGAGGATCTTTGTCAAATGCCTTCTGAAAATCCAAATACACCACATCTACCAGTTCACCTTTATCTACATGTTTATTAGCCCCTTCAAAAAAGTGAAGCAGATTTGTGAGGCAAGACTTGCCCTGGGTAAAGCCATGCTGACTTTGTTCCATTAAACCATGTCTTTCTATATGTTCTGTGATTCTGATGTTTAGAACACTTTCCACTATTTTTCCTGCACTGAAGTCAGGCTAACCGGTCTGTAGTTTCCCGGATCGCCCCTGGAGCCCTTTGTAAATATTGGGGTTACAATAGCCACCCTCTAGTCTTCAGGTACAATGGATGATTTTAATAATAGGTTACAAATTTTTACTAATAGGTCTGAAATTTCCTTTTTGAGTTCCTTCAGAACCCTGGAGTGTATCCGGTCTAGGTGATTTACTATTCTTCAGTTTGTCAATCCCTCCTACCACATCTTCTAGGTTCACCATGATTTGGTTCAGTCCATCTGAATCATTATCCATGAAAACCTTCTCCGATTTGGGTATCTCCCCAACATCCTCTTCAGTAAACACTGAAGCAAAAAAATTGTTTAATCTTTCCAGGATGGCCTTATCTTCTCTAATTGCCCCTTTAACTCCTCGATCATCTAACGGTCCAACTGACTTCCCTCATAGTTTTCTGCTTCGGATATATTTTAAGAAGTTTTTACTGTGAGAATTTGCCTCTACGGCCAACTTCTTTTCAAACTCTCTCTTGGCCTGTCTTATCAATGTCTTACATTTAACTTGCCAACGATTATGCTTTATCCCATTTTCTTCTGTTGGATCCTTCTTCCAATTTTTGAATGAAGATCTTTTGGCTAAAATAGCCTCTTTCACCTCACCTTTTAACCATGTTTGTAATCGTTTTGCCTTCCTTCCACCTTTCATAATATATGGAATACATCTGGACTATGCTTCTAGGATGGTATCGCCTCATGCACACTTTTTACCTTTGTAGCTGCTCCTTTCAGTTTTTTTCTAATTATTTTTCTCATTTTATCAATAGTTTCCCTTTTGAAAGTTTAGCACTAGAGCCGTGGATTTGCTTACTGTCCCCCTTCCAGTCATTAATTCAAATTTGATGATATTATGATGACTATTGCCAAGCGGCTCCACCACCATTACCTCTTTCACCAAATCCTGTGCTCCACTGAGAATTAGATCTAAAATTGTTCCTTCTGTGGTCAGTTCCTAAACCAATTGCTCCATAAAACTGTCATTTATTCCATCCAGGAATTTTATCTCTCTAGCATCTCTTGATGATACATTTACCCAGTCAATATTGGGGTAATTGAAATCTAAATCCAAAAAGTGCAGAGTATAGACTTTTGTATGTCCTGATCAAAGGAGAATTCCAAACAATTGATGTGAATGCAATTTATAATTTTATTGCGGCAACTCCACTGCATAATACTATCACGGCAAAATAATTTTCAAGGTGCCCCAACACGGTCCCGTGTTTCGCTGGTGGCTGCATCGGGGGGACCAACAAGGAATTCATACAAGCTGTAATTTAAAAGAATTAAAAATCAGGACAATAAGCAATGGACTGACGCCGATGTACAATTTTCAAGACAGTAAACAATACACATACCTTGGTACAGAAGATTCAAAAAATGGCATTTTTTGAATCTTCTGTACCAAGGTATGTGTATTGTTTACTGTCTTGAAAATTGTACATCGGCGTCAGTCCATTGCTTATTGTCCTGATTTTTAATTCTTTTAAATTACAGCTTGTATGAATTCCTTGTTGGTCCCCCCGATGCAGCCACCAGCGAAACACGGGACCGTGTTGGGGCACCTTGAAAATTATTTTGCCGTGATAGTATTATGCAGTGGAGTTGCCGCAATAAAATTATAAATTGCATTCACATCAATTGTTTGGAATTCTCCTTTGATCAGGACATACAAAAGTCTATACTCTGCACTTTTTGGATTTGGATTTCTCTGTAGTGCAGAACCCTGCTTCTGGTTTTTTGGGTAATTGAAATCTCCCATTATTACTGCACTACCAATTTGGTTAGCTTCCTTATTTTCTTTTAGCATTTCACTGTCTGTCTCACCATCTTGGCCAGGTAGATGGTAGTATAATCCTATCACACAAGGGATTTCTACCCATAAAGATTCGATTGTGCATTTAGATTTTTTTTAGCTCAGGCGAGTTTTTAGTTACAGGCACTTGGACTACTTTTCTTATTATTGGAACCTCACTGTTGGGATACCCTAATACATACACTCTAACTTCTATTTATTAGCTGTGTTACAGTCTATTAAAAGCACAAACACACTAAATAATATACCCCAATAGTTTATTTCTCCCCAATATTAAAAAAATAATAATTTTCCCAAGCTGATTCCGTTCAGCCACCAGCAAGGTGATCCTCTCCTCTCAGTGCTCCCACTGGATTGTGGGCTACTGAGCTCTTCCCTTGCAATATATATTGTGTTTCTAAGGTAAATTAGTGCAAAACAATCCATTTGGAGATTTACACTACAGTTAGTTGTCCTGAGTGACTCACTGCTGTGTTGATTAACAAATGTTGGTACCTAATCAAACCAAATCACACTACCTTAACACCTTTCCAACGTGATTATCTGAACTTTTCAACCTTTTTACTATAGGTACACACTGCTCCTAGCTTATTTCTAGCTTCTGGCTAACTTTTTTTTTTTTTTTAATATACAAACACACTAACTTCTGCTTATTAGCTGCCTTATTGACTGATTATTTAAAAATAAACATTCTAACTTCCGTTTATTAGCTGCTTTACTGACTATTTAAAGCACAAACACACAAACACACTAAATAATATACCCCAATAGTTTACTTCTCCTCAATATTAAAAAAAAAAAATAAATTCCCAAGCAAAACTTATTGATTCCTTTCAGCCACCAGCAAGGTGATCTTCTCCTCTCAGTGCATAATTGACATTAATGTATTACTGGCTGTTACTAACTTGTCCATTTGAAAGTGAATTTTAAAAGCTTGAGCCTTAATTTTAAAAAGCCCATGAGATACTCACGTGACAGGGCTGTGCGCATGCTGAGCACATTTTAAAAACGGCTCGGCCACACGATATTTCCCGATACGTGCAGAAGTGTCAGACTTCGTAAAAGGAGCAGGCTTGGGGATGGGGTCTGAGAGAGCCGGGGGTGGGGCGGTGCAGGAGCAGACCAGGATTGCGGCCAAAAGGCCCTGTCCCAGGGAAGCTGCCAGCGTGCGCAACTTACACCAGCTGCTGAGACGAAGAAAGTATAAAAACAAAAAAAAATTGATTAGTTAGGGTTAGTTTAGGGGTCGGGGAGGAGAGGGGATAAGGGAGGAATGGTAGATAGGGGTATAGGAAAGTTCCCTCCTTGTCTGCTCCTTAATTGGGAGTGGACTGGTAGGGAACTGGGAAAAGGCCCGATCACGTTGCTGAGCACTTTAAAAAATTCCCATCCTGCGTACGTGAGTCATGACCCACCCACACATGCGTGTGCCGATATTAAAATCAGGTGCGTGAGTACACGCAGAAATCGTATTTTATAACATAAGCGCGGCAATGCACACGTTTTATAAAATCACCATGATATGTGCGTGCACCGGGAACCGCGTGCACATGGACGCACGCACACGGCTTTGAAAATCTACCCCTGGATGCTCACTGAAATCAGGAGATGGGGGCGCATCTAGTACTTGCACATGTCCACTTCATTTTATAAAGCAGGCAGATGCACACAAAAGTGCCGATGTGCAAATAGCTGACATCAGTGGAAAAAAGGGGTGTGGAATGGAAAGGCAGGGCCAAGAGGCTTTCATGCAAGTATCAACGTGCCTGGATATGCTCCCAGGTCCAGTGCTGCATAACTTTACTTCTGCTATGAAGGAGGTGTAAGTTAAAAAAAAAAAAAATTCACAGGCATTGGTGAGGGGTTTGAGGAGTCTGGAGTAGTGCAGGCTAAAGAACCAGAGGGGTTGGGAAGACCTAGCTGAACACTGGGCAAACTGGTGGATAAACTGGTGAAACTGGTCCTTGGCTAGATGTGCATCTGTTTTAAAATACAGGCCGTATTTTAAAAGAGATGGATTAAATTATTTTGTTTTCAAAACGAAACGTGAAAACCAAAGAAATTTCATTGGATTTTCAATTGTTTCGCTTTGAGAACGAAATGAAACGAAATAGGAAATTTGGCTCATTTCCTATTTCTTTTCTCCCGAATGTCAGAAGACGAGAGCTGTTCAGAAAACAGTAATTCACTCTATTAATGAACTCGCCAGACTTAGTGATTGGAGCAGGAGAGTAAATAAGCAAGAGTTAAAATTTAAAGGGCTAATTTTAAAAGCCCTGTGAGCAGGAAATCCGGGAGATATGCGCGTGACCGGGATGCGCGCACACCACAGGGATCTCAAGAGACTCGCAGCCACACGGGTATCTCCCACTGTGCGAATAAAGTCAGTAAGACAAAAAGGGGTGGGCTGGGGCGGTGTCTGTGCAGGGCATGGGCGTGCCAGGGCCTCGTAACCTGCTGCTGATCCAGACTGCGGGTAAATATTAAAACAAAAACTTCTAGGGTAGTCAGTGGGGTTTTAGGGGTCGGGACTGGTAGGGTGAAAGGGAAGCAGGTTAGGTAGGGGGTGTAGGAAGTTCGCTCCTTTACAGGAGTGAAGTGGCAGGGAAGAGGGAATTGGGCCTATCGTGTCACCCATGCGTACCTACTAAAACCCTCCCCTTACACAATTAAGATGGGATTCGCGCGCACCTGCAGGCGTCGATGTAAAATCGCGCATGCATGTGAGAGCTGGTAGCCGATTTTATATCATGTGCGTGATTACGAGAGCATGTTATAAAATCAGCGCGTGCCATCAACTGCACGTGCTCATGGACGCCCATGCGCGGGTCTTAAAATCTACCTTTAAGGTTTTATTGAATTGAAGAAAAAGGCCTTCAATAATTGAAGTGGAAGAGATAGGGAAGGGCCTTCAGTTGAAGGGATTAATGAAAGATAATCACCACCCCATTCTTTAAGAAGAAGGAAAGATTTCTGGGACAGGCCTGCTGCAAACACGCCATATATCTCCATCTTGGAGCTAAGTTTCAGTGATAAAGTGGGTAACTAAACCCTGAGTTGAGATTAAGTCCCTGACAATAGGATATCTATTTTTCATTGCACAAGTCAAGCAAGTTAACAATTGCCATTTGACTTAATAGCATTTCATGTTCTTGTCTTGCTTATGTTGAAGTTTAAATATGTGACACAGAGATGCTCAGTAGTTAAATACACGCAATAGTCCTTTGTCAATAGGATATCCCCACAGTATTTAACTCCACATTTTTAACCATGAAACAATGACTTTGTTCATGAAAGTTGATAAAGTATGTCACAAACAGTATGACTAGACAGAGAGAAAAGGTAGATATTTCTGACAGGGAGGATAACTCTCAGCTGTAGTATGCCACTACCGCACTGCCACGTTAGTACCTACGTTTTGCAAGGATTTAATGTTGGTGATTACTTTTTATAAATGATGTTATAAATAATTTTTACATTCACAGAGATTTCCAGCCCTTGAAGAAGGCTTGTAAAGCCGAAACGCGGTCCGTGTCGGGCTTGGCTTTGGATACAACCTCGCGACCATGTTCTTGGCGTTCCTCGACTCCATTAAGTTAAGTGCTACTATGCATAATTAAATACGGGTCTAAAATGGGCCACACACTCACTTGAGCAAAAAAAAGAGAAAAAAAGTTGATCAGCACACCACAGACCCATGATTATATTGGCGGTATACCTTGATGCTAATCAGCACTGATCACTGTATGCCTTGTATGAGGTCTTTCATTAGAAGTATTCTATATGATGTTGTGAATTCACATTTATATAATACTCTAAACCTTTGGGATATTAGCGTTTATGTTTGTGGCTTTTTTAAAGAGCCATGTTTTTAGATTTTTCTTAAAAGTTTTGAGATTATTCTGTAATCTGAGTTCGGGGGGGCATCGTGTTCCATAGTATGGGCCCAGCCAATGATAAAGCCCTTTCTCTCACTTGGGTTAATTTTGCTGACTTTACTGAAGGGATTGTTAGTAGTGCTTTATTTGCTGAGCGGAGGTTTCTTTGTGGAACATGTACTCGTAAGGCTGTGTTTAGCCAGTCTGCTTCTTTATCATATATTAGTTTGTGTATGGTGCATAAGGCTTTGTATTTTATCCTGTATTCGATGGGTAACCAATGTAAGCCTGCTAGAGTTTCGGTTATATGGTCCCTCCTCTTTTTTCCCGTTAGTATTCTGGCTGCAGTATTTTGAAGTATCTGGAGTAGTCTTATCGATGTGCTTGGGAGTCCTAGTAAGAGTGCGTTGCAGTAGTCAGTGCTAGAAAAGATAAGTGTTTGCAATACTGTTCTGAAGGGGGCGGGTGTGAGTAATGGTTTCAATCTTCTGAGGACCATAAGTTTTGCGTAGCCTTCTCTTACTTTTATAGATATGTGTTGCTTCAGATTGATTTCTGGGTCCATTATTACTCCCAGATTCCTTACTTTTTCGGCTAGCTCAATTTTTTGGTTATTTCTTAGGGTTATCGGTGTTTGAATGATTTTAGTATGTTTTCTCTCAAGGTGCGCACGAAAGCAAAAATAATGCACGGATGTTTAATGTTTCTAAAATAGCATGTACTCGGGTATATGCTACTTCCGCAGGCATGTGCTAATTTGTATGTGTTTAACTCTGGAAATTCACCCTTATTTCTGGTTTCACACACAGCATCCTAAAACGTATTATGCCGCTCAATGAAGGCCGTGCACATTCTGAGCTCCACCATTACTCACCTCATCTGGTCCAGGAAATGAAATGTTTACACCTGTGTGTTTCTCATCTTTTGACTGGTTTTTTTTTTCTTTTAATTGCCTTCTTGTTCCATTGATTAGTCTACACTGTCACACCTCTGCTTTCCTCCTCAAAGAAGTGAGGCATGGCAGCAAAACGAAAGGCAGCACATGTAGCAGCAGAACCCTGCTGAAAAGCTGTGAAGCTACCGCCGACCATGCAGTCCAACACTTAGAAATAATAAAGAGAATATTGTTAACATAAGCAGCCGTTCAAAATGCCTCGCGTGCGCTGCAGCTGTTTCAACACACAGTTCAGGTAAATCATGAAATCACCGACAAATCTGCCTGAATTGTAATAATATACAACACATGTGCACACTGCAAAGGAATTTAACAGAAAATGAATAAAAGTACTGTAGCTATTACAGGATGACTGACTATGAAATATTAGAGGAGAGATTTAATAACCTCATTAATAATAACAGTTTGATCTTACCAGGATAAGAACAATCTGGAAATGATACATTGAGGATAACTTTCAGACCTATTCACGTTACTGGATTTGCATGCATGAGTGGACGCGCAGAGATTTATATGAGTATTTTATACACTGTGCAGCAGGATGCTGCACAGTTACTGACATTCAGCATAGATCAGCGTTGAAAGTATGCGCCTTTGTTTCAGTACTCATGAATATCTGAAATGCAATAAAAGTGCTTAGGTTCTCTAATTTACAAACATACGCAGTTAGAGGGGAATTGTAAGACCTGCGCACAAGCGCACATGTGCATGCATTTGCCAGCTCACGCATATGGACATGGTGATTTTATAACATAGGCATGTACAGGTGCATATACGTACACCTGTTATAAAACTGGTTGTATGTGCGTACATGGGCACACGACTTTATACTGACGTGCGCATGTGTGCACAAACGCCACCTCGATCACGTGAGGGGGATTTAGTAAATATGCCCGATGACACAATTACCTGTTTCCCCATTTCACCCCAGTAAAGGAGAGGACTTCCTAAACCCCCTAGCTAACTTGCCTCCCTTTTACCCCATTAGCCCCGACCCTTAAAACCCCACTGCCTAGCCTAGTGTTTATTATTTTATTACTTACATGCCATCCATAGCAGAAGTACAGTTACGTGGTAGGGTAACACGGTGTGCTTATGCGCACAATTCATGTTACAGACTTGTCTCACCCATGTCCCATCCATGCCCCGCATCTTGCTTGAACTTTTGGACTTGTGCACGTATCAGGAGATACGTGCATACGTGCATGGTTTTTAAAATCCATGCGGCGTGCCCCGAGCTGAGTCATGTGCATATCTCCTGGCTTTGGCACATGTAGCGCTTTTAAAAATTTGCTAGTTATATTTTACACAGAAAAGGTTAGAACATGTTCGTGTAAAAGCCTGATTTATACATAGAGACAGGTATGTTTTAAAATATGCGTACCAATTGGCCAGTTCCTCCGCCAGTTTGCTCAGTCCTTCTCCAGTTCACCTAGACCCTCAAGTACTTCTCCCTGAGCTCCTCCCAGTTCACCCAGACTTCTCACCAAAAATATCAGACAACAGAAAAATCTGATTTCCCTTGCCCAAATCAATTAGCAAGAGTAAGATTGAGCAAATTAGTTGGCTAATGCATTCATGGAAATCTCTTATAAAATAACAACTTTTGCATGTACCTCTTAATCCTGCCCCAGAATGACCCTTTTTTACACTGGTAAATGTGCATGTGAAACCAAAAATATCATGTGCATACTTTTTAAATTTATAAATTAGCATATGCACACGAATTCAGCACTTATGTAGGTATATGCTAATTTTCCCTGTGTAACCCCTTAGAAAATTTACTCATTTCTGTCAAAAATTGCAGGAAAGGAGGTTTAATAAAAGTGGCTGAAAATAGTGGTGATGCTTTATGGAAAAATGCTCAAAGCTGGTTAATTAATATTTTAATCTAACCTAGCCTCAGTAAGAGATAAAAATAAATGCAATATTTTAGATAGGAAAAATATAAAATTAACTCTGTAATCCTAAAGTCAGCCACTGAAACTGAAGAAATTCATAGTTTGAGAAAGCTCCCTTGGGACTCAAATTATTTTCTGCGATATTTACTTCATCGCTGCTGTTCTACATCCCTGTTCACAAACACGTGTTACCATTTTAAAGCAAAAAATGTGCATTATAAGTGAATAGGCCCCGCTAGAAATAATGGGGTGCACAGGCAATAAGGCACATTTTCCACATAAGGAGGGAAATCTCATTTCAATCCTTGTAGGGCTGAAGCCCTGGTGAAGAAAGTGCCCACAGGCTTCAGCTCTAATTTTCAAACTGGATTTACACGAATTTGGCCAAACCAAATTTTATGCACATAAGTGCTTTTGAAAAATATCCCTTTAAAATGGTACTACACCTTTGTGAACAGGAGTGAAAATCCCATTAATGACCAACAGCATGACATCTGCACACCATTTATTCACCACCGTGTGTCTTTGAACAACTTCAACGTGCTCCAATGTGATCATTCCCCTTGTGGCTATCATTGTGCGATACAATGTTGAGCTTCCATTCCACCGGTGGCTAAAGTTTATTATGGAATGGGGTCTTTTGGTGCTTAAAAATGACTCTGGGATTAGGAATATGCAACCCTTTAAAAAAAAACCATTTGCAAACCAAACTTACAATCTTGAGGAAAATCTGTGGGCTGGTTGGATCGATTCCACAAACCTCTTAATGAGAGGCACCTATCACTGGCAAAATCTGCAGCCGACCCACGGAAATCCAGCAGGGATCAAAATAGACCCCTGGAAATGCATTTACAAATCTGCTTCAGATGTCAGGAAATGGAAAAAAAGAGGGGAAAGCAAGCTGGAGAAAGAAAAAAAGGAAATGTAAACAAAAAACAAGAACATGAGAACTGAACTGGAAAAGGAAAAACAAAATGGTTCAAACATATAGGAGAGGTTGAAGAAATATTTTATTTTAAAGTAACATTTTCAAAACACATTTTACATTAGGGTTGTGCACACAAAAACATTCATTTTGGTTTCCTGATTCATTCTATTTCTTTGTTTTATTTCAGAAGTTTGCTCATTTGGTTCAATCATTTCCATTAATCTCACTAGGGGAAGCAAAGAACTCTATTTTTGACTCTAACTCTGGGATTCATTTAAGCTTTATGAAACTTGCTAGCAGGAATCATCAGCAAAGGCAACAGCACCCCAAGACTCTCGAGTGGCATAAACACTCCATGGCATCTAAAGAAGGGTAAAGGGCATCAACATTGGCATGATCAGCCCAAGCCACCATAAGAGAGGCAATGCAGCACAAACAGTGGCATGAAAACCCGAAAGCATGAACATTGGGGCAAAGGACACTGACAGTGCCATCAACACCTCAAAGCATAGAGTGAGAAATATGGCAGCAAGCACAGAGGCATGAAGACCCCAAGGAATAGACTCAAAGGGATGGCAGCAAGCAGATTGATATGAATCACGAAGATACAGAGTGAAGAGCATGGCAGGAAGAAGAGTGGCATCAACACCCCAAGGCATAGAGTGAGGGATATTGCATCGAGCAGAAAGTCAATGATTCTAAAATCACATTTTACATTCTCCTGTAAATTAAATTGTCTTTTCCAATCCTGTTTTTCACTCTGAAGCTTTGAAGCAAGGGGCTTGAGAATCTCTGTCTTTCTTTCTCTGAGATCCAGTAGAGGAATGACCAAGCAAAATGCTCAAACAGGTCGATGCAATATGAGGGCACGATGCAGTATGCAAATAAACAGCCCCATTATAAAGGATGCACTAGGGAAAATTGTATGTCCCTAGAGCATCTTTGGCATCGGGTGCCCAGGAGACATGGCTGTGTGAGGGTCACCAAAACAGATGCTCAATATGAGTGTCCATTTTATCCCGCAGCAGCAAATTTACTGGCACAATATACATGACCTGGAGCACGTATATTGTGTGCCCAGAATTTATTTTTTTCTGTCAAGCCATTTTTATTTTTTCCTGTGGTTCCTCCTACTTAGTAAGGTGATGATACTAGATAGGAGGACCACAGAAAAGCAGTATTTTTTGTTTTAAATTAGACCCCTTGACGCACAGTAAGACTTTACGCCTGCACTGGGGCAGGCACAAAATTTGAGGGGTTAAAACGTACGCCTTGAGTACGTGGTGATTTATTTTGCATTGTGGGGTATTAGCTAATAGCCTCATCTACATGACATTTTCATGTGATGAGCGCTATTAGCTACGCCTTTGTTTGAACATGCATTCTGGATGCATCGATTCACTTATTGCATTGGGATTATAGACAAGCATCCAAAATATGCATCCGACCGCTTGTTAAGCTGTGCACTAGGCTGGGCGCACTTTTCAAGCAAATTTTCAAATGGCCACGTGCACAAATATTAGGCCTCTCCAAAGGGGCTGGCCAGGGGGCGGGGTCTGGGTGGGGAGAGTCAAGGAGGGGGCGGGCCGAGACAGCGTATGTCGGTGCTGTCCTGGGGAAGCACGCACCGGCAACCAGCCAACGCGCGCAGTTTACTTCTGCTCCAGAGGAGCAGTAAGTATAGAAATAAAGAATTTGGGGTTAGTTAGGTTAGGTTTAGGGGCCAGGGAGGAAGGTTAGGTAGGGGGTAGGGAACTGGGAGAGGCCTGATTGCATCGCTGCACGGATCTACCGAAAATTCCCCCCCCCCTGCGTGTGCCGCCCTCACATGCATGCACAGATTTTAAACTGGCGAATCCATGTGCATGCACCGGGAACCACATGCACATGGACGGCTGCGAGCTGCTTTTAAATTCAACCTCTTTGTTGCATCATCCCCATTGTGCTTATAGTTTCACTTTCATCTAAAACAATTGATGAAGTCAGTCCACGCAGCTGCCAACCGGGATAGGTTGTTTGAAAAAGTGCTTAATATGATTGGTTCTGTTCTTTCCTTGACCCATTCCTGTCTCCACTTTGTTTTGCCTGAAATTTTAAAAAAAATGCATTGCTTGTTTCTCCCATAGACTTTAATGAGACCATACTATTGGGGTAATTTTCAATAAGATTTATGCGTGTTAATGAAACTATTATCATAGCAATTTTCAAAAGCCTACTGTTGCGTCCATCGGTCGCAGATGGCTGCGACCGCTCTGCCTCACTTCTCTTTTACCTTTCTCCTCCTACTTTGGGAAGATGGCTGCCTCCGCTGCTGTTTGCCGACCCCCTCGGCGTCTCCGAGCCAGCATGGGTGTCCCCATCCGCCATGCTTCTTCCTGAGGTCTCCTAGGGCGCACGCACGCACACTGCCCACGATCTTAAACACGTCATGGCGGGAACCTCGGGGATAGCCTCACCGCATGACGTCAGTACCTCCGGGTATTTAAACCTCCACTCCACTCCAATACAACGAGTTAGCAAGGACTTCGGTTTTGCTACTCTGACCGCTTCTAAGATGCTCGCTTGGATTCCTCACTACCCTCAGGGGTATTTCGCTACCTACTGAAGCTCTGGATATCCGCTCCTTGGGGGCTCCTCGCTTCTACTTGCCCTCCGGGGTTATTCAGCCTAACCATCAGGACACCCGCCCCTCGGGGGTCTTGTCTGCTTTATTCCAGGTACCCTCAATGCACCTAGGTACTCGCTCCTTGAGGGCCTATCCTGCTCTGGTTATCCTGCACCTCGGACCACGGGTCCTTCTCTTCACTCGACTACTGAAGGAAACTATCATCACTGCTACCCAGTGAGAATTACTATGCTCCAAGCTCTCCTCGCTCCACCCTTCAGGTTCATGGCCTAGCCCGTGCTGCGGAACACTACCGGACCTTCACTACATCTGGGTGAGATCATCAACTACATTACTACTGAGACTATGTGGAGTCTTACTGTGATATCGCTGGACTACAGCACTGTCCGTTACTCAGACAAGGATCATCTCATCTCAGCAGTATAATAAAGCTTCCTTTCCTCTGTGTCTAGCCTATCGTTGTGCTTCCCTACGGGGCCCCTCCTCATGGGAGGAGTTATCGCCACTTCGACCAAGAGTCCACATTATGCCACAAAGTACATAAAGTACACTTAAGTGAGTAAATCCTATAGACAATTCGATGGCATATATTATATTGTAGTATTTTTCAAAAGCCCACTTACATGTTTAACACGCAAGTTTAAGGGCTGTTGTGAACCTGCCCGCGACGAGCATGGGCAGGTCCCCTACCTCTCGCGGCCAGGCAGGCCATTGACGCTGCTCCCCAGAACGCGGCAGTCCGCCGCTACCACCGTCCTCTACGGTACGGAGGTCGCGGCAGCCTCTTGCCCTGCGTGACAGGGCTGGGTCAGCGCCGGGAGCCCTTCTTCCATGGCTGAGGCCGCCGCAGCCGTCCTTGCTTCCTCCTTGCCGCTGCCGGGGTCCTCAAGCGGCAAAGAGGCCATCTCTGCCACTGCCTGTGCTCCTTCTTCCATCTTCGCGGCAAGGAGCCACTCCTGCAGCCTGTCCTTCTTCCATCTTAGGGCCTTGCACGTGGCTGGGACACCATCAACGACCCTGCTCTCTCCAGCTTCTCCTTAGGCATGGGCACGCGCCTCTGCTCGTCATTTAAAGGGCCAGAGGCCGGCAAAGGTCCCATGGCCCTCATCAGTGATGTCATCACCCTGCCTTGCTTCAGCCTCATAAAAGGGGCCCTGTGTCAGTCCAGCTTTTCCTTTGCAAGGAGTTAGATGATCCTGGATGTTCCTGTCCTTTGCTCCAGGAGTCTTCTCTGTTCCATCGCTTCTTCAAGGTCCTGTGTTTCCTGTTGGAGCTTCTGTGTCTTCATCCGAGCTTTGGTTCCTGATGTTCCATGTTCAGATGTTCTGCAGTACTGTGAGTTTGTTTCTGAAGTCCATGATTCAGTCCAGATGTCTGTCTTCTGTTCCTGAAGTCCGTGATCCAGTCCAGATGTCCGTCTTCTGTTCCTGATGTCCAGTCCTGATGTTCCGTGATCCAACCTTGATGTTCCTGATGTCTGCAATCCAGTCCTGATGTTCCCTGATCCAGCCTTGATGTCCTGAACCCTTGGTTCCTCGTCGCCACCTTTCCTGGCATGCCATGTCATGGTCCGCGACCAGCCCCTCAGGCGGGCAGGCTGTGTAGGGCACCTCGTGGCACAAGGTCTGCCTTCTCACTAGCAGTACAAGCCTCTGGAGGGTCATCCTTGCTTGAAGCCTAATCCGGTCTATGTCCGCTCTCCTGAATCTTGTCCCGGCCCTCGGATCTCCTTGTACCTGCCCCGTCCCTGTTTTAGACTCTGCATGAACCTGTGCCGCTCCACAATGGTCCACGACCAGCCACAGGTGGCTGTGTAGGGCGCACCCCGGTGCAGGCCTCTACAGTTCTTGGGACATGTTCCTCTCACTCTCTCCACTATCGCATCTAGAGTCTGCTCCGCTTCCAGCGTGGTCCGCGACCAGCCCCACGGGTGGGTTGTGTAGGGCGCATTGTGTCGCAGTCTCAAGCCAGCACTTTACTCCTGAATCCTTGTCTTCAGTACCTTGCTCCTGAATCCTCGTCTTCAGTACCTTGCTCCTGAGTCTTCGTCCAAGTGTCTTCACCTGAGTCTTCGCCTGAGTCTTTGTCTGAGCCTTCCATGTTCCAAGGCCTTCGTTTGCCCCTGGCCTCCGTCCAGCCTGCTGCTTCTTGCCGTTACCCAGCGGCAGGTCTGAAAGGGCTTGGAATGGTTGGAGGACCGTTCAAAGACCACCATTGTGTTGTTGGTCTTCCCGGAGCATGCAGGTCCGGTGGAGGGTCAGTACCTTCAGTCATCCTTGTCTTCAGTCCAGCCTTGCTCCTGTCCAGCCCATGCTCGGGCATGCCTCGCCTGTCTCGGCACCTCTTCGGAGTTCCTCTGGGGTCGAGCTGTGGTCCAAGAAAACACAATCCCCTGGAAATTGGGACCGCTCTCCTAGCGCTTCCTAACGAGAGCCTGATTTTAAAAAGCATTTACATGCTTAAAATAGGGTTTTATACATGTAAATGCACTTTACCAGTGTAAGTGAGCTTTTGAAAATTGCTACAATATATGCCACTGAATTTTCCATAGGTTATTCATGTGTAAGTGCACTGTACATACATAAATGGCTTTTTAAAATGACTACAATAGTATATTATATTTATATGTGTAACTTCTTTTAAAATTACCCTTTCAGCATGTAAATACATTTAAAATCCGTCTCTGAATGAGCTGAAAAGGATTTCAGTTTTTTGAGGACTGCACCCATTCAGTTCAGATGACCCAAACTGAAGTGACAATCATCACATTTGAATCAATTTTCACATATGGATCATCCGAATGCACATCCCTATTTTCCATAGGTTTCAGGGTAAAACAATGACAGGCCGATGCAATAACATGTTACGTGTGCCGCCCGTGGCACCCCCATGGCACGGCCCTCTCACTTTTCCACACAGACTCCAGCTCCTTGCTCCTCGTCGCTGGCGGTGGTCAGTTGCCAGCCCCGACCTCGGGTTCCCTCTGGTGCCTCTGGACCTGCCACGCTACCCAGTGTTGCCAGCCAAGATGTTCCTGTTCATCGGGCCTCTCCACATGGCCTGCAGAGAGACGCCGCCATCAGCAGCACGCCACCTCCTAGGCACACGTTGTCTCAGGTACAAACTTAGATTGTAAGCCCTCTGAGGATATGGAAATACCTAAAGTACCTGAATTGTAATCCACTTTGAAGTGCTGAAAAAAAGTTGAATATAAAAATCTAAATAAATATATTCATTGTTCCTTTGGCACTTGAGTTCCAGTACCGAATCCAGTCCAGGGTAGGACTACACCATCTACCGGCAACTGTCTCTGGGCTGAATCACTTCTCATCTCTAATTAACCTTGGGGCCCACCTAAGTCCTGCTGGCCCCGGCACCCAAAGGCTCAACCCGAGGGGAACAAGGGCTGGTATAGGTGAAGCTCTAGCGGCCTCTAGCTTCAGCTCACTCCACCTGCTAGTGGTGGGGACCTGTAGGTCCTTGCCTACGGGTTGCATCAACCCCACCTCAGCCCAAGGGTCCACCTCTGATGCAACAGGTTACAAACCCTCCAGGCCATCCCAGGCCTGGCTTCCAAAGTACAAGAACAGCAGCAGTTCCTTGAGGCATTGGCCTCCTCCATGGATGGCCTTTACACCCAGCTTGATGCCCTTACAAATAATCCGGCTCCTCCTCCTCCACAGCCACCTCCATCAATGCCTCGAGCCTTGTTGGCACTTCCAGTGCCCCCCACGCTTCAATGACGACCCTCTGCAGAGTCTGATGACTCCAGACTCTGCAGAGGGTTCATAAACCAATGCTACATGCAATTTGCTCTGCAGCCTTCCATCTTTCAGGACAGGTTGGCGAAAGTCATGTTCATCCTATCCTGCCTTGAAGGGAAAACATTGGCCTGGGCTTCTCCCCTGTGGGAACACTCGGATTCCTTGCTAAGGTTCTTATGGCCTGGTTCTTATGGCCAGGTTCTTATGGCCAGGTTCTTATGGCCTGGATTGGCCACTGTTGGAAACAGGATGCTGGGCTTGATGGACCCTTGGTCTGACCCAGTATGGCATGTTCTTATGTTCTTAACCTTTGATGATCCTGGGCGACATGCTGTGGCAAGCACCAGTTTACTACACCTTCGTCAAGGACAAAGAAGTCTTTGATTATACCATTGAGTTTCAGACTTTGGCTACCGAGCTTGCATGGCAGGAAGACTGCCTTCAAGCTATCTACCTGGATGGACTCTCTCCGCAGCTAAAAGATGAGTTGGCTGCACGGGAGCTCCCTTCCTCTCTGGAGGATCTTATAGATTTGGCAGGTTGAATACTGACCATCATCTTCAAGAGCATCACCGGGAGAGTCGGATGCCCAAGAAGCCCTTGGGTTCGCTCCCGCTCACCACCATTTACCAAGCCTGCATCCTGCAGTGACACCAGAGTGGTCAAGGTGGAAAAACCTATGCAGTTGGGTCGCAGGTGGCTGAGACCGGAAGAGCACCTCCGGTGGAAACAAACCGGCCTCTGTCTATACTGCGGAGCACCTGGCCACCATCTACAGACTTGCCCTATCCATCCAGGAAACTCTTTGGCCCGAGTTCAGTAGGGGTCCTGAACTTGGGTGAAACCTCTCCGGCCCCTCAATTATCAGTACCGGTTACACTAATCTGGGACTCCTGGGCCTTCCTGGTTCTTGCTCTGGTAGACTTCGGAGCAGGAGGTAATTTTATCCTTAAAGACTTTGTGCAGCTCCTGGGTATAAAAACCCGATCGCTTGATACATCACTATGCAATGTTGCTTCTATCTATGGAGAGCCGCTACCCGGCCAAATTTCCTATACTACGGAACCTGCCCAGTTACGTACCGGGGCTTTACATATCAAGGAACTTGAATTACTACCGTAGTATTGGATAAGTCCATCCATCCTATAGTGCTTGGGCTCCCCTGGTTACAGAAGCATTCTCTCCAATTCAACTGGGCCTCATTGCAACTGGTAGAGTGGGTTCCTGCATGCCATCAGTCTTGTCTCCAGAAAGTGGTACTATCTCCTGTAGTTCTCCTGGCTACTATGTCCTCTGGTGTACCTGCTCCATATGCTGCCTACGAGGACGTGTTCTCTAAACAGAAGGCCGACCTCCTTCTGCCTCTCCAAAGGTTTGATTGTCCAATTGATCTCCTTCCTGGAACCACGCATCCTTGTGGATGCACCTATCCTCTGTCGTTACCTGAGACAAAGGCTATCACTGAATACATTCAGGAAAATCTTGCAAAAGGATTTATTCGCCTATCTATATCCCCCGCTGGGGCGGGATTCTTTTTTGTAACTAAGAAAGACGGGTCACTTAAGCTGTGTATTGACTACCAAGGCCTAAACGCCATTACTCGTTGTTAGTGTTTGAGGTAGTTGGGGGTGGATCCTTGGGCCAGTAGGAGATGGCCACGCCCCCTGGGGGAAGATCCCGAGAGGGACCACCGGTCAGGCTCAGAGTATGGAGACAGACACACACTAGTTCTTTTATTAAACAGTATATTGAACCACCAGAGGTGGCAGTAGTGAGCAGAATTGCCCGGCTGGGCTGTAGTCCCTCAGATACTGGAACAGAGATCCTGGATAACTGAGCTGTAGAGAAACTGAATATAGTGAGTAGGCAGGGTATGCAGAGTTCAGGAACAGAACCTTGATGGTAACACTCACACAATGGTTTCATAGAGGCAGCCCAGGAGCTGGAATGAAGTAGGCCCTCGAGGAGCGAGTACCTGGTTCCAGGGAACGCTCTGAGAGAGAGAGAGAAATAACTCACTGATGTTGTAGGCAGCGAAGACTTCCTGGCAGAAGTGGTATTCAGTAGCAAGTCTGGGAACAACGGCCCTCGAGGAGCGAGTACCGGTTCCAGACTGCGATCTGAAAAGCAAAAGAGAAACGAGGCCCCCGAGGAGCGGGTACCCCTGGTAAGTCCGTGGAGGCAGAGTAGCTTAGGTAGAGAAACCCATGTCCTTGCTAACCTTTGCTAACTCGCTACGTTAGCGATTTCAGAGATCTTAAATATCCGGTGCGGATGACATCATCTCAGGGGGACGCCCCTGAGGTTCGCGCCACTGCTAGTACTTCAGTCGGGGCCGTGCCGCGTGCGCACCCTTAGGCTCCGGGGAAACATGGTGGTGTGCAGCATCTAGTCGGTCTGGGGATGCTGGAGAAGAATGGCATGAGGACGCCGCGGCAGCCAAACTTCCCACAGACAAAGAGGGAGTCGCCAAAGCGGTAAGGTGGGCATAGTGGAGACGTCGGGCAGTGACGGTCACAACACTCGTAAAGATAAATACCCCTAACCGCTGATTTCTGAATTGTTCGACTGCCTTCAAGGTGCCTCCATCTTCACGAAGCTCGACTTACATGTTGCGTATAACTTGGTGAGAATCCGCCCTGATGACAATTGGAAAACTGTCTTTAATACCAGGGATGGTCACTATGAATACTTGGTGATGCCCTTTGGCCTCTGTAACGCACCTGCAGTATTCCAATGAATGATGAACGAAATTTTTAGAGATCAATTGTACACCAAAGTCATGGCTTATCTGGACAATATCCTCTTCTTTTCCAGAGACCTCGACACTCATCGCGCCAACATACAAACTGTCCTCCAGGGTCTTCGTGAAAACCAATTGTTTGCGAAACATAGAAACATAGAAATGACGGCAGAAGAAGACCAAACGGCCCATCCAGTCTGCCCAGCAAGCTTTCGCACTTTTTTTTTCTCTCACATACTTATCTATTTCTCTTGGCTCTTAGTAACCTTTTTTTATTCTATTTCCCTTCCACCCCCACCATTAATGTAGAGAGCAGTGTTGGAACTGCATCTAAGTGAAATAGCTTAATTTAGTTAGGGGTATTAACCACCACAATAAGCAAGCTACACCCATGCTTATCTGTTCATTCAGACTGTGTAAGTCAGTCCTTGTTGATTGTTGCCTGAATATAGATCCACCTTTCTTCATTCTCTCCTGTCGTTGAAGCAGAGAGCCATGCTGGCTATGTATTGAAAGTGAAGTATCAGTCTTGCTCCCCTGCTGTTGAAGCAGAGGACTATGCTGGATATGCGTGAAGTGTCAAACTTCCTCCCCTGCCGTTGAAGCAGAGAGCTATGCTGGCTTTGCATTGAAGTGAAATATCAGACTTGCTCCCCTGCCGTTGAAGCAGAGGGCTATGCTGGATATGGGTGAATTGTCAAAATTCCCTCCCCTGCCGTTGAAGCAGAGAGCTATGCTGGATATGTGTGAAGTGTTAAACTTCCTCCCCTGCCGTTGAAGCAGAGAGTTATGCTGGATTTGACAAATGCCTATTTGAAAAGTCCAGTTTGCCTTTCTTTGGCTATATAATCTCTCAGCAAGTCTTCTCCATGGACCAAGCTAAATTAAAGGTTATCCGGGATTGGCTGCAGCCAGTGGGACTCAAAGCGCTCCAGCGCATTTTAGGATTTCTCAACTACTATCATCACTTCATCCCACATTACTCGCCACTGACTGATCCTCTGAAGCCTTGACCCGTAAAGGCCAAAACACACAAAATTGGCCACCTGCTGCCTTCCATCGTTTGAAGGAAGCCTTCCAGAAGGGGTCCTGTCTGCACCATCTGGATCCGACTCGTTCATTTCTTGTCGAAGTTGATGCCATTGGGGCTGGGGCTGTCCTAAGTCAATGCACCGCCTTTGGTACTGTGGTTCCTTGTTCTTTTTACTCCCGTAAATTTTCTGACGGAGCAAAATTACAGCATCGGGGACCGTGAATTTCTCACATTAAAATTGGCTCTTGAAGAGTGGCGCCCATGGCTAGAGGGTGCACAACATAAATTTATGGAGTTCACTGATCACAAAACTCAGGAACATTTGAATCAAGTACAATGTCTCAATGCTTGCCAAGTCCAATGGGCCTTGTTTTTCTCTAGATTTGATTTTGAACTCCGCTATTGCCCAGCCGACAAGAACCTCCAGACAGATGCCCTATCATGGTCCTTTGAGCCTGAAGACATTCTGGAAGAGCCAGCCCATATCATTAACCCAGCTTGCATCTCTCTGTCTGCCACTCATCCAGTTCCTGCTGGAAAAATGGCAGTTCCCCAATGACTCCGAGAAAGAGTTCTCCGCTGGGCACATGATTCCAAATTTGCCGGTCACCCAGGACGAGCACGAACCATGGCACTGCTTCAGCGGTTCTTCTGGTGGCCTACCTTGGTCTCCGTCGTGAAAGCGTATGTCAAATCCTGTAATGTTTGTGCACAGCAAAAACCCCCGGTTGGGCGACCTTGGGGGTCTTCTACAACCACTTCCAGCACCCAAAGAACCGTGGACTCACCTGTCTATGGATTTCATCGTGGATCTGCCACCTTCTAAGGGTCACACAGTAATATGGGTCACAATTGTTACATACCAGCTTCGGCTGCCTCCTACACTGGGGATACATAATACATTCCATGTATTGCTTTTAAAGCCTGTGATTTTCTCTTGGCCAGCCTGGAAGGCCCCTGAGCCACTTCCGATGGTGGCAGAAACTGACATGTTATACAAGGTCTACGAAGTCTTAGACATCCACTGTAAGGGCCACTGATGGGAGTACCTCCTTTCCTGAAGAGAATTCGTGGGAGACAGCACGAAATATCCTGGATAAGACTCTCCTCTTGAACTTTCACCGTGCCCATCTGGGCAAATCCCGACCTCTAGGAGGGGGGTGTAAAGGGGGGTACTGTTACGCGTGCCGCCCATGGCAACCCCGCAGTGTGGCCCTCTCACCTTTCCACACGGACTCCAGCTCCTGGATCCTCGTCGCTGGCGGCGGTGGGCCGCCAGCCTTGACCTCAGGTTCCCTCCAGTGCCTCCGGCCCTGCCACGCAACCCAGTGTTGCCAGCCAAGATGTTCCTGCTCGTCGGGCTTCTCCGTGTGGCCTGCAAAGAGATGCCGTCATTAGCGCTGTGCCCCTTCCTAGGCATGCGTGCGCATCAGTACTTCTTTTAAAGGGCCCACAGTGGGAACCTGGCCGTGGACCTGGATGCTGACGTCAGACTCTTCAGCGTATGAAAGCTCAGGCCTCGCTCCATAGTGTTGCCTTTGCAACAGATCTCCTCGTACTCCGAGTACTCGTTGCTGATCCTAGTATCGCCTTGTGGTTGTGTTCCTGTTCCCTGTGGTTCCCGGTTCCTGTTCTCCTTGTTCCTGTTTCATCTATGTGTTGGACTGACTCTTTGGATTTGACCACCGCTACACCTGACTACTCTTCAGCTTCTCTCTAGCCCCGGACCTCCGTTACGCCTGACTACTCTTCACCTTCTCTCCAGCCCCGGACCTCTGCTACGCCTGACTACTCTTCAGCTTCTCTCCAGCCCTGGACCTCCGCTATGCCTGACCACACCTGCCTTCTCCGTGTGCTGACCATTGCCTTGACTGACTAAACCTGCCTTCTCCGTGCCCTGACCATTGCTTTGAACGACTACGCCACAGACTCTTCTGTGTCCAGAGTCCTACATTGCTTGCCACAGCTTCCACTTGCCATCAGCTCTGATCCTAGCCTGTCAGTGGCGCCTCCTCTGGACGTGGATTTACAAGGCTTAGGCCTTCCTTTGCTTGAGCGCCTCCAGCTATTTATTGTTCCTTTGGCGCCTGAGTTCCAATACCGAATCCAGTCCAGGGAAGGACTACGCCATCTACCGGCTGCTGTCTCTGGGCTGAATCACTTCTCATCTCTAATTAACCTTGAGGCCCACCTAAGTCCTGTAGGCCCCAGCACCCAAAGGCTCAACCCGAGGGGAACGAGGGCTGATATAGGTCAAGCTCCAGCGGCCTCTAGCTTCAGCCCACTCCATCTGCTGACAGTGGGGACCCATAGGATCTCGCCTACGGGTTGTGTCAACCCCACCTCAGCCCAAGGGTCCACCTCTGATGCAAGACAGAGAACACTCAGCTGAGTGCATTGGTTAATCCATGGTTATACACGGTTTGGACGTGTGTCCACAATCCCTTATGCTAAAAGGGGATTAGCACATCCAAAACGCACATCCAACCCCTCGCGAAGCTAATAGCGCTCATCACATGCAAATGCATGTTGATGAGCGCTATTAGCTATGTTCCCCCAATGCGAAAAATAAATGTGCGCCTGATGCGTACATTTTTACCCTTGGAAATTAACGCCTGCCTGGAGTAGGCGTTAATTTTTGAGCAGTCCAAAAAGTGTACAGAAAAGCAGAAAATACTGCTTTTCTGTACTTCCTCTGACTTAATATCATGGCAGTATTAAGGCAGAGGAAATAAAAAGAGTAGAACCTTTAATAATTTATTTTTTTTTTAAGTGTGCCAGCAGTCAGGTTAGGAAAAGGGATGCTCAATTAACGAGTGTCCATTTTCCTAAGCCGTGGCTGTGCACAAGTTAGGCAAAGGGATGCTCTTAAAAGTGAGTGTCTATTTTCCTAAACCGCTGACAGCCGCCTCTCCTGCACCCCCACCACCGAGGAGGTGCTAGGGGAGCACGATTTACCCCAGCGCCTCCTTTTTACCGCAGTAGCCGAATTAAATATTAAATCAGGCGCCCCAGAGAGGTCGATCGGCGTGCGTTGGGAGAGCGGGCGCTCCGTCACGAGCGCCCGTTTTCCGCGTTCTGATACTGCATCGACCTGTGAGTGTCTCTGCAGTGTGCAAATGCCTCCAAAAATGTGGACATTCATTGAAGAATTGGGAGAGGCACAACCCCCTCATCTGGAAAAATGCACGTTCAAACTCAGCTGCAACATTTTTGCACAAAAGGAGGAAAAAATGTCATTTGAAACTTAGGCATTTTTGCCTCTGATTTAAATGTGCAACCTTCTTCCTCTCAGTTTTAAATACAATTATTTAATTTCCCCCTTACTCCCCACCCCACATGCACCCCCACCCCTACCCCTCAGTTAAGCTCTGGAACACTCAGACTTTTTTTGTTTGCTTTGGAAATGTTGAGCATGCATCTGGACTATAGCTCTGTAGGGATAACTCTGTTACATAAGAGTTAAAGTGTTAGATGACTCGGGGCGATACGCCGGGAAGACTCTATATTCATGTGTGTTCAAATAGTGCAATTAGCCTCCACCCATCAATAAGCCCGAGAGCTGAGACAAGCTCTTACTACTCTTGATTGCTTTGCTTTTTACTCCTTTCAGCACTGTAGAGCCCAGAAAATGAGACTGATGAAAACACTTCAAAGTGTAGGCTGATCGCTAATGTGGTTTACGGGTTGTGACACCAGCTATTGAGCACTGGTGCACTTTGGGTCGCCCTACAATATGGAAGAATACTGCAAGGCTTAAACAGCACCTTGCTCTCATCTCCTTGGAGAGAGGGATTTCTTGCAGTAATGAATGACAGCCTCCTCTGCAGGCGAAGCCTGTGCTCATAGATGCGTTTCTGAGCTGCTTCGGTCTCTCTGAAGGGTTTGGAGAATCAGTCACAGATCCAGGCTAAGCCTTAAGGATTGGCTGGAGGGGGTGGGGAACCATTGCAGGGAAACTGCAAGTATTGTGCAGCCGAACTTTCCATGGTAAACCATCTGCACGTGAAAAGCAGTGTGTGGAGATTTATGCTAGTGTTTTATAAACTGGTTGGTGGGAGCTGCGGTTTATAAAATGCCGCTCATTTTTGCTCTGAAAGCATGCACGTATATTTCAGTACATGCCTATGTCCGTAATGCAGAAACACACATGCTGTCTATAACCTTTTAAAAAAAATCTGCACACATAATAATTATAACAAGTCGTGCCTAATACCCCAGAATTAATCCTGAAAGCATTCATTGGATAAAGTAGGCACATACACCGTTCTGAAAATACTTCTGTGCGTGTACTTGGAATTGCCAGTTCACCGATAAATCTACCAGTTCATTAACCACCCTCTCTAGCACACCCTGAACCTCCGCCAGTGCATCCAGACCTCCCACCCCGAAGCTGCAGACAAAATACAAGTCCAATTTCAATTGTACAAGTCAGGTGTAAAAGTGTTTGGACGAGTTCAGTCATCAGTGCGCGTGTACCTCTTACGAAATAGATTCTCGTGCACATACTTATGAAACCCAACCCAGAACAGCCTCACACACCCCTTTTCCTCGCCATTAAAACGAACACATGATACTGCAAATGCAAGCATATGTTGGAGGCTTATAAAATCATCATTTTAAGTGCTCCAACTCCTACGTAACTCTTTGAAAAGTCTCCTGAATAAGACCAATGGATGTGTCTATTGCAGCGTATTTAAAGATTGCTCTTGCACAATCTCACATTTACTCAAGACTTATACGATGAAGGTGAGGTGGGCTTTATTCTAGGCACATTATGGGATGCCAGGACAAGTAACTTTTGTGTATTTGTTTTTTTTAACTTTTAGTCAGGGCTTTTTGAAAGTACGCTGTTTCTACTGAGATTATTTTTTATTGTAGTTGCTCTTCACTAGTGATTTTATTTCTGAAGCCTGCACATTATTTGAAATTTGTTTTAAAAAAACAAGCACTTGCATTATTAGGGAGTACAAATGACTTTGTTTGCCTAGAAAACCATAAAAAATTAATTTCCTCTTTTCAGTTCTGTCAGTTCTAACCCTCCTGTCTTTGAAGACAAGGTTGTAGATTTTACTAGTATTTGCCTGTTTCACAAGCTTCTTCTAGATAGCCAGTGTTGCCAATAATAAGGAGAACTGAAGGGGTGGGGGGGGGGGGTGTTGGGGGGACAGGAATGGGAGATAGGTAATTTCCAAATTTTGGACAGATTCTCCTTTCTTACGCGATGTTTCAATGGTGAACACATAAATAAAATGTAAAAATTTCCGAATTTCAAAAATGAACAACTAAGCAATTGCTTGGCCAAAATCCAAGTTGTTAAGCACGTTATCCAAAGCTTAAGCAAACCCTTGACCACTCTATGTACTAACCGGTTTTCCCATACACGTAAAATGGGAGCAAAGCTTCTTTACCTAAATGTTTCTTGAAATAACTATGCACTATAAATATGCACAAAAATAATGAAGAAAATCTGTAATTGCTGTTTTGAATTTAAGACAACTTTTACTCTAATTTAGAACAAGATGAAAACTTAAACAGAATATAAAATATTACGCACGCAACGAGAGGCAGGGGAAGCGGAACGCTTTTTTGGTTGGGGAGGCCAGCCAAGCTCCAGCTCCACCCTCAGCTCCCAGTGCAAAGTTCTTACTTCACATTAAATTAAATCATTTTTACACATTTTCTTGGCTTAAATCATAGAGCACAATTATTCATTCCAAGACCACTCAACAAAAAGCTTGATGATAGAAAACCAGACATAATAGCAAAGGAGACGATGATAAAAACAGCTTTACTATTAGATGTGTCGGTACTAAGTGACCATTCTGTACTATGTATGGAGGAAGAGAAGATCATCAAGTGCCAAGGGATGCAATCAGAGACCAAGAAAATATAGCCTAAAAATACAGAAATATTCCCACTTGCTTGGGTAACACTTGCCTGATTAAATAAAAAGTACTTCCTAGCTCTACTCGTTAATTTGCCTATATATATATATTACACCATACAAGCTTCAGAAAGAAGTTGTTTGCCACAATACAAGTAGGAAGAAGGGCACTAGACGTAAATTTAAGAGATTGTGATAATACCCAACATATCCTGGCTTGAAAGTGAGGGTCATTCGTATCAATATATGTGCAAGACAAACCAAACCCACGTCCTGTATCTCCGTTTCTGTAAATATATATAGCCCATATTCACAGAAACCCTATCCCCCACCACACACACACACACCTCCAACAATGAAGCAAAGTAGGATGTTTCCTGTGTACTTCACCATACAAAAGAAAATATTCGGAATCTAGTTTCTTCTAAGAAACAGTAACACAAACACCTTCCACTACCAGGCATATCATAAAATTCAAAATCCTGTAAAAAAAACAAACAAACCCACAACACTCAGCACATGGTTAGTAAACCTGCCATACCATAGCAACACTAACTCACTGGACTCCAACAGCAATAACCCTACCTATGAGAAGTCAACACTGCAAATATTACTATGGGCCCTGGAACACCAATATACCTCCTGTTGGGAGCAGAATACCTCAGCTCAGTCACACTTGCAGAACACAGACAGAACTATTGATCACATAAAACATAAGAAATGGCATGAAGGGTCAGACCAAAGTCCTTCAAGCCCAGCATCTTGTTTCCAACAGTGGCCAATATACTAGGTCACAAACAAACAACCGGCAGATCCCAAATTTAGATCCGCAAATTACAAATCTGCAGACAAAAACTCTAATAGAAACCTCACTATGCCAGACACTGACTGCAGCGCAAAACCGGAAAGGTAGAAACAGAGATACATTTCCTCCCATGCTCACGCCAAGCCCCTGTCATCTTTTGTGTGAAGAGTAGGGTGTATAATGTGGGGGCTGCCTAGCTCTTGTCATTGATCTTGTAGAGAGTGAGGGGTATGTTGTTACATTTCATTCACCCCAATGCCCACTAGAACAACATGAGGGCTCAATGGCCTAAAAAATAACACTTCCCACCCACGTTGATCTTCCCATGGTTTGCCCATCACCAGGGATCTAGGAACGCTTAAGTCATGAAGTGGAGGAGTAGTTTAGTAGTTAGAGCTGCTGGCTATGAGCAAGTGATGCCACCGTTCAAATCCCACTGCCATTCCTTATAACCCTGCCCCCACGGCCCACCTCCTTGGAGAGGCCTGGCACTTGTGCGTGTAGCGGGGTTTAAGCGCGCGGCCGGGCCTGTTTTAAAGTGCACGCAAGGCCCAGCCACGCACGTAAACCCTGCTTTTTACACGTGCAGGCCTTTGAAAATCAGGGCTTTAGGGCCTGATTTACTAAGCATTTTTCACATAGACACTGAGAAATCTCTTAGTAAAATAGGCCCTTAGATTGTAAGCTCTCTGGGGACAAGGAAATACCTACAGTACCTGAATATTATCAACTTTGAAGCACCAAAAAGTGGAATATAAATCAAATAAATAAATAAAAATAGATTCTGGCAGCTAAGATTTTATGCTAAAAATGCTGTCATGCATTTGGGCTGTAAAACCTAAATGGAGAGATATACAGTATAGGGGTGAAATTTCTTCAGGATCTAGCGATGATCATATGTGATGATCTTATTTTATTTATTTATCTGTCATAATGTGGCAGCAAAAGCCAGAAGGATGCATGAGTGCATCCTTCTGGCATAATGTGGCAGCAAAAGCCAGAAGGATGCATGAGTGCACAGGGAAAGGAATGGTCAGCAGAAAAAAGGGGGTGACGTTGTCCCTGTATAAGTAAGAACATAAGAACATAAGAAAATGCCATACTGGGTCAGACCAAGGGTCCATCAAGCCCAGCATCCTGTTTCCAACAGTGGCCAATCCAGGCCATAAGAACCTGGTAAGTACCCAAAAACTATTCTATGTTACCGTTGCTAGTAATAACAGTAGCTATTTTCTAAGTCAGCTTAATAGCAGGTAATGGACTTCTCCTCCAAGAACGTATCCAATCCTTTTTTAAACACAGCTATACTAACTGCACTAACCACATCCTCTGGCAACAAATTCCAGAGTTTAATTGTGCGTTGAGTAAAATAGAACTTTCTCCGATTAGTTTTAAATGTGCCCCAAGCTAACTTCATGGAGTGCCCCCTAGTCTTTCTATTACCCGAAAGAGTGGCTAGACCTCATTTAGGGGTAGATTTTCAGACGAGCGCGAACAGCCTACTTTTGTTTGCGCTCCAGGCGCAAACAAAAGTACGCTGGATTTTAGTAGATACGCGCGTAGTCGCGCGTATCGGCTAAAATCCTGGATCGGCGCGCGCAAGGCTATCGATTTCGTATAGCCTGCGCGCGCCGAGCCGCGCAGCCTACCCCCGTTCCCTCCTAGGCCGCTCCGAAATCGGAGCGGCCTAGAAGGGAACTTTCCTTTGCCCTCCCCTCACCTTCCCCTACCTAACCCACCCGCCCGGCCCTGTCTAAACCCCCATCCTACCTTTGTCGGGGGATTTACGCCTCCCAGAGGGAGGCGTAAATCCCCGCGCGCCAGCGGGCCTCCTGCGCGCCGGGCCGCGACCTGGGGGCGGGTACGGAGGGCGCGGCCACGCCCCCGGGCCGTAGCCACGCCCCCGTACCCGCCCCCAAAACGCTGCCGACACGCCCCCGAAACGCCGCGACGACCGGGCCCGCCCCCCGACACGCCCCCCTCCGAGAACCCCGGGACTTACGCGAGTCCCGGGGCTCTGCGCGCGCCGGGAGGCCTATGTAAAATAGGCTTCCCGGCGCGCAGGGCCCTGCTCGCGTAAATCCGCCCGGTTTTGGGCGGATTTACGCGAGCAGGGCTCTGAAAATCCGCCCCTTAGAGTATTGTGCATAGTTATGGAGTGGCCAGTGGTCTTCACACTAAAGCTTATGGGGACAACGTAAAAATCTAAACATGTACACCCTTGAGAAAAGTTAGGATGGGGAAATATGCTACAGACATTTCCATACAGAGGTGCAGGCCTCTTTCAAAGGAAAGGAAGCTCTAGAAGAAGGAGATGGGCTGAAGGTGGGTGTGCTAAGGAAATATTTCTTCACAGAGGTGGTATGCCTGCAACAGCCTCCCCATAGAGCTGATGGAGACAAAGAAAGTATCTTGAATTCAAGAAACCATGGGATAAACACAGAGGACCGGATTTTTAAACCTACTCGCGCAGGGTACATTTGTGCACGCTACCCGGTGCACACAAATGTACGCCTGATTTTATAACATGCGCGGTTATAAAATCCGGGGTCAGTGCACACAAGGGGGTTCACACTAGTGCACCTTGTGCGCACCGAGCCATAGGGGAGCCCCGATGGCTTTCCCCGTTCCCTCCAAGGCCACTCCGAAATCGGAGCGGCCTTGGAGGGAACTTTCCTTCCACCCCCCATCTTCCCCTCCCTTCCCCTACCTAACCTGCCCCCCAGCCCTACCTAAACCTCCCCCCCTAACCTTTATTTCATAAGTTGTGCCTGCCTCCAGGCAGGTGTAGGTTGCATGTGCCAGCCAAGTGCTGGTGCGCGATCCATCGGCATGGCCGCTGTGCCAGAGACCTCGGTCCCATCCCTGCCCCTTTCACAAAGCCCCGGGACATACGCGCGATCCGGGGCTTTGCGTGCGTCGCCGGGCCTATGCAAAATAGGCTCGGCGTGCAAGGAGTGGTTATGTGCGTAAATCCTGAGGATTTATGCACATAACCCTTTTAAAATCCACCCCAGAGGGTCTCTGAGAGAGTGGTAGAGAATGTAAAGCTGCATAGTTAGTATGGACAGCCTAGAGGGTATTTTTCTGCTGTCATGGATCTAGAATCTCCCTAAACCCCCTCACTCTTTCCCCATGCCCAGCAGCTACCCTCTCCTCCCTCTCTTTCTCCCCCCACCCCACCCCACTAATGGAGCAAGGATGGGGAGAGAACACCAGCCTCCAGCCTGCCTTGGACCCCTAGTCTTGAAACCCCAACCCCATAACCCTCAGTCTTGGACTCCGTCTCCTAGCTTTGGATCCCCCCCCCCCCTTAGCTAGTCTTGGACCCACAGCCTGCTTCAGAACCTCCCCAACCCCTAGCCTTAGACCCCACCCAGGCAATATGGGATTCCCAACCTTTAGCCTTAGATCCACATCCCCCTATCTTCAGACCCCCAGCATCTGATCCTCCACAGGCAGCCTTGGACTTCCAGCCTGCCTCATACATGCAGTCTCCAGCCTCAGATCCCCCAAGCCAGCCCTGGACCTCCCTCCAGCCCCCAGTGTGTCAGCAGGGCCCAAACCAGTGAGTCTGAGACCTGAAAGTATCTGTAGACTCACATTGAATCTCGTGAGCATCAGCGTGATAATACAAGCATTAACCTCATGGATCAAACTGTCAGAGCTGTGCCTTGTCCGCAGGAATGACCAGGATGGCACCTTGAAAAGTTGGTGAGGCCATGGCCTGGGTGCCCCACCCTTTTTGGTCCCCTATGACAAGAGGCACACATGGCATTGCAGGACTCTTGTCTAAGCCTTAAACATGATCTATGAAAAGATGAACATGCAACATAAACCTTATCATGTACGACAAATGACTAGGGATGTACAGAGGGGAAAATGTTGTTTCAGTTCATGTATTTGTTTTGCATGTCACAAAATTAATTTGGTTCATTTCAAACAAAAAAAATATGTGTTTGTTTAATTTGTTTTCCATTACTCAAAAGTGGAGGCAATGCAGCCTATTTTCAGTTTCAAAATTGGTGTTGTCTAATCAATTCTAATGAAACTTGTGAGTAGACATCATCAGGAGAGGGAAGAGAACTCCGAGACACCAAGACTGTGTCAAAGTGGCAATAAAAGTGGCACAAATAGACCGAGGCACCATAAAGGTGCAAAGAATGCCAGCAGTGGAAGGAGTTCTCCAAGGCACCATGAGAAAGGTAAAGCAGCCAGCAGCAAGAGAGGCAAGAGCACCCCAAGGCTCCAAAAGAGGGTCAAAGGGCACCAACAGCGGTGGCATGAACCCCCAAGACAGCATAAGATGGGCTAAGCAGCACTAAGAGTGGATTGAAACATAGAAATGATGGCAGAAAAGGATCAAATGGTCCATCCAATCTGCCCACTAAGCGTATAGTAGTATCTGCTGCGCCATGTAGGTTACCCCCATGCTTATCACTTTCGCAGAGGCCCTTATTGGTTGCTGTCTGAATCCAAGTCCCCGAAGCATCTTGCCATTGAAGCTGAAGACAATGTTGGAGTTGCATCCAAAGTACCAGGCTTATTCGTTTGGTTACTAACTGCTGCATCAGCAAGTTACCCCCATGCTTATTTGTTTCCCCAGACTGTAAAAGGCAGGGCCCTCGTTGGTTGCTGTACAAATCCAGTTCTCCTGTTCCCCTGCCGTTGAAGCAGAGAACAATGGTTGAGTTCCATCAACGGTATCAAGGCTCATTGGTTAAGGGCAGTAACCGCTACACCAGCGAGTTACCCCATGCGCTCTTTTCTTCATGCCCCTCCTTTAGCCTTTAGAGATCCACAGTGTTGTTTATGGCATGCTCTCTTGAATTCTTGCACTGTTTTGGTTTCCATCACCTTCTCCAGAAGGGCATTCCAGGCATCCACCATTTGTAATTTTCCATCTCTTGGCATCAGTCTCAAATTTCTTATTTAGATGTTTTTATTGCCTTGAAACATGAAGTTTTTCATATTGCAGTATTTATGAAACAGATGGACTGGAATAACTTGTTGCAGTTTGATAGCTATCACCTATATCCTTGAAAGTTAGGACTGCCAGTGGGACAATCCTTTCAAATTTGGAGGATCTGTTCTGACCATGCTGAGTTCAAATGTCAATCTCATATTTTGATCACAAGATTTTGACAATGGAGATATCCCTTGTTGGCTTTGAAAAAAGCTTTCAAACAGGCTTTATATTTAGATGGGGATGCCTTATTACATTACAAGTCAAAACCAGAACAACAGAATGCAATCTGTGAACTTAAATATGCTGATAAAGCTGAGCATATAGCGGCATCAATACGCAGCCACTGGCATGTGTTATCTTTGCACCGAGTTTTTCAAGTTAGAGCTACGATCATTTTTTTTTAGAGAAAGTAACATATGCAATCAAATAATGACCGCAAGCGCAATGAATCACCTGCGCATATGCCATGTTACAAATGTTACTTTTTTGCTTACACAATACTGGGACAGGAGTGGGTGGATCGGGTTACGCATTATAAAAACATATGTAAATCATTTACAGATTGCACCTCTGATTATGTAATTTATGCTATTATATGCCCATGTTCTTTGATTTATATTTGCTTTGTTTAAGAAGTTATTTCTTTGTTCTTCTCTTCCCATTGATATGGACGAATGACAACTGTAATTTTATTTATATTGCTTCGTTATTTTTTTTTCTTTTCTTCTTCCTTTCTTTTTCTTTATTCAATGCCTGTATTATTCTTTAAGCAAGATACTTCTTATGGTTGTCTTTTTTGAAATTAATACTAGAGATTGTATATATATATATACATATATACCATTCAATTGTCAATAGATTTTACCCATGTTAAATGCACTTTAAGCATGTAAATGGTCTTTTGAAAGTTGCTACAACAGTATATTACGTTACATGTTTAACTTCTTTGAAAATTACCTCCTATGAATTACCTCCACAGCATTAATAGCCCTGGTCAGCCTGAAATGTGGAAGACCTGATCTGAACCAGCAAAATTTTAATTACAAAGAAAAAGTGTTTGAAATTAGAAACTTATCAGATTATCAAAAATTCTAAGTTTCAAAGGCAAAATTTAGATCCTGTTAAATCATTTCTTTCAAGCTGAAAAAAAAAATTCTGTATAGCTCTCCCCATAAAGTCTATTTTTCCCTATCAAAAAGTGTATTTCATACTGTCAGCCATGTCAGCAGCTAATTTTAATGTGTCATCACGGCGTCGATAATGACAATAACAACATTCATAGGAGGATCTGATTTTAGAAAACTCATTAAGCTTCCCTCGCCCAAGGTGACCTCACCTGTATGATGTCTCTGACAGTTTCATTAGGACATTCAGCATTTCCTTCTTGCTACTGTGTAACTTCCCGACCCTGGCGTTGCTTGGGGAAACATTTGTTCTCTATTGCATTAGTCTGACGGTGATACCCTCGCCAAACCCTAACACAATGGAAATTGAAATAAAAGAAACCCGTGACCTGGAAGGTATAAAACTGACATTCTGTCCTTGGGTTTGAAAAAGACCTTTCTTTGCTACGTTCATCTACTTCGTGGGGGGGGGGGGGGGAAACAGAACACCACTTGTGTTTTCTGACGGGCATAGACAAAGTATAACTCAGGTAGGCATTACAACAGCCGACTGCCTTAATTCATTCTCCCTTTAATTGTATCATGTACTACTGTGCCTGCAGCTGCAGAATGCCGTCATACTCTTCCCCTCCGCTTGCCTTATTTCACAGAGTATTTTTACCTGCATCACAAAATAATACTCTTTACAGTACACAGTGCTGTCTGATAGTGCCTTTCATATCAGACATTTATTTATTTATTTTTAATTTTTATATACCGGTGTTCCTGTATGCAATACAAATCACACTGGTTTACATTGAAACAGAACATAATAATTCGCCTGGAGGCGGTACATGGAACATAGGTTACAGAACTTGGACCGGGGAAACTATTCAAGCTTAACATTATGAATGTAGAACATTAAACAAGACTCTTAGGTATCAAGTCTCTTGGAACATCCAAAACCAAAAAAAACTCAAAAATCAAAACAAATGGAAAACCGTATAAAGAAAAACATGACCATAGAAGTGGAGCGTAACTGTAAAAATGTCATTTGTATGCTTAAAACAGGGATTTGCTACAGTGTAATAGTAGTATGATACTTTGAGATTATGACGGACTTAATTTGTACATAAAACAGTAGAGAAGAAAGTTAGATGGATGCGAGCTGGTGGCTCTTGCTAACATTTTTAGTTGTGCCTGCATGAGCTGCAAGCATTACTGAACTAGTTAGGTCATCTTGGAAGGCTGAGCAGATATGAATTTCTGCAAATCCATCTTTCTGCATTTGGGAGCACGTGGGTTGGGTTTTATAGGGCCCGATTTTATAACCTAGCGCTTAGGGCTGACGTCCGCATGTGCAAAGTCCACCTGGACTTCCGCTGGAATTTTGAAAGGAGACTTTCCCTTGGGTGCAGGGGTAAAATGTGGATGCATGTATTTTTATGCGCATACTTTTACAAATCAAAGTATATGTGTAAATGGTTTCCCTGCCCCAGCGAACGCCTCTTTTAAGTACACCTAAAAGTGCAGGCAAAATCACTTCCATGTGTACTTTTATGCAAGCAAGCACCAAACTGATTTTCATAAAACCCGTTTTACACACAAAAATGCTTTTGATAATTTACCCTGATAAGATTCACAGAATGTAAGGGGTTTAAACATGGACTAGTTCATCCCATCAAAGTCAGTGATATGCCACCAGCCAGCTCTGCTCCACTGAGATGTTCTTTGTTTTCATGAAATAACTGAACCAGGGGGCTTTGGAGAGCACCTGGGAGCACTTCACCCCCTCCCTCTGCCCCCCCTACCACCAGCAAATCACTATTCAAAGCTGACCTAGGTCAGCTGATAACACCAGATGGGCATCTACAGTAGGGATGTGCAGAGCAAAATTTTATGTTCATATTTTTTATGTCCGAAAGGGGGTCCCACTTGCGGCCAATATGGACATAAAAAAATCCAATGAGTTGGGTATATGTACATATGTGCAAAAAAAAAAATTTAAACCCCCTCACCCTCCTTAATCCCCCCCCCAGACTTACCACAACTCCCTGGTGATCGAGCGAGGAGTGAGGACGTCATTTCTGCAATCCTTGGCGAGAAGCATGTGACGTCGGTGGCACGTCGAGTGACGCGGCGTCACGTGATTCCCGGCAAGTTCACGCCGGACGGCTCCGTTCGGCCCAAAAAGAACTTTTGGCCAGCTTGGGGGGGCCTCCTGACCCCCCCAAGCTGGCCAAAAGTTCTTTTTGGGCCGAACGAGCCGTCCGGCGCGAACTTGCCGGGAATCACGTGACGTCGGCGTCACGTGATTCCCGGCTTGTTCGCGCCGAACGAGCCGTCCGGCGCGAACTTGCCGGGAATCACGTGACGTCGCGTCTGAGTGACGCGGCGCCACGTGATTCCCGGCTCGTTCGCGCCGGACGGCTCGTTCGGCCCAAAAAGAACTTTTGGCCAGCTTGGGGGGGTCAGGAGGCCCCCCCAAGCTGGCCAAAAGTTCTTTTTGGGCCGAACGAGCCGTCCGGCGCGAACGAGCCGGGAATCACGTGACGCCGGCGTCACTCGACGTGCCGCCGACGTCACATGCTTCTCGCCAAGGATTGCAGAAATGGCGTCCTCACTCCTCGCTCCATCACCAGGGAGTTGTGGTAAGTCGGGGGGGGGGGGATTAAGGAGGGTGAGGGGGTTTATATTTTTATTTTGGCTCAACAATCGCGATTTCCCACATATCGAACATATCTATGTTCGATATGTGGGAAATCCGATCGTTTATGTCGAATCAATTTTTTAAGTAAAAAAAAAATATGAGTTGCGTTTTACTAATGCGGTCAATCCGAATGCACACCCCTAATCTACAGCTCTATTTTCAACAGGCAGCAAGACGTGTGCACAAGCAATGGACCACGTTGCATGCTTTCTTGACTATATGTATAGGGATATTTTGATAAGGAGCAATATCAAAATACTTACAGGCAAACATGGTGGTAAGATTGAGCATTCATCATTTCAGTATTCAAATAGCCCCAACAAGTATTGAACTCAGCCGGTCGCTCCAAGCTTTTGATTGCTTAGTGCCTACTGATTTTAAATGATATGAGTATACAATGTAATGAGTTATGTAATGTTGTGGATCACTTTGATTTCCTCTTTCAAAAGCAGTACATGAAGACTCTTTTAAAGAAAATTAAACTACCATTTAAAATGTGTCTGGGCCAGATATCATGCTTCCATGATTGACTTCTGTAGTTCAAGCTTCAGAAAATTAATGGCAGATTCTTCAGATCCTAAGCTTTGCAAATCATGTATATTTTATCACTACCAAGGTTTAAAACTTTTCTTTTTTCATTAAATAGTTGATCTGAGAAGATTTCCCCTCCTGGCAGCCAGTTTATCAGTTTGGTACAACGTTTTGAGGAAAATGCTCCTTACAGTTTGCAGGATCTGAGAAAGTATGCCGTATTGATTAGAAGGAAGCACGTCTGTGAGCTATGCTGGAAGGAGCAGCATCTCCTAGAGAAATTCACATTTTGCAGGTGTTGTTGGAGAGCCAGTATGATAAGGAATGAACTGCCTGGTTCTTTTTTTTTAAACTGCACTTCTGTTTTATTTTAAAACAAAAACCAAAAATTAGGAGTGCAAATGATGCTCCAATTTTTTAGGGTGAAATAGGATATTTTTGAAATCCCATGGTCCTGTGAACACGTTTTTGAAGGGAAATGCCCCACTCTACCCCACCTCCCTCCAGAGGGCCTGCTGGCACCTGCACAGTGCATGCTTGAAATCAAAGATGGGAATGCAAAACAAAATCCCCCATGCATTATCCGTTTGACCTGCATTCCCCACCTTGCAGTGCTGGTAAAAAATATCCCTACTGTGAAATAATGCAAGTACTTTTATCCACAGAGGAGAGTACACCCACCCCCCAAATTTTACCTGAGTTACTGCTCCGTGCTCAGTCAGCTACGTAAAATCTTTAGAAAATCTCCCTCCCCAGCCTGAGAAGGGATGACGTAATAAAATATAGGAAAACCAGCCCCTGTATGAAAGCAAACAGAAACTCCAGCACAGGTCAGGATTCAGCTATCACATCTTCAGGGAGGTGCCTGACTGCGAGGGCACACATGGAGTTTTAAACCTGCACAGGGCAAGGTGAGTCTAGAGCACAAGTTGCCTGGAGGTTCCCACACCTCCATTTGGGAGAAGTACAGCGGTGGTATGAATAGAGCCGCGTTAGCTGTACACCATCTATGTGTGTGTGCCTTTGGAAAATGTATCTAATACATGTCTAGGAAACATCTCCCAGAATTCCTCTTTTTTTAGAGTTAACTCTGGTCTGCGTCTGGGGAAAAAAAATCTGAATACATAGAGCCCAAAGATCTTGAAAAGGTTCTTCATAATATCGTCCAAATGCACTGATCTAATAAAAACCTTAAGGGGGGAGGGGGCGGACTTGAGGACACAATTGTGCAATTTCTACCACACTGCAAGGAAACTATTGCATAAAACAATCTGCAAAAGGGATGCAAATTCAATAGTACAAGGCATCCTTTTTAGCAAGACATTTTGCACTGTTCAGTATGTGCTAAATGGTGCTAGTGCACAGTAAAAGTGAGTACTAAAATATGGAAATGACCAGAGAGGCAAAAGTATTGTTTCAAATCATTTATTCATTTCATAAGTCACCTCCATTTGTTTTGTTAGTGTGAAATGAAAAAAAAACCTGTTTATTCATTTAATTTGTTTTCCATTTTCCATTAAGGTGGGAAACCAATGCAGCCTACTTTAAGTTGCAAAATTTGGGTTTTCTAATCACTGCTAATGAAACCTCATCAGAAAGGGGAAGAGAACACCAAGGCCCCAAGACTGTGGCAAAATGGCACCGGAGTGGAATGAACAGCCCTAAGGATCCGCAAAGGGGCAAAAGGGTACGGGCAGCTGCAGGAGTTCTCCAAGGTACCTTGAGAGGATTAAAGCAGCGGCAAGAGGGGAAAGACCTCCCCCGTGGCTTCGAAAGTGGCAATGAATCCCTGGAGGCAGCACAAGAGGCGCAAAGTGGCATTGAGAGTGGCATGAACATCCTGTGGCACAACGAAGAGGAAAGAAAGCAGCGAAGGTGGCAGAAAAATCCTGAAGCAGCAACAGAGGGACAAAGCAGCCGTGTTCTCAGTTCCCGTCTGAAACGCTTTCTTTCTGTTATCTGATGCCGTGACTCTGGGAGAGAGTTCCACGACGTGGGGCCCGCCACGGAAAAGATTCCGTCTCTTCTTTGTGTTAGGTGTGTGCTCCGTGTTGGAGGCACCTTTAGAAGTCCTTTGTTTTGCGATCTTAGGGCTCTCAGCGGTGTTTCTGAAGTGTCACTCCTAGGAAGCTTGGGTTAATGATGTTGATGATATTCAAAATTACAGATAATACTTTATAATGAACTCTGGATTGTACAGGGAGCCAGTGCAGAGCAATCAGCGAGGGGGTGAGATGGTCAAATTTCCTTGTCCCTAACAGGAGTCTGGTTGAGGCATTTTGGAGTAACTGTAGAGGTTTTAATAGTCCTGAGGGTAGGTCTACTCATAGGGAGTTGCAGTAATCTGTGTTGGAAAATATTAGTGTTTGTAAAACTATGCGGAAGTCCTGTATTGTCAGTAATGGTTTTAGCCAGAGTAATATTCTCAGCTTGGTGTATCCTGTTTTAATTAATTTGCTTATATGCTTTTTCATCGTAAAGTTTTCATTGATCTGTTTCCTAGGTCCTGTACTTCATCTCAGGGTGTAATGTTAAAATTTCCTAGGTCTAGAGTTGGCGGTTTGATTATTGTAGAATTTTTCCTTCACCACACAATTTCAGTTTTTTTTTTATTTAGTGTTAGTTTCAGCTGAAATCATTTTTGTTGCATTGCCTTCATGTATGTTGAAAGGGTCGAGGCAATTTCTTCAAATGATTTGTCGAATGTAGAAGTGTATGTCATCTGCATATAAGAAGAAGTTGATTCCTAGCTGCGATAGTAATGTACATAGAGGCCGCATATAAATGTTGAATAGTGTAGCAGAGAGTGCTGTCCCCTGGAGGACACCTGTATCAATAGTGAAGGTGTCAGATATGTGATTGTCCAGTTTTACTTGGAATGATCTATCAGCTGGAAGGAAGAGAACCATTTGATAACATTTCCATCTATTCCAATTTTTCTCAACTGATGGATAGCAGGGTATGGTCTACGGTGTTGAAGGCGGCTGTTAGATCAATTAATACCAGGATATAGGATTCATCTTTGTCAAACCCCTGTAGTACTGGGTTGGTTAAGGAAATGAGTAGAGTTTCTGTTGAGCGATTTTTTCTGAATCCGAATCGGTTTGGGTATAGAATATTATTGTCTTCTAGGTAGCATTCTAATTGAGATAGCACTGCTTTTTCTAGGACTTTAGCGATGAAAGGCAGGTTGGATATTAGTTGATAATTGTCCCAATCATTGATTCTGCCAGTTCTATTTTTTATGATTGGTTTAATCACAACTTGTTTTGCGCTATTGGGAACCAATCCTTCTGATAGCGAGTGGTTGATTATGGTTGTGATTGTTGGAGTGATTACACTGTGTACTGTTTTCAGGGAACTTGCGGGGTTTGGGTCCAGAGGGTGGAAAGCAGGCTTAATTTCTGTAATGGTTTAGTTAATTTCAAGTTTAGATACTGTGTTGACTGTGTTCCATTTTGCTTGCCCAGGTTTTTCTTTAGTTTCTTTTATTGGTATGCAGGTAGAAAATTGTATTTTTTACCTATCGATTTTATCTAACAAAGAAGTTGTTATGATCCTGCTCGCAGCCCTGGCCGCCGCTGCTCCCTCGCGGCCCGGAGGCTGTCCTGAGGCCTTGCTCCCATGGCTGGAGCCGCTGATGTCATCATCTTGCAGCCCGGAGGCCACCACTACTGCCCGTCCCTCCACAGCCTGGAAGCCGTGGTCCCGGGATTCACTTGTGGCGTGGAACCACCCCTGGAAGCCTCTTTGCGGCTGGACGCCGCCTCCAACATCGGGGCCTCCACAGCCCAGCTCCAGCTCCTGCACTCCTCTTCTCAGCGGCAGCATGGCCGCTGTCCAGGGTCCTGGACTTCCTCTTCCTGCTTCTCCTAAGGGGTGAGGCCGCGCCACTCTCCCCCTCTTAAAGGGACAAAAGGTGTGGTCCACCAGTAAGCTCCTCCCAGGGAGTTGCCTCTTCTGCCTACAAAAGGGCTCAGCTGCCACTTCAACCTTGCCTTCGCAAGGAGCCAGTCCTTCTCCAGGATTCCTCATCTTCTGCTCCAGCTTGGCACTTCCTCTTGGTATCCCACTCTGTTTCTGGTCTCTTCTTGATGTACTGTTCCAGTCCTGATATTCCGTTCCAGTCCTGAAGTTCCATTCCAGTCCGGATGTACTTCGGTCTTCTCTTCATGTGCTGATATCCTTCTTGTCCAGATGTCTTCTAGCTCCACCATGATCCATCCTAGTGTGGTCTGCGACCAGCCCGGCTGCGCTGAGTAGGGCACGCTGTGGCCCAGTGGTCTGCGACCACCCCCGCTGGGGTGTGTAGGGCGCTGGTGGGTCTTCTTCATCGAGTGGAACCAAAGATCTCCTTGTCCTTTATCACCATTGAAGTCCGGAGTCTTCAAGATGTCTTGCTCGCTCTTCCTCGCTGCCCTTAACTGAGTGTCCTGGGAGTCCGTTAGGATGTCCGGAGCCTTTGCCAAGGAGGCCTGATGTTTTAATCTGTTCCAGATGCTTTGGTTCCGGATCCGACTCCTTGCTTCTTTCCGTCCTCAGTCCAACATCTCTAGCCTATTTCGCCAGGCCTACGAAGTTCAGTCCAAGATGGAGATTGCTACAGGCATCGCACAGATTCCTTCTCATGCTGAGATTTAGCCTGCCTTTAACCTCGTCTCGTCTGAGCCTGATCTTCAGTCCTCATCTTCCCCTGATCTTAGTCTTTCCTGACCTTCAGTTCCAGTTCTTGTCTTCATCTGACCCTCAGTTCTACTGCTGTCCTGTACCAGATGTCTCCTTCCGCCCTTGTCCTCTGTCCGGCCTGCTGTTTCTTGCTGTTACCCAGTGGCAGGTCTGAAAGGGCTTGGAGTGGTCGGAGGACCACTCAGAGACCAAACCTTGTGTAGTTGGCCTCACTGAGGCTGCGCAGGTTGGCAGGAGCTTGGTTGCTCCATTCCCAGACATGGATCGTCTCTCTGCAGGGGCACACAACACTCGTCCCATGCTGAGGAGCGCCCCCCTATTGCTCTCTCCCATCGCAGTGCAACAGATTGCGAAGGCCATGTGCCCAGTGGGACATCCTTGTCCCAGGTCTCATCTCTGGACTTTGTTTTTGCTCAAGAATTTTTGGGGGGGGATTTCGTCCTTCCTCACGACCTGCAGGAGGTACCTGCACTACCAATCCATGTTCCTGGACCTCCTGAAGGTGGGAGGGGCCCCCATTTGAGGGGGGGGCTGTTTCAATCCTGCTTGTGGCCCGGAGGCCATCCTGAGGCCTTGCTCCCACAGTGCGGAGCCCGCCACTGATGCCCATCCCTCTGTGGCCTGGAGGCCATGGTCCCGGGACTCACTTGCGGCATGGAGCCACCCCCGGAAACCTCTTTGCGACTAGACGCCAACTCCAACGTCGGGGCCTGCATGGCCCAGCTCCAGCTCCTGCACTCCTCTTCTCAGTGGCAGAATGGCCGCTGTCCAGGGTCCTGGATTTCCTCTTCCTGCTCCTCCTAAGGGGTGAGGCCGCACTGCTCTCCCCTTCTTAAAGGGACAGGGAGGTGTGGGTCACCGGTAAGCTCCTCCCAGGGAATTGCCTGTTCTGCCTACAAAAGGGCTCAGTTGCCACTTCAACCTTGCCTTCGCAAGGAGCCAGTCCTTCTCCAGGATTCCACGTCTTCTGCTCCAGCTTGGCATTTCCTCTTGGGAACCCAATCCATTCCTGGTCTCTTCTTGATGTTCCGTTCCAGTCCTGATGTACTTCGGTCTTCTCTTCATGTACTGATATCCTTCTTGTCCAGATGTCTTCTAGCTCCACCATGATCCATCCTAGTGTGGTCTGCGACCAGCTCGGTTGGGCTGAGTAGGGCGTGCTGCAACCCAGTGGTCCGCGAGCAACCCCGCTGGGGTGTGTAAGGCGTTGGTGGGTCTTCTTCATCGAGTGGAGCCGAAGATCTCCTTGTCCTTCATCACCGCCGAAGTCCAGAGTCTTCAAGATGTCTTGCTCGCTCTTCCTCACCTTGCGTGGTTGGTGAGGCTGCGCAGGTCGGCAGGGGCTTGGGTTGCTCCATTCCCAGACATGGATCGTCTCTCCGCAGGGGCACACAACACTTGTCCCGTGTTGGGGAGCACCCCCTGGTGCTCTCTCCCATTGCAGCGCAACAGAAGTGGCATATTCATTGCATGAGTTCTTTGAAAAGCCATAGTTATTTGAGATGGAGGAAGATGGGTCCTTGATTAAGTTTTTAACTGTTTCAAAGAGTAATTTAGAATTAAATAATATTCCATGAATCTGTTTAGCATAATAGTCTTTTTTTTGCTTTATTGATTTGTTCACGATATTTTCTTAAAAGGGATTTGTATTTTTCTTGGGATTCCGTAGATTGGCATTTCCGCCATTGTTTTTCAGCTTTTCTCAGGGCTTGCTTAGTGTGTCTTTGCTCCTCACTATACCAAAGTTTCTTTTGTTTAGATGTATTGCATTCTTTTTGGAATGTTTTTTTCTGGACTAGGCATAGGTTATCAGCTTTTTCATTGATGATTTTATCCCAGGAGTCAAAAGCTGAGGAGGCATTATCATATTTAAAATCAGTTATCTTATTTTTAAAAATGTCTTCAAGAACTTTCGGTTCTATCTTTTTTCTGTAAGTGAATGATTGATTTATATGTGATATTGTTTGCTGTGTGTTGAGGAGGGATAATTCTGCCTTTATTAGTTGGTGATCAGACCAGAGTAGTATGAAGTGAGATGAATTGATTATGTAATTATTGTGACGTGAATATTAGGTCAAGGATGTGTCCTGCTTTATGAGTGGGGTTGGTTACAAATTGTGACCATCCCATTGCTTCCATGGAATCTAGAAAAATTTCACATGCTGTAATTACATGTAGATTAAAGTCTCCTACAATTAGGGTGGATTCAGGTGATAGAAATGCTTTGTGAAAATTGTGAAAATTTTGATTAGGGGTGAGTTGTCTTTTTGGAGTCTTCCAGGTGGGAAATAGATTGTACCTATATTTAGTTGTGTTGATTTTAGTATTGCCACCTCGTAGGGAGGATTACTCTCAACTTTGCAGGGTTCAAAGTTTTAAGTTTTTTTTTACTGATTATTAATACACCCCCACATTTACGTTTGTGTCTGGGGAAGTGAAAGATATCTTAGTTAGGGTGATCAATTTGATTTAAGAGGACATTATCACTGTCTTTCAGCCATGTTTTGATAATGCTGAAGATGGTAGGTTTTAGTTCTTCTAGTAGATCATTTATCAATGCGGGAGGAGCCTGGGGAGAGAAGCCTCTCATCGGAGAGGCAGGCTTGAGGACTGCATCAGGGGTCCATTGTCAGAGCCCAGGAAGAATGCTGATCCTGCCCTTGTGACGACCCTGTGACATCATCAACCGGGGCCCAACTGCCAGGATAAAATCCGGAGAGGTGCAGCCACTTAACCGGAGGAGCCTGGGGAGAAAAGTCTCTCGTCGGAGAGGCAGGCTTGAGGACAGCATCAGGGCTCCATTGTCAGAGCCCAGGAAGAACGCTGGTCCTGCCCTTGTGCCGACCCCAGTGACATCATCAACCGAGGCCTGACTGCCAGGATAAAATCCGGAGAGGTGCGGCGCGCGGCCAAAGCTGCGCGCCCATCCTTAAGATTTTTCTTTTTTTTCTGTTTCCTACAAATATATGGGTAGGAAAAGAAAAACAAAAGTTTGGACTTCATCTCCAGCTGTGACAGTAACAAGAGGACCTATGGACTCCCATGTGGCCAGAAACATAGAAACATAGAAATGACGGCAGAAGAAGACCAAACGGCCCATCCAGTCTACCCAGCAAGTTTTGCAATTTTTTTTTTCTCATACTTATCTGTTACTCTTGGCTTTTAGTAACCTTTTGATTCTATTTCCCTTCCACCCCCACCATTAATGTAGAGAGCAGTGTTGGAACTGCCTCTAAGTGAAATATCTAGCTTAGTTAGGGGTAGTAACCGCCGCAATAAGCAAGCTATACTCATGCTTATTTGTTTACCCAGACTAAATAATTCAGACCTTGATGGTTGTTGTCTGTATATAGTTCCTCTTTTCTTCATTCCCCCTGCCGTTGAAGCAGAGAGTTATGCTGAATATGCATTGAAAGTGAAGTATCAGTCTTTCTCCCCTGCCGTTGATGCAGAGAGCTATGCTAGATATGTGTGAAGTATCAGTCTTTCTCCCCTGCCGTAGAAGCAGAGAGTTATACTGGATATGCATTGAAAGTTAACTATGAGACTTTCTCCCCTGCCGTTGAAGCAGAGACCAATGCTGGATATGCGTGATGTATCAGTCTTTCTCCCCTGCCGTTGAAGCAGAGAGCTATGCTGGATATGCATTGAAAGTGAAGTACCAGGCTTATTTGGTTTGGGTAAGTAAATCAGCCAGGAATTCTATACCAGAGATTTCCTTCTCGACAGGATCCCCAGATAGTCCTAGCCGCTTGCAGTCACCTCAAGACCAGATGGAAGTACCCGGAGCTATCTCTCAAGATATGAATCAGAGGAATGTGGGAACTACCAGCCCTATACAGCCCAATTTAATTGGGAATATGGAGAATGAAGGGTTACAGGCAGGTACTGGTTCACTGGATTTACAAGAACCATCTTTAGAAGTAAACTTGAACCCAGAACCCAACCTAGTGACCCTCAGAATATAACATTGGGGGATCTGTGGAGGGTACTTGTTAATATGCAAAAAATGTTGAATAATTCTATTTGTCAGAATAGTAAAACCACTGTTGAATTTAAGAAAGTGATTAAGAAGCATGAAACTCGTTTAAATCAATTAGGAGTTTTGTAAGTCGGCAAATGTTCAATTGTCTACATTGCAGTCAGTAAATAATTCCTTTATAAAGGATAGTTTGATATTACATAGACAAATGGAGAAACTAGAGAATGAAAATCAAGTAAGAAATCTTGGATTTTTAAATTTTGCTGTTTCTAGACTGTTATCAGCTTATGAGCTGCTTAAAAATCCTATCTATTTCAATAATTGAGAAAAGAGTATATCCCAAATTTACTATACCCAAAACCAGATTAAGGTCTCAAGAAGGGGGGGAAGAAATGGATTTAGTCCAACAGGAATCTCCTAATTTGACTTCATTTTTAGAATCATCAATAGATGATATTCCTTTAAGAGCAACACTGTTGGTTTCGTTCTGCAGTGAAAGAGATAAAAATCTGATACTGCAGAAATACTTTAAAAACAAAGATTTCCTTTTCTGTGGACAAAAAAAATCCAATTATTTCCAGATGTATCTCGCACTACTCAATTAAGGAGAAAACAATTTCTTCTACTGAAACCTAGGGTTTTATCTCTTGGTGCCAGTTTCTTTTTTAAATTTCCTTGTAGATGTTTAATCATCTACCAAAAGAATAAGTTTACCTTTCAGGAACCTCCCCATCCTCAAACTTTTCTGGCAGACAAAGATCAATCTTGAGGTGTTTAACTGCTTGGGAAAAGTATATTCTCCTTCTTTTTGTAATTCATTACAATTTTCCTTTAGCCATAAATTGGTATTTCATGATTTATCCTCCCACGAAGGGGACTAGAGTTTTGGTGTATATTGAAGCTTAAAATATGTGCTTTATTGTTAATTTTGCACTTAAAACATTTTCTTGATTTTTTTGCAAAAGTAATTTGTTTAAAATCTTAATAAAATATAAATAAATACATAAAGATCATTTATCGATGCGATTCTCTTTGACAGTGATTGAACGTTTAGTAATAGGAGAGTAAGCATTAGGCAACAGGAGATTACAAGAGAGTTATTACTTATCGTGGGGTAGATCCGTTTTATGCTCTTTCTTTGCTTGTGTTGTGAGGTTCCATGAAGATTTCCATATATTCCTTGTCCTGTGATGGTTTCAGTGAGGAAGGTTGGCTCCATTGTAATAGCTGTTTGATATGGGTGGTGTTTAAATATTTATTGCAGGCATCACTTCAGGCATGCGAGCGTTCATCGCCTGTGCCCAGGGACACAGCCATTTTATAACATATGGGCATATATGCGTGCATGTTATAAAATAGTCTGACCGCATGCACATGTGCATACAATTTTAGGTGGATGCATGCCTATGCGTGCAAGGGCTGCTTCTACCGCATAAGTGTGGGGATTTAAAGAGACAGGTGCACCAACGCCATGACCAGTTTTTCCATCTTATTCCCAGTTCACCCAGGAAAGGGATAGGATTTCCAAACCCCCTTAATTTGATTAGGTCTCCCTTCTCCCCTGTTAGCCACGACCCTTAAAATCCCACTAAACTGCCTTGAATTTTTTTGTTTTACAACTTTCACATCATCCATTGCAGAAGTAATGTTATGTGGCAGGGGCCTCCGGTGCCCGCCAATGTGCATTAAGAGGTAGATTTTCAAAGATGCGCGCGGGCATGTGCACGCATGTTATAAAATTGGGGGTCAGCGCGCGCAAGGGGGTGCACACTTCTGCATACTGCACGCGCCGATGCCCGCAGCCTTCCTCTGTTCCCTCCCAGTCCACTCCAATTTCAGAGCAGACTGGGAGGGAACTTCCCAATCCCCTACACTAACCTCCCTTCCCCTTCCCCTAATCTACCAGCTAGGGATGTGCATTCTTTTGCTACGAAATAGGAAATATAGACAATATTTCCTACTTCGTTGTGGTACGGGGGGCCCCCGAAACGATAGGAAAATCCATGAAATTTTGTGTGGTTTTCTTATTTTTATTTTTGGGGGGGGGGAAGAAAGGGCACACAATAAAAAACAAAACACCAAACCCACCCCAACCCTTCAGATGTAATTAATTACAAACTCCCACCCTCCCAACCTCCCCAAAACTTGCCTAAAGTCCCTGGTGGTCCAGCGGGGGTCCCGGGAGTGATTTCCCCCTCTCGGGTCATCAGCTGCCACTAGTCAAAATGGCACCGGTGGCCCTTTGCCCTTACCATGTGACAGGGGCTATCGGTGCCATTGGCAGGCCCCTGTCACATGGTAGGAGCAGTGGATGGCTCGCACCATTTTTTTAAGATGGCGCTGGCCATCCATTGCTCCTACCATGTGACGGGCCTGCCAATGGCACCGATAGCCCCTGTCACATGGTAAGGGCAAAGGGCCACCAGTGCCATTTTGTTTACTGGCAGCTGATGGCCCGAGAGTGGGAGATTGCTCCCGGGACCCCCGCTGGACCACCAGGGACTTTAGGCAAGTTTTTGGGGGGTCAGGATGGTGGGGGATTGTAATTAATTACATCTGAAGGGTTGGGGTGGGTTGGTTTTTTTTTCGGATTAGGACAACCGAACAAAAAACGAAATTTCCTGCAGCGGGCCGATAACGAAGGCTGAACTGAAAGGTTCGGCCGAATCTCATCTCTACTACCTGCCCCCTAGCCCTAACCTCGCCCCCCTAAAAAAATCTTTATTTTACCTTTTGTGCCTGCCTTGGGGCAGGCACAGGATGCGCGCGATGGCACCCTGCCAGCACGTGATCCCCCGGGACAGCGGCAAATGGCCGCTGTGCTGGAGGCCTCTAGCCCAGTCTCCCGGACTGCCCCATCCCGCCCCCTTCCCCGCCCCTTCCCCGAGGCCCCGGGACTTACGTGCGTCCCGGGAATTTACGCGTGTGACGGGGCCTTTGAAAATTGGTCTGGCGCGCGTAAGGCTGGTCACGTGCGTAAATCCTCGGGATTTACGTACGTAATGCTTTGAAAATCCACCCCTCAGTATTTACATGCAAATTTCAAGTTTGAATCCAGGAATGCCCATGCCCCGCGCAGACCGCGTCCACGCCATGCCGCTTTTAACTTTTCATTTATGCACGCAGTGGCAAGTATGTGCATATCTGAGTGACTTTTAAAATCCACTCAGCACGTACTCGCCCCACATATTTGCGCATCCCCTAATTTCAGCACAGTTTGGCTTTTAAAAGTCATCTTCTGGGGACAGGGAAACGCCTACTGTACCTAAATGTAATCAGCTTAAGAACTAGAAGTGGTTGACCAGTCACAAAAGGCAGACTATTAAAACAAAAACATGAATGAGCTTGCGTTAATATTAACAATATTTTCATTAATGAAGATTTTTAGTGTTTAAATTAAATGTACTTCATTAATATGCAAAAACAAGGTAATTAGCTGATTCTAAATTAATACAAAAATCTGTGTTAGTACTGTAGAAATGTAGTTATTGTGCTGTTCAATTTCTCCCCTTCCATCCCAAGTTTATTTTCCTTGTTTTTTGTAACTTTCCCTCTCCCTTTTTCTTATTCACTGTATTTAAAGTTCAAGGTTCTTATTGAAAATATTGTTTTTTACGTTACGTTATGCTTTACACTCCTTGTTATTTGTAAACCGGGTTGATGTGATGCCTATCATGAAACTCGGTATAACAATAAATAAATAAATAAATAAATAAATAAATAAATAAATAGTTAGAAATTTTTGCATAACAAAAGCATATTAAAGAGTGTTTTAATGTATATTTTTAATGCCAAAGTTTAACACATTAGTATTTACTAGAGGGCATTTCTGCATTATTAGTAAACAGGAGCCTTAAAATGATTTCATGGCGAATTGATCAGCTTATATACATGAACCTTTGTACAGGTTTGCGTTTGATTTACACAAATGTGTCCGTATAAATCTCTTTGAACTTGATTTGTGATTCCAATGTTTGCAGAAAGGTTCTTGGAGATCCATAGGCTGAAGCCCATTGTTCTACTCATATGCTCCATTCAGATTCACAAAACAGGAAAGTCTTTGAATACAAGCAGAAATCTTCAGGCTGTATGCAATTTATGGCACAAGCTCTTCCATCCAAATCAGGATGGAAATCCACCAATAATTCATTGGCACAAATGTTCCTAACTGGTTGATGCACAGTTCCAAAATGAACTTTTCACCCATCTTTAATTATTCTCTTATTTTCTTATTAAGAACCAAGGGAGGCATTGCCCAGAATTTAAAGCTGCTATGTCCTATCATCACTGCATTAAAAGGCTTCAGACTTTTTCTCCTGAAGGAGGCATTGATCAATAATTTGAAGCCTTGATGGATCAGCCTTTCCATGTACAATAACAAACTACTGAATAAACCATTTATGTTTCACTGCAAACTGTTTGTATTGTGGGAACTCTCAACTGGATTATCCAGAAGCTAGCATCAATATTACAATGGATTTAAGCAGACTGAAAGACGAGAAGTAAACTGCATTGGGTTTTTGTTTGTGTGTGTGTGTGTGTGTTCACACATCGGTGCTTCTACAGAGCAGCTATCAAAAGGAAGCTTAATAAAACACGTCCCTCGGTTCAATAATCCTAGCAAACACGTGCTAAATGATGCCTGGAACCCAAGTAAATGCAGTAATTATAAGCGCATCATGCGCCTCAAAGATTCTAAAATCGTCTTCATTCGCACACAGTAGCCTACCACAAAGCAGATTATTTGGAGGGGCGAGGGGGTGAAAGATAAGAAATGGAACCCAATCACCGCGGAATTCCTCTCTGTCCCCATTTGGAGGGGCAGAGCTTGAGTGAGACCCCGTGAAACAGTAAATCAAAGCAGCAAAACTGAGGAGAAAACTTTTTAACAAGTGGCTAATGAAACAATTTGACTAAAAGCATAAACATTTGAAAGGTCTGGTGACTTGGCCTGATGATCTTCTTTTAAGGATCATTGAAAGGCAAATTAGTAGAGAACCTAATGCAGATCCGCAGAAAAGCAGCCACGGGTTTTTGCAAGTCACGTCATCTGCACCAGATGTTGGATGTTTGCACTGGATTTCCCTGAAATCTGCGGGGGAATTAAATGCATTTTCCCACCAGATCACGAATGTATCCACATTTTCTGTTGAACTTCAGCTTGGTTCAGATTTGGTGTCCAGCAGTTCACATGCCACTAATGAAGAAAAGCAATACCAAAATAATAATTCTAGTCAACTACTGTTGTAATACTGCTGTGCAGTATTCAAGCAAAGAGAACATCTGGTTTAGTGTGATCAAAACTGGAAAAATTTGGGGTGATTGGCATTCATAATTCTGCTGTCCTGCAGAACAGTGTGTGGGAGTGACCCCCCTTTCCCATGATTCTCTGAGACACATATTGGTTCCATCATCCCAAATCTGTAATATTATCCTATACAGTAGAGCTGCTATACCAGGGGTAGGAAACGAAGCTTCTGGAGTACCACAAATAGGATATGCACCAGGAATATGCATGAGGAACATTTGCATGCACTGCCTTCATTGTATGCAAGTGTATCTCTTGCATAGTCATTATGGATGTCCTGAAAACCAGACCTATTTGTGGCACTCTTAGACCAGAGTGCTATAAAGTAAAATCATGGGTTATTGGCCAGTATGAAGAATTATGACTAATAGCCAGGCATTGAACTAAGTAGCATTGGTCTTGTGAGGATCAACAAGAAAGGCAACAAGGCCTGAAACAATGTACCAGAGAAGGTTGGTACTGTGACATGCTTAGGATAGATATGGAGGACAGTGGTAGGAAAGGAGTTGAGGGTTTGGGTAAAATATATACAGGTAGGAAACTGGTGTTGGTGAATACCTATAGTACCTGAATGTAATCCACTTTGAAGCACTGAAAAAGTGCAAAAAGCGGAATATAAATCTAAATAAATAAAAATAAATAAATAAAACATATAGGAATTTGTATGCTTATCAGCCCAAAGTGTTGCGGTGGCCGGCTGCAGAACGCCAGACCGGCCACCCTTACCCCTTGCCCGGGCCCCCTTCATTTTCCTCCGAGCAGCAGTCCACGTTCCTCCTCGGCATGGCGGGGAGCCAGCCCTGCGCTGCCAGCCGCCAGCCGCAGCTGCCTCTAGGTGCGTGCGTGGCACTCCCCCTGTTTTTAAGGGGCTGTGGCGGAAGAAATCTCCTGCAGTCCCGGATGTGTGGCCCGCCCCAGGATCTACTTAAGGCAGCTCCTGCTGCCTCGCCTTCACCTCAGTAACAGGTCTCGCTCTTCCTTGAGCTGCCTTCTTCTTCGTTCCTGCTCCATGTGGTCCTGTTCCTGCTCCCGCTCCGTGTGGTCCTGTTCCTGCCCCGTGTGTCTCCGTTCCTGTTACTGCTCCTCGTCCCCTCGGCTTGCTCTTATGGTTCTTGACATGGTTCGCCCCTGGATTCTTCTTTCGTCTGCTGCCTGCCCTGACCACTTGCCTGCTCACCGTTTCTTCTGCTAGCCGCCTGCCCTGACCTCTGGCCTGTCCCTGCATCCTCCTATCTCACCGACAGCCCTGACCTCTGGATCATTTGACCTTGCCTAAGCCTTCCGTCTTCAGGATCGTCTTCCCCAGAGATCTGCTCCTAAGTCCTGCCGGACCCGGCACCCAAGGGCTCAACCTGCGGGGAATGTGAGCTGGTATAGGTGAAGGTTCTGTTAGGTCTCCGCCACCTACATCAGCCTCCCGATGACGAGGGCCTAAAGGAAGCCTCCAATAGGTAGCGCCAATCTCGTCTTGGCCAAGGGTCCACCTCACCGCATAACTCAAAGTGGTAGAAAATGAGAGAGAAAGAATCTCAGCTGGGCAGGCTGAATAGGCCAATTCCTCTTTATCAGCCATTACTTGCTTTGTTAAATATTGTGCAAAATGCTAAAGTAGCTTAAACCATGGTCATTGTTTTATGGCCTAGCAACTCATGGATGCAGCTGATAATATTTGTCCTCCTTATAGCTAAAGGTAGCTTGTTTCGGGGAAAAATTGGTTTACAGTACACTTTTTGATTTTCTAAGGTGCTCCTAATTGTTCCAATGGTTTGCGGTCTTTTTATCAATCAAGGATGTATGGCAAAAAAAGTAATATTAAAATGCTCCTAAAATGTATTGGCCAAGACATGTGTAAAGATAACTTTAAGGGTCATTACAGGACACTTGCATACTGACGTTACCCATATTGGATTTAGTCCTAAAATCCCCATTAACAATTCATTTTTAAGTGTTTATTCGGTGAAAAGAGTCAATAATTTGCAGAGTGGCAAAAGCTGAGAATAGAAAGGTTTCTCTTGCAAGAGGCGTCACCATAACGCTGAAATGGGCCCCTCTGTACCCGGCAGCACACTTGCCTCCTGCATGTGTGAAGTCTGATTACTGCCTGCCTGAGCAAGGGAACACTTTAGAGAAAAATAATCGGTAGAGAGAGCACTGGTCAACTTAATCGTCCGACTGGCCCGAGCCTTCTCCCCGTGCTTTTCTTTCTAGATAATGCAGCCGGACGTCACCCGAGGCTGGGCAGGCCACGCTTGCTATTAAATGCAACGTTTTAAGGACCCGGAACACTGGGGGCCTTCCTGTGCTTCTCATTAACGATCGGTTAGGATATTGAGCTCCATGGTGCATGCTGGAGGCGAGTTGTCATTTCTCATGCTCTTTGAAGCACTCTGCACACCCAGGCACGTCTTAAAAAGATTTGCGGCTGCGAGCCCATCTGCAGACCATACCTCTGCATGGAAGTATTAAGGAAAGGTCCCACCCCCAGCCTCTTTACAAGCAGGTTTAATGGAAATACGTTACTAGTTTGCACTCAAATGGCACAAGAAGTAATCCCATAACAGCTGCTTGAAAACAGCTTTTATGATGAACCGTGGCTTAAAGACGTTTACGGCGTTTTAGTTTGTCTGCTTTTGATAATAATGTCTGTCTGGGACAGGTGTTAAGTCTGCAGCACGGAAGACATACTTTTTTTTAGGGAAGAGGGCATCCTGAAATCTTTTTTTCCCCCCTGTTAAGTGAGCTGTGCTGATGCAATTGGGAAGGCTACACTGAAAGAAGCTTTAGATGTTTTTCCGTCTAGTTCACTCTTTGACTTTTCATGTCACAGGGTCCAAAAGGCAAATTTCTATTAAAATCATAGGGCTCAGGGGGGCACCAGTCTTTGTGCACAAAGCCAGGTTCTACTGGACCCACGCAGAATTTTCTGGCTCGTGGCTTGCCTCGTGTTCGCCAAGGGCGCTACTGTAACGCAGGTTTGACTAAATAATCTCCAGCACCACTGTTTCTTGCTTCCGGCGGCAGGCAGTGACTCCCATTGGGTATGAGTGCTGAAAACTCTCGGGAGTCGGAAGAAAAAAAAAGGCCATCACCCAGTACCTTATTTGCTGACCTTTTCTTTCTAGGAGTCAGAAGGAGAAGAGTCACACCGTGAATTATTGAGTGTTCCTGAAATGTGCCCCGATAGGCCGATACCCTTCGCTGGATCCCACAGCTAGGGGACGGGGCTGGGAAATCTCGCTGACATTCAGTGGTGCGGGCGTAGGTGGACACCTGTGGGGACTGAGAGAGAGCTGTGTGCTGCTAAATCGATTCCCTGTCTCTGCGAGAAACTACAAAGCCGCCAATGAGCGTGATGCCGGCGGGCAGCTTTCATTGTGGCTGCGGACACCTGCCTAGCAAGAAATGAACACAGACAGTCAGTACAGATCTGGTAGTGCTTTGAACATAGATTCCTGCAGGGTCAGCTTCTTGTACACACACTGCTTTGCTAACATTAATAAATAAAATATGTGTTTCTGTTATCTTTATTTTCAGCCATGCAGCAGTCACTCATAAGGATACACATAAAGGGGGCAATTTTCAAACCTTGTGGGCAGCCTGCAAGTCCATAATTTATAACGTGCTGACTTGCATGATAGTTTTCAAAGGAAAACTCCCTGCAGAGTTTCCCTTTTAAAATCGGGGGCCAGTGGGCAGCACGGCTACCTTTACTTTCCTCAGCCTATCCCCGACTCTGCCCCTTTTGCTTGTACTGTTGTCCACCAAAGGGAGGAAGATTTTCAGCCTGGAGAATTTTACCCGGTGACTGCTTAATTACCCTGCCCATTAATTTGAAAATTGCCCTGCCCATTAATTTGAAAATTGCCCTGCCCATTACTCTCTCATGTCCTGCTAAGCTGACTTCTGGAGCAGAGAATGAGGAACTGTGGGACCCTGTTTTCTTTAACAGATGGAGGGGAAGGCCCATCTTCCTCCTTCTCTTGCTGGGGCCTAAGAGTGTGGGGGAGGGGAGGTGTTAAAAAGTTCCAGAGCTGGGGCATAGGGCCATGTTTCAAAGCTTTGTACATAAGCGAGTGCCCGTGTGAGTGCTTTGCAAAGGAGAGCGAGTATTACAGGAGCTAAGGCTGAAATCTCAAGCAAGGTCAGTGGTGCTCACGCCTTTCGCATCTCTAGCAACTTAGAGGATAACTTTCAAACAGCTCTCTAGGGCTCCTTATACGCACGTATAGGGTGCACAGCGATCTCTTATAATATTTTATAATCTGCGTGTATCAATCTGAAGAGATTACAAAATACACGTATGTTTCAGTATATATTGCAATCTAGTTTATAGACAGACGTGTGATAAAATAGAACTCCTGATTTATATGTGGAACTAAGCATATGTTAAAATATGTGTGCATGCTTCAAATCACGTTTGCAATACCTCCACCACTCCATTACCAGTGCACCGAGTCCCTCCTGGTTCTTCACCCTGAACTCCCAGCTAAAAATAGCAGACAGCAGAGGAGCCTGCTATCAGTTGTATTTGTGCTAGTTAATTAGCAGGGGAAGAATTGTGTGAATAAGCTGCCTCATGTATTTACATAAATCTCTTATAAAATAGCAAGGTATGCATGCACTTCTTGGTCCCGCCCCTTTTTTTGCGCAGGTAAATGTGAGCACGAAACTGAAAATACTCACGCTCTTATGATGTTCATACAACGTTATAAATGCCAATGCATGCGACTTAGCGCATTTTCTGCACAAAATCCCTTTGAAAATGCACTCGGAAGTGTGGAAGGCACCCCGACCACTTACAACATGCATGTGTTATAACGGAGGAAATGAACTGAACCCGCCGATAGAAGCTGAGCTAACAGTGTTCCAGAAACAAAATAGAAATCTTTACCCAGACTGGAAAGCCAAGAGTGGCAGATTCAATACCCTCTGCAGACTCCAGGCACAGAGCTGTGGTGCAGGGGGCTTTATTCTGGGACACGCCACGCTCTGGATATAAAGAGCCATGTGTGAAACGGTTTGAGTCCAAGTCAAAAGAGAGCAGGTATGCAGACTGCTTTGAAAAGCTGCTAATTTACCTGAGATCTATGGGGCAGGGGCAGGTGTTGTGGTTCTGGCTGCGAGTGCCGCGAAAAGACCCTTACCTCCGTGCTCCTGGACCTACTCCCGCTTCTGGAGGCCTGGTATGCGCCCTGTTCGGCGGCGTCCCCGCGGGGGCCACACCGCCGGGAAGCTTCCCATGGATGCCCTGCTTCTAGGTGCATGCACGTGCCACTTGGACGCTTTTCTAGGCCGTTTCCCGCCAGCGGTGACTCCGCCCAGTTCCTGACGTCAGACGCCGCGGCCTTGATAAGCCAGCCGCGGACACTCAGTCTTTGCCTTGCAACGGGTTTACCTTCTGGTTCCCTGTTGTGTCGTGCCCCGGAGTGAACTGCCTTGCTACTCGCTCTGTTCCTGCCTGCTACAGTACCTGCTTGGTTCCTGCTTGCCTGCTACAGTTCCTGCCTGGTTCCAGAACCCGAGCCCAGTTACAGTATTGCTACTGTCCTAGTCTGGTTCCAGTTCCCAGTCCTGATCTTCAACTCGCCTAAGTCCCAGCAGTCGGGCCCCTACGGGCTCCTCCCGGGGGGGCTTCGGCTTCCAAGGGTGAAGACACTTAAGTCCCAGCGGCCGGGCTCCTACGGGCTCCTCCTGGGGGAGTACCAGCTTCCAGGGTGAAGAGCATCTACGTCCTGCCTGAACATCTGCCTCCCGGCCTGCCACATACTAGAGACATTGACCACCTTTCCCAGTCTCCTGCAGGTCGGCCCAAGGGTCCACTAAACTGAGACTCCATAACAGGCAGGGGCAGGGAAGGAGATTCATTTTTGGCCATGGAGATCTGTAGTCACTTCTCAGAGATCTGATGATTCACAGATGTTGGGGGAAAGCCAGTGGAGGAATTCAGTGGATCTAGTGTGGATCTTTCTAGCAACTGCCCCATTTCTCTGGAAATTGTTCTTGAACAGGTTTGACAAACCCATGGAAATTCTTCCAAATAATTTGCACATCCGTAGGGGCGATTCTGATTTAGGGTTACGGAGCTATGCCCGCTTGATGTCCCTTGAATTACATTGCATTGTAATTAATTCTCAAGGGGACTGAAGAGGACCAGGGTAGGAAAGGGGGGCTCAGCCACTGAAATATCTTGTTTTGGCAGCCTGAAAAGAATTATATCCTCACAAAGACTTCACTCCCTTTCCAACTCATTGAACCTACGAAGGTTGAACTGGTTTGAAAATCCAGGAAACAAGTTCTTTCTCGTTCCTCACGAAAATTATATTTCTACTTAAGCCAAGGACTGAAAGATAAAAGGCCAGAACATTAACCTACTGTACCAGCCACTTTGTCCTTTTTCAAAAATATCTTGTCTTCTGAAACATCAAGGTGAAATGTATAAAGCAGGATCTGATTGAGTCCTTTATGCAACCTTGATAAAATGGAAGAAATCAAAGTGATAAGAGAAGCTGGAGAAAGTTTCATGACTAAGTACAGTAGATAGAGAAGGGAAATGTTTGAAGCCTGTAACCCTTTCATGCCTGCACTTCACCCATACTGGAAAGTAAACAGTGTTAGTTTTATGGAAATATTTATCTACCATGGATAGCAAATTGTTTTCTGTCTAAGGTCATTATTTCTACTCACTCCTGACCATGGCAGCAAATGGACCAAGATTAAGTATATATGTTAGCAGCAAATCACAACCTACTGAACAAGCAGAGGCTTCTGCTGGCTTATTTACCATGCAAGAGGTTATATACATTGCATTTATTCTATGTCTTTAACACATCTTAGTCCAGTCAAAACAAAAAAAGGTGCATTAAATTACCTTTAGACAAGTTAGTTTTAGTTTCTAGAGAGAGTAAGAGAGGTTTAAAGGAGAACATTGCTTGAAAGAGAGCAGCACATAACATTTTTTTATCAGAATTAGTTCCTTAGGGGTGCCGATCTCAATCTGTATCTACTTGTGTCTCCAGTATGAGAAGTTTGGGAAGCCAGAAATGAGCAGATCTGCAAGTACCCTGATATAGAGACTGTTCCCTCAGGAAAAAATTGGGTGATAAAAAGTTATTTTACCACCTAGGGGCAATGTTAGCAATATGTACCCTTTGCGAATCTCGCCACCTCTCACCAATCCTCCCTACGCCCCTGCGAGTCCTGCAGCCACTCCTCATTTCTCCCTTATCCCTGAGGATCCTGCCACTGTTAATTGATCCTCCTTCAGGGCTCCCAGTCCATGAAAATCTGTTTTTTGCTGACAGTTCTCCAGAATTTTACTGACAACTGAACTTTTTTACTGACTTGTTTAAGCATCACCATTTTGCGCACAGCTGAACTTACTAGATTTATATTCACCTCTTTTTGCTCAGAGGCATAATCCCAGACTTCCAGAAGCTACAACCTCGCAGAGCCCAAACCGACCGGCACCAGAGACACAGGCCCCAGAGAATGTAGTAACATAATCTGGAATAAATGCAATTTGGATGATTGCTGTTCTACCTTAAAAACTCTTAATATAGCAATAAATATGGAAAATAAATACAATTTTCAAAGTTTTACACTGGTTAAAGCGGGTTGACCTCTGGAAAAGCATGTTTCAGAAACTGCCCCTGCCTACATATACAGATCCCCATGCATGTGGCTAAAAGTATGACATTGCATGTAATGTTTTCCACACTGAAATGGAAGAGTAAGGTGCACACAGGGATTTCATTTTGAAATCCCCATAAGTATTTTACCTGCTTCACCTGCATTCCCCAGAATCTCAGCAGCGAATTTCCCTTTGAAAGTTTGTTTGCAAGCAATCTGAGTTGCTCCAAAATTACCCCCTAAATTACTGATTCTTATTGTGATCATCAGCAAGTTAATTAAAGGCACTTTAGTGCATGATTGTATCTAGCTGTAACAAGGATAAGCAAAATGCAATGTCAAAGCATCACCTGGCATGAAGTCTGTACGACTCCTCTGATTATTCGGGTCTGCATTCTAACATCTGGCTACACGAAACAGTCTCCATGTCACCTAGCAAATGAATCCAAGCACCCAAACCAAGCGTTCCATGGTCTAGATTGCTTGCTGGGTACCTGAGCCACTCATTCCATACATTCTGCTTATCCATAGCTATTGCGTGACTGGTGCAAGCAAACAGTAACATAATAGGTGTTCATTTGCTCTTAAAAGTGAAAATGAATGTAACAATTACTTTCTACTATAAGATGATAATTTTTCAGTTCAACAGGTGAAATTGCATTTCACATTTTTCTTTAAAATCATTGAGGCTGATATTCAGTGTCATTTGTTCAGGCTACCCAGAGATAATGGATAAAGGAAAATTAGTTCTTACCTATTAATTTTCGTTCCTGTAGTACCACGGATCAGTCCAGACTGTGGGTTGAGCCTCCTTTCCAGCAGGTGGAGACAGACTAAAACTGAAAGGATATCCTATATGAGGACACAGCCTATCCTGTAACCCTTCAGTATAACCATTGTCAAAGCACGTACAGAAGGATGTCCGCCGGCTAGGGGAGAGCTAGAGCATCCATGCCCTCCGAGCCGTGCTCCCTCCAGCGGCTGAAGAACTGATTTGCCTTGGCATTGCGGAGGGTCACCAGGAGGTCCAGGTGGGGGGGACCCTACCTGTTGACGATCAGATCCATGGCCGTGGCCGAGAGTTCCCACTCCCCCGGATCGAGCGACTGACGACTGAGAAAATCGGCCTGAACAATCTCCTTGCCCGCGATGTGAGAGGCCGCCAGGCACTGCAGATGTCACTCGGTCCAGGCGAAGAGACGGCTGGTTTCTAGGGCCACCAGCGGACTGCGGGTGCCCCTTGACAATTGATGTAAGCCACGGTGGTGGAGTTGTCAGACAGAACCCTCACCGCTTTGCCATGGATGAGGGGGAGAAACTCCTGAAGGGCCAAGAGCACCGCTCGAGTCTCCAATCGATTGATGTGCCAGCAAGACTGAGCTGTCGACCAGATCCCCTGGGTGGACTGGGAAAGACAGACCGCATCCCAGCCCAAGAGACTGGCATCCGTGGTAACAATCATCCACTGTGGGGCTTGGAGAGGCATTCCCTGAAGGAGATGAGGAAGGGAAAGCCACCACTGCAAGTCGGCGACTGTAGAGTCCAAGAACGGGAGGACTATTGAAACTGTTCCGACACCGGCTGCCAACGGGATAGCAAAGCTTTCTGTAATGGTCGCATATGAGCAAAAACCCAGGGGACTAGGTCGATGGTGGACGCCATGGATCCCAGGACCTGTAGGTAGTCCCAGACCATCGAAGAGGTAGAGAGATCAGATTCTGAATCTGGTCGATCAACTTGAGAGCCCTCACACGCGGCAAGAAGTGTCGAAGTGGGCTCCCAGGAACTCTAACTCCATGGAGGACTGAAAGTTGCTCTTGGAGAAATTCACTATCCACCCGAGAGATGCAAGGAGAGCCAACACGCGATCCACCGCCTGCAGACAAAGAGCCTCTGACTTGGCCCACACGAGCCAGTCGTCCAGGTAGGGGTGAACAAGAATTCATTCCCTGCAGAGAGCCACCGCCACCACCACCATGACCTTGGTGAAGGTGCAAGGCGCGGTCACAAGGCAAAAGGGGAGTGCCTGAAACTGGAAATCCCGATTGAGGACATGGAAGCGAAGATACTTCTGGTATTCGCGGTGAGTCGGAATATGGATTTACGCCTCTGTCAGGTCAAACGAGGCGAGGAACTCTCCGGGGCGAACCGCCGCGATAACCGCTCGCAGGGTTTCCATGCAGAAATGCAGGATCTTGAGGGCCCGGTTGACTCTTTTGAGGTCTAAGATCAGATGAAAAGACCTGTCCTTCTTAGGGACAACGAAGTAAATAGAATACTGGTATGTGCCAAGCTCCTTCTCCGGAACTAGGACCACCGCACCCAAACTCAGGAGCCTGGCGAGGGTTTGCTCCACCGCTTCCTGCTTGGACCACCCACATGGGGAAAAAAGAAAAAGATCCGGTAGGTCGTGAACAATTTCAAAGGCGTACCCATCTCTGATAATGTCGAGGACCCACTGGTCCGACGTGATCTTGACCCATTCTTTGAAAATCGTGACGAGGGCTGACCACAGGAAAGGCAGCCTACTTCGGCATAAAGAGAACTGTTCTGAAGAAAAAAACTGCAGAAATAAAAGTTTGATTGGCAGCTTGCAGGCCCAGAGTGAAGCAGGGGGGAATCCTGCTGACTCCTGCCTGTCTGGCTGCCGGTTGAAGCCCTCTGAAGACAAAAATGAAAAACAAAATGGGTCTACTGCTGTAAGGTAAGTTAAAAAGCACTTTGAATACTTTTAACTGGTTTTTGGGTTTTGTTTTGTTTTGTTTTTTTTATATACAGACTGAGCACAGCAGTGGGGAACTAAGCCCCTTCGGCAGCCAGAGGAGGGGGAGACGAGACCTGGACCACCAGCCTCAGTCCCCACACCTGGAAGCGGCTACGGACTCAGGCTATGCAGTGCACAAGGGGTAAAGCCTCCCTGAGTCTGGCAAGAGCCAGGAGACGGAACCGTTCCTGCACCAAAGAAAAACTACAACTCTCTGTCAGAGTTTGGTTTTTTTTAAAGGAAGAAGATCACACTAGATCCCTAAGGAATAAGTACTTGCTTGATCCATGAAGAAAAGAAAAGGCTGACTTGCCTAGAGCAGGGACTGAAGGGTGAGCTGATCCACCTGCTGGAGACAGAGAATACTGAAGGGTTACAGGATAGGCTCTGTCCTCATATAGGATATCCTTTCAGTTTTATTCTGTCTCCACCTGCTGGAAAGGAGGCTCAACCCACAGTCTGGACTGATCCGGGTACGTACAGGGAACGTGTTTTCTCGCTAAAATGCCCTCTGGCTAGCTTGAGGGCAAGGTGAGGGTATTCCAGGGCAGAACTTATCCAGCTAAGGTCTAGATTTATCAAAATGCTATAAATATTAGGGATGTGAATCGTGTCCTCGATCGTCTTAACGATCGATTTCGGCTGGGAGGGGGAGGGAATCGTATTGTTGCCGTTTGGGGGGGTAAAATATCGTGAAAAATCGTTAAAAATCGTTAAAAATCGAAAAATCGAAAAACCGGCACATTAAAACCCCCTAAAACCCACCCCCGACCCTTTAAATTAAATCCCCCACCCTCCCGAACCCCCCCCCAAATAACTTAAATAACCTGCGGGTCCAGCGGCGGTCCGGAACGGCAGCGGTCCGGAACGGGCTCCTGCTCCTGAATCTTGTCGTCTTCAGCCGGCGCCATTTTCCAAAATGGCGCCGAAAAATGGCGGCGGCCATAGACGAAAAAGATTGGACGGCAGGAGGTCCTTCCGGACCCCCGCTGGACTTTTGGCAAGTCTCGTGGGGGTCAGGAGGCCCCCCACAAGCTGGCCAAAAGTTCCTGGAGGTCCAGCGGGGGTCAGGGAGCGATTTCCCGCCGCGAATCGTTTTCGTACGGAAAATGGCGCCGGCAGGAGATCGACTGCAGGAGGTCGTTCAGCGAGGGTTCCGGCGCCTCGCTGAACGACCTCCTGCAGTCGATCTCCTGCCGGCGCCATTTTCCGTACGAAAACGATTCGCGGCGGGAAATCGCTCCCTGACCCCCGCTGGACCTCCAGGAACTTTTGGCCAGCTTGTGGGGGGCCTCCTGACCCCCACGAGACTTGCCAAAAGTCCAGCGGGGGTCCGGAAGGACCTCCTGCCGTCCAATCTTTTTCGTCTATGGCCGCCGCCATATTTCGGCGCCATTTTGGAAAATGGCGCCGGCTGAAGACGACAAGATTCAGGAGCAGGAGCCCGTTCCGGACCGCTGCCGTTCCGGACCGCCGCTGGACCCGCAGGTTATTTAAGTTATTGGGGGGGGGTTGGGGAGGGTGGGGGATTTAATTTAAAGGGTCGGGGGTGGGTTTTAGGGGGTTTTAGTGTGCCGGCTCACGATTCTAACGATTTATAACAATAAATCGTTAGAATCTGTATTGTATTGTGTTCCATAACGGTTTAAGACGATATTAAAATTATCGGACGATAATTTTAATCGTCCTAAAACGATTCACATCCCTAATAAATATAGCATAAATAGTGCCTGTGATAAAAAGGTCGTGGTTAGGATAATTTCCTATCTACCGCATTGCATAGGTAATTTCCTCAACGTGCGATAAATTTATCACACTTTCGCTATTTTTCGCTTCTTGTATTCTGCCCGCATTATCAGAGAGAGAGAGAGAACTTCTGAGTAGACCTCACTAGGTCACTCTCTATTTATACCACTGTACAATGTACTCTCTACCTAGTTTGATACATTCTCTACTAGCTTCAATCAAGCTAAGAACATAAGAACATAAAAAATTGCCATACTGTGTCCAAGGGTCCATCAAGCCAGAATCCTGTTTCCAACAGAGGCCAAACCAGGCCACAAGAACCTGGCAAGTATCCAAACACTAAGAAGATCCCATGTTACCGTTGCTAGTAATAGCAGTGGCTATTTTCTAAGTCAACTTGATTAATAGCAGGTAATGGACTTCTCCTCCAAGAACTTATCCAAACATTTTTTATACTCAGCTACACTAACTGCACTAATCACATCACCTAGCAAAAAATTCCAGAGTTTAATTGTGCATTGATAAAAAAAGAATTTTCTCCAATTAGTTTTAAATGTGCTACATGCTAACTTCATCCTTCTATTATCCGAAAGAGTAAATAACCAATTCAGATTTACCCATTCTAGACCTCTAATGACTTTTAAGACCTCTATCATAGCCCCCCCCCCCCCCCCCCTCAGCCATCTCTTCTCCAAGCTGAACAGCCCTAACCTCTTTAGTCTTTCCTCATAGGGGAGTTGGTCCATCCTCTTTTTCATTTTGGTTGCCCTTCTCTGAACCTTCTACATCGCAACTATATATGTTTTGAGATGCGGTGACCAGAATTGTACACAGTATTCAAAGTGCAGTCTCACCAAGGAGCGATACAGAGGTATTATGACATGTTCCGTTTTATTAACCATTCCCTTCCTAATAATTCCTAACATTCTGTTTGTTTTTTTGTCTGCTGCAGCACACTGAGTCAATTTTAAAGTATTATCCATTATGATGCCTAGATCTTTTTCCTGGATGGTAGCTCCTAATATGGAATCCAACATCGTGTAACTACAGCAGGGGTTGTTTTTCCTTATATGCAACACCTTGCACTTGTCCAAATTAAATTTCATCTGCCATTTGGATACCCAATCTTCCAGTCTTGCAAGGTCCTCCTGTAATGTATCACAATCCGCCTGTGATTTAACTACACTGAATAATTTTGTATCATCCGCAAATTTGATAACCTCACTCGTCATATTCCTTTCCAGATCATTTATATATATATATATATATATATTGAAAAGCACCAGTCCAAGTGCAGATCCCTGAGGCACTCCACTGTTTACCCTTTTCCACTGAGAAAATTGACCATTTAATTCTACTCTCTGTTTCTTGTCTTTTAACCAGTTTGTAGTCTACGAAAGGACATCGCCTCCTATCCCATGAATTTTTTGTTTTCTTAGAAGCCTCTCATGAGGAACTTTGTCAAACGCCTTCTGAAAATCCAAATGCACTACATCTACCGGTTCACCTTTATCCACAAGTTAACCCCTTCAAAAAAATGAAGCAGATTTGTTAGGCAAGACATCCCTTGGGTAAATCCATGTTGACTGTGTTCCATTAAACCATGACTATCTATATGCTCTACGATTTTGATCTTTAGAATAGCTTCCACTATTTTTCCTGGCACTGAAGTCAGGATCACTGGTCTATAGTTACATGGATCGCCCCTGGAGCTCTTTTTAAATATTGGGGTTACATTGACCACTCTCCAGTATTCAGGTACAATGGATGAGTTTAATGATAGGTTACAAATTTTAACTAATAGATCAGAAATTTCATTTTTTAGTTCCTTCAATACCCTAAGATGTATACCATCCGGTCCAGGTGATTTGCTACTCTTTATGTTGTCAATCTGGCCTACTACATCTTCCAGGTTCACAGTGATTTGATTCAGTTCATCTGACTCATCACCCCTGAAATCCACCTCTGGAATTGGTATCTCCCCAAAATCCTCATTAGTAAACACAGAAGCAAAGAATTCATTTAGTCTTTCTGCAATGGCCTTATCTTCTCTAAGGGCCGGATTTTAAGACGTACGCATGGGCATACATTTGTGCGCACAACCCGGCGCGCACAAATGTATGCCTGATTTTATAACATGCGCTCGCAGCCGCGCGCATGTTATAAAATCCGGGGTCAGTGCGTGCAAGGGGGTGCACACTAGTGCACCTTGCACGCACCGGGCCCTAGAGGAGCCCCAATGGCTTTCCCCGTTCCCTCCGAGGCCGCTCCGAAAACAAAGCGGCCTCGGAGAGAACTTTCCTTATGCCCCCCCATCTTCCCCCACCTTCCCCTCCCTAACCCACCACCAGCCCTACCTAAACCCCCCCAACCTTTATTTTACAAGTTGCGCCTGCCTCTGGGCAGGCATAGGTTGCACGCGCCAGTCGAGTGCCAGCACGCGATCCCCCAGCCTAGCAGCCCAATGAAAGCTTCTGGCCACGCCCCCGCCCCGCCCCACCCCTGCCTTGCCCCAGACCTCCCCCACCCCGCCCCTTTTTCAAACCCCGGGACAAATACGCATCCCGGGGCTTTGCTCGTGTTGCCGGGCCTATGCAAAATAGGCTCGGCATGCGTAACCCCCCTACGCGCATAAATCCAGCTGGATTTATGCTCGTAGGACTATTAAAATCTGCCCTTAAGAGCCCCTTTAACCCCTCGGTTATCTAATGGTCCAACCGTCTCCCTCACAGGTTTCTTGCTTTGGATATATTTTAAAAAGATTTTATTATGAGTTTTTGCCTCTATGGCCAACTTCATTTCAAATTCTCTCTTCGCCTGACTTATCAATGTTTTACACTTAACTTGACAATGCTTATCTTTTATCCTATTTTCTTCAGATGGATCCTTCTTCCAATTTTGAAGGATGTTTTTGGGGGCTAAAATAGCCTCTTTCACCTCACCTTTTAACCATGACGGTAATCGTTTTGGCTTCCTTCCACCTTTCTTAATATGCGTGGAAATCATCTGGTCTGTGCCTCTAGGATTGTATTTTTAAACAATGTCCATGCCTGTTGAACACTTTTAACCTTTGCAGCTGCACGTTTCAGTTTTTTTCTAACTATTTTCCTCATTTTATCAAAGTTTCCCTTTTGAAAGTTTAGTGTTAGAGCTGTAGATTTACGTATTGACCCCTTCCGGTTATTAGTTTAAATTTGATCATGTTATGATTACTATTGCCAAGCGGCCCCACCACCTTTACCTCTCTCACCAAATCCTTGTTTCCACTAAGAATTAAATCTAAAATAGCTCCCTCTCTTGTTGGGTTCTGAACCAATTGCTCCATGAAGCAGTCATTTATTACATCCAGGAACTTTATGTCTCTAGCAAGTTTGCTTTTATTGAAACCTCTCTGTTGGGATGCCCTAACTCTGTTTCATTAGTATCCTTCAAGGATACATTTCTCCGAACGATGCACTGCTGTTACGCCCGTCGGTCGCAGATGGCTGTGACCACTTATGCTCACCTCTTTCTTTGCTGCCTTGTCATGTCTTGGAAGAATGGCGGTCTCCGCCAACCACCGCCGACCAGCCTGGCATTCCTGGGTCAGCATGGGCGCTGCCGACCCCCATCTTGTATCAGGAATTACCTAGTCGCTCGCGTGCATGGGCCATCTTTGTACACGTCATGGCGGGAACTTCGGGGGCGTCCCCTCTGGATGACGTCATCCATATGTTGTACTTAAGCTGGCTGGCCCTTTGATTTGACAAGTTAGCAAGGAGTTCCCTCGTTGCTTAATTCCGCTCCATCCTTGGACTTCCGGTTCCAGACTCTACACTTGGCATAAGACACTCTGGGTACCCGCTCCTCGGGGGCCCTTCCTCGTCTCAGGCTATCCGCTCCTCGGAGGGCCTTCCTGCCTTGGACTTCTATCTGTCATGCTCCTCGGGACCTCTCCTGGAACTACCTCCTGTGAGTGCCTTACTACTACGGACTTCAACTATACCAAGCCTCATTGTGGGATCCTCTTCAGTGTACCCCATGCCTCGGGCCACTACGCAACATCCCAGGAGGAACAACCCAGTATACCCTGCGCTGCAGTCATTACTGCACCACCACTACAGGACCCTCATTGGGGTTCCTGCACCTTGGACTACCATCTCATTACCACTACTGAGACACCTCTCCAGCGTACACCACTCCGCAGGCCACTACCGGACCTGTATGTCTGAGATATTTCTACACTACTGCGAGACTTCCTGGCGTACTCGCTCTATGGGCCACTACTGGATCTTCACGTCAGAGGTATCAGCCTTGGGTATACCCCTCTGCTCAGAACTATACTTATACTGCACCTCCCGCTCCGTGGGCAGTGCCTTTCTCTTCTCTTAATAAAGACTCTATTCCACAGCTGTGTCTGACACCACTGAGACCGCACCTACTGATGGTGAGGCTCACAGGGCTCCTCCCAGTGGGCAGAGACACCTCTCACCTCGGCCCAGGGTTCACACTCTTACAAATTACAACTGCTGAGTGACTGTCTGCTTTCCCCCTTGTTCTATTTTTCCTGGAGATGTCATTTTGTGGATTACAAACTGGTTAAAATTCAGGAACAGAGCGTAGGATTAAATGGACAATTTTCTCAGTGGAGGAGGGTGGGTAGTGGAGTGCCTCAGGGATCTGTACTGGGACCCGTGCTTTTCAATATATAAATGATGTGGAAAGGAATTCGATCAGTGAGGTAATCAAATATGCAGATGATACAAGCAGATTGTGATAAATTGCAGGAGGATCTTGTGAGACTGGAAAATTGGGCATTCAAATGGCAGATTAAATTTAATGTGGATAAGTGCAAGGTGATGCATATAGGGAAAAATAACCCGTTCTATAGTTACACGATATTAGGTTCCATATTAGGAGCTACCATCCGGGAAAGAGATCTAGGCGTCATAGTGAATAATACATTGAAATCATTGGCTCAGTGTGCTGCGGCAGTCAAAAAAGCAAATAGAATGTTAGGAATTATTAGGAAGGGAATGGTTAATAAAATGGAAAATGTCATAATGCCTCTGTTTCGCTCCATGGTGAGACCGCACCTTGAATAATGTGTACAATTCTGGTTGCCGCATCTCAAAAAAGATATAGTTGCGATGGAAAAGGTACAGAGAAGGGTGACCAAAATGATAAAGGGGATGGAACAGCTACCCTATGAGGAAAGACTAAAGAGTTTAGGACTGTTCAGCTTGGAGAAGAGACGGCTGAGGGGGGGCTATGATAGAGGTGTTTAAAATCACGTGTTGTGTCCATCGGTCACAGACGCCTGCAACTGCTCTGCCTCACTTCTCTTCTACCTTTCTCCTCCTCCCTCGGAAGGATGGCTGCCTCTGCTGCTAAGTGCCGAAATCTTCAGGTCTCCGAACCAGCATGGGTGTCCCCATCCGCCATGCTTCTCCTGAGGCCTCCTGGGGCATGCACGTGCACACTGCCTAGGCTTTTGTATACATCATGGCGGGAATCTCGGGGGCGTCCCTACTGCATGACATCAGTACCTCCGGGTATTTAAACCTCAGCTCCTCTCCAAAAAAACGAGTTGGCAAGGATTTCGGTTTTGCTACTCTGACCGCTTCTAAGCTGCTCGCTAGGATTCTTCTCCACCCTCCGGGGTATCTCACTCCAAAAGAAGCTCTGGGTACCCGCTCCTCGGGAGCCTCTCGCTTCTACCTGCCCTTCGGGGTTCAACTATCTAACCTTAAGTACACCCGCTCCTCGGGGGTCCTGTCTGCTTTCTTTCAGGAACTCTTGGCGCTCTTAGGTACTCGCTCCTCGAGGGCCTACTCTGCTCAGGGTATCCTGCACCTTGGACCTCGGGTCCTCCTCTTCATTCTACTACCGAAGGAAATTAACAACAATGACACTCTCTGAGTATCGCTACACTTCAACTATTCCTATTCCACCCTTCTTGTTCACGGCTTATCCCGCATTGCGGAACACTACCGGACCTTTGCTACATCTGGGTGACACCATCTACTACTGAGATTGTCTGAGCTACTGTGATACCACTGATCTACAGCACTGTCCGTTCATTGGGCAAGATTCACCAGCAGTATAATAAAGTCTTCTCCGCTCAGTGTCTGCTTACTAGAGTCTAGCCTATCATTGTGGTTCCCCACGGGGCCCCTCCCCGTGGGAGCAGTCATCGCCACTTTGACCACAAACAAATATGCCACAAACACAACATCATGAGAGGTCTAGAACGGGTAAATGTGAATCTGTTATTTACTTTTTCAGATAATAGAAGGACTAGGGGGCACTCCATGAAGTTAGCATGTTGCACATTTAAAACTAATCGGAGACAGTTCTTTTTCACTCAATACATAATTAAACACTGGAATTTGTTGCCAAGGTATGTGGTTAGTGCAGTTAGTGTAGCTGGGTTTAAAAAAGGTTTGGATAAGTTCTTGGAGGAGAAGTCCATTAACTGCTATTAATCAAGCTGTGTTAGAAAATAGCCACTGCTATTACTAGCAACGGTAACATGGAATAGATTTAGTTTTTGGGTACTTGCCAGGTTCTTATGGCCTGGATTGGCCACTGTTGGAAACAGGATACTGAGCTTGATGGACCCTTGGTCTGACCCAGTATGGCATGTTCTTATGGCTGCTAGACTACGGAGATCTGCACTCCAGAATGCAGGTACCAAGAAGAGGAAATGCTGGGAGAATCCCATTCTCCTCAGAGCTAGTGAACTGCGTAAGAAGAATATTCTTATTTCTGAACAGAGATGAGTTTTGGACTGTGCACAGCTGTTTTCTTTTCTGCATGGACTGCACTTTTCATTGTTGTGTACGCTGCTGATCTGATTCATCTACTTCGATACCTAGTCAAGGTTTATTTTTTTTATTTAATCAACATCAGACTACAGACTGTATGGAAGTGTGTTATTCTTTCTGGAACATAACAGCAGACCCCACAAGAAGCCAGCAAGAGATCAGGGGTGTTTGTTTGCACCACTACCCTGAATGTGCCCTATAGTTCTAGTTGTTGATGGAACGCGGGGTTACACAAGTTTTGTAAATGAGTCACCCGTACCCTGCCCTGGTTCAGCCGTGATGAGCCATGCCTCAGAGGTTTAAATCCAGTGGAAAGTGCATCAGATCAGAATTGGCTGTTGCTCAGATTATTTGGATTGAATCAACCCCTCCCAGTTCAGACTTGATTTCAACTACAACCCACACTGACTCATCTGTACTTGTCCCTGACTAAATTTCATGTTACCATGCAGTACTACAGTTTAGGGAAGTAGTTATATTTTATCTTTCCAACACACGTGGTTGCATCCTGTTTGCCACTGAACAAGGATTTACTGTATCTCTATGGTTTCTCTAACAAATATTCATGTTGTTATGGAGTCATCACAATGACACAGGGTTTAGCACTGGAAATATTAATATAGGTGTTACCTCCATCACATGGCCTGGGGAAAAACGGGTGGATCTAGAGGATACTAGGAAGGATGGAGAAGAGCTTTAAAATCAAAGAGGAAAAAAAATCAGCGAACCACAAATGTTCATTAACATAAAATGCAGGTTTTATTGCAATCAATTAGAAATTAAGGGGTCGGGGGTCGGAGGAGTTTGAGAGAGAGAGGACGACCGCTGAACATACCAGGTGACGGCAATCACTTGAAAGACCTCTGATTTTGCCGTGTGACATCACTGCTTGCGACCGGGCTTAAAACCCCGCGAGAAGCGGTGCTTGGACGGGGTCGGAGGAGTTTGAGAGAGAGAGAGAGGACCGCTGAACATACCAGGTGACGGCAATCACTTGAAAGACCTCTGATTTTGCCGTGTGACATCACTGCCTGCAACCGGGCTTAAAACCCCGCGAGAAGCGGCGCTTGGACGAGGTCGGAGGAGTTTGAGAGAAAGAGGAGGACCGCTGAACATACCAGGTGATGGCAATCACTTGAAAGACCTCTGATTTTGCCGTGTGACATCACTGCCTGCGACCAGGCTTAAAACCCCGCGAGAAGCGGCGCTTGGACGGGGTCGGAGGAGTTTGAGAGAGAGAGAGAGGACCGCTGAACATACCAGGTGACGGCAATCACTTGAAAGACCTCTGATTTTGCCGTGTGACATCACTGCTTGCGACCGGGCTTAAAACCCCACGAGAAGCGGCGCTTAGTCGCCGCCGGCGCGTCGCCTAAGCCGCGCATGCCGAAGGGGCGCGCGCGGCTTAGACCGGCTTTGACCGCCTTTGACTGCCCAAGTGTTGGATATTATATTGAATTTATGGGGCGGAAAAGAAAGGCCAAGGCCTATACCTCATCTCCGCTCACTCCTAAGCTCGGACCAATGGACGCTCATTTGAGTCAGCTCAACATGCCACGAGAGGATTTTAATAGAGACTTATTTGAAGTCTCATTGAGTCCTGGCACAAGTCCCATGCCTCCACAACCCCCTGCGACAGCGTCCTTGGATAGTTCCAGTGGAAGTAAGACTGCCAATGTAAGTGGAGAGGGAGTCCTAACCGGTGAGGTAGGTCATGGATCTCCACAAACTTTGTCTTCTTTACATCAAGAAGTAGATAATGGCATAACAACGCCATTACAAGTAAGCATCCAACCAGTGGATGTGGATGCTTCCAAAGTGACATTAGGGGATTTGTGGAGGATGTTATTAAAAGTTGACTCTAACGTTTCTCAAATGAACTCCTCACTTTCAAAGATGGTAAATGCTAACAAAGTTGAAATAACTGAACAAGGGAAAAAATTGGTAGAGATAGAGGCCAAAGTGAATACTTTAACAACTAACGTTCAGAATATACAAAGTGTGGAATCTATGCGAATATCTGATAATGTGATACTTCATAATGAAATAGAGAACTTAGAAAATATGTTACGGATTAAGAATTTGCGATATGTAAATTTCCCCTATACTAAGTTAATGTCTCCATTTGAAATGTTCATTAAATATCTGAAAGAAAATTTGGCTTATAAAGATGAAGAAATTCCACCCATTTCAAAGATTTACTATTTCCCTTTGAAGAAGGCTGATAAACCTGGGGAACTAGATGATTTACAATCCCCAGGCATATCAACATTCTTGGAAGATTCGTTAGATGTGATACATAAAAGGACAACATTATTTGTGTCCTTTGTCCAAGAAAGAGATAAGGAGATCATTTTTGAGAAATCCCTAAAAAATCGTGAAATATTATTTTGTGGGCAAAAGGTTTTCTCCTTTCCGGATGTTTCTAAGGCCACTCAAAACCATAGGAAACAATTCCTTATGTTGAAAGCCAAAACATTAGAGATAGGGGCAACTTTTTATTTAAAGTTCCCCTGCCGATGTTTTGTCAATTATCAGGGGAAAAAATTTGTCTTTACAATAGAAACATAGAACATAGAAATGACGGCAGAAGAAGACCAAATGGCCCATCCAGTCTGCCCAGCAAGCTTCACACATTTTTTCTCTCATACTTATCTGTTTCTCTTAGCTCTTGGTTCTATTTCCCTTCCACCCCCACCTTTAATGTAGAGAGCAGTGATGGAGCTGCATCCAAGTGAAATATCTAGCTTGATTCGTTAGGGGTAGTAGCCGCCGCAATAAGCAAGCTACACCCATGCTTATTTGTTTTACCCAGACTATGTTATACAGCCCTTATTGGTTGTTTTTCTTCTCTCCTGCCGTTGAAGCAGGGAGCTATGCTGGATATGCGTGAAGTATCAGTCTTCTCCCATGCTGTTGAAGCAGAGAGCCATGCTGGATGTGCATCGAAAGTGAAGTATCAGGCACATTTGGTTTGGGGTAGTAACCGCCGTAACAAGCCAGCTACTCCCCACTTTGTGAGTGCGAACCCTCTTTTCTTCTCCCCTGCCGTTGAAGCAGAGAGCTCTGCTGGATGTGTGAAGTATCAGTTTTTCTTCTCCCCTGCCGTTGAATCAGAGAACTATGCTGTATATGCATTGAAAGTGAAGTATCAGGCTTTTTTGATTTGAGGTAGTAACCGCCGTAACAAGCCAGCTACTCCCCTCTTTGTGAGTGCAAATCCTTTTTTCCACATTTCCTCTTGTTGTTGAAGCTTAGAGCGATGTTGGAGTCACAGTAAGCATGTGTATGTTTATTTAATAAGGGTATTGACTCCAGGCAGTAGCCATCATTCTGGCGAGTCACCCACTCTTCATTGGCAGCATCTTGACTTTATGGATCCACAGTGTTTATCCCACGCCCCTTTGAAGTCCTTCACAGTTCTGGTCTTCACCACATCCTCCGGAAGGGCATTCCAGGCATCCACCACCCTCTCCGTGAAGAAATACTTCCTGACATTGGTTCTGAATCTTCCTCCCTGGAGCTTCAAATCGTGACCCCTGGTTCTGCTGATTTTTTTCCTACGGAAAAGGTTTGTCGTTGTCTTTTGATCATTAACAATACCAGAGCATATGGAAAATTTTTTAAGGGATAAAGAACTAGAAAAGTTAAATCAGGTTCAAACAACAGAAATGGGCTAGGTATTAATGAGACCTCACTCTCTCTCTCTGTATTATTTTTTGTTTTTTGTTTAAACTTTACTTTAAATGACCCCCTTATTATTGTGATATAATCAGCCAATTTAAGAATGTTATTGGTTATTTGATATTTGTATATTATTATGTGGAATGATTACATTTACTTTTTAAATAGTTTGAAAATTATTGAATACATGATGTGTATTTGAAAACTCAATAAAATATAAATTGCAAAAAAAAAAAAAAAAAAAGAAATTAAGGGGTCAATATTCAAAAACTCTTTAGATGAATAACTCCCAACTTATCCATCTAAATGGATTATACGTGATATAGAGCCTCTTATCTGGGTAAATTATAGCTGGATATGTTGTTATCCAGTGATAAATTATCCAGATATAAAAGAGGCATTTTGAGGGCCTGTTATCCAGCTAACTTGACCAAATATCGGGTATATCCAGCTAAGTTAGCCCCATAACTTTAGACCTGCTCGGTAGCTTCGTGCGGCTGGATAAATTTAGACTCAAGTTTTGCTCCTGTTTAAAAAAAAAAAAGAACAACTCACATCGCACACCTACAGGCCCTAACCTGCTCCTCGCTTCCCTCCCACCCGAGTTGCAAAGGCCCTAGGGGCCCAAACTTACCACCTCTCTCCAAAACGCCCCCATCTCACGGTTTTAAAAAAATGTAGAAGGGCCCCCTGCTCCTGCTTCCCTTTTATTTCTTAAAGTACATCTCGTGGGCCCCAGATCCCCCCCCCCCCCAACGCCTCCCCAACCCTTTCCCTTCGATGACCCCCCCACCTCCCTATACCGTTATTTATTTTTTTCTCCTGGATTGCGGAAGCCTCCTATTGCGATCCTGGATCGGCGCTTCTGCCGGCGTTTCTACCGTTGCTAGGGTTACTGCGATGGAAGCGTGCGCAGGGGGTGGTGGAGGGGGGGGGGGGGTGACTCCGGCCCTAATAAATGTTTTTTATAAACTGTGAAATGGGGCGTTTTGGGGAGGGGGACGGTGAGTTCGGCCTCTGCAACTCGGGTGGGAGCGAGTTGGGAGACAGGGTGAGGGCCTGTAGGCTCATGTTGGGAGGTTTTTGGTTTTGGTTTTTTTTTTAAACAGGAACATAGCCAGCTATATTCAAAAAAATGTAACCAGTTAAGTCTAAAGTTATCCGACTAACCATAGCCAAATAACTTTATACATAACCCACGATATTCAAGAGTTTCCAGTTCTGTTTAAAGTTCTCCGGCTATGGTTAGTGGGATAACTTTAATCGGGGATATTCAATGGGACATTTCTCCCACAGAATATCCAGGACAAGTTACCCGGATAACTTGTCCACTAAACGCCCAACTGAATATGGACCCCCTAGGAAATTTACATTTCCCTCTTCTCTTCCCCTCATGATTTTATAGACTTTCATCAAATCCCCCTTCAGTCATTTCTTCTCCAAGACAGCACTATACTGATGATTGGCATTGTCCACGTGGGAGAAAGGCGCCACAGCGATGGCACTGAGGTGTGCCCTTCCACTGGATGGCATCGTTTTGAAGAGGACAGAAAAAGAATGAAGATGGCAAGAAGCCTGCTCTTGGACCTCTGATTCTGGAGCTGGGCAAACACTTGGGCCTCAGAAGAGGGTCCTGGCCTTGGCTGGGCCCCAGAGTCAGGCCTGGACCTGGGCCTGGGGATGGGGCCTGGTCAAGGCTGTGCCCTGGGCATTGGCCTCAGGCCTGGGCCTGTGCTTGGACCTAATTCTAGGCCGGGGCCTCAGCACCAGGATTCAGCTAAGGCCTAGTCTTGCCAGAGACCCGTTTTGATAATAGTGCATTCTTTTTGCTAATAGGACGCACTGTTTCCTGAAGATGAAAAATACCCACATTTTTTTTGTTTTGTGGGAAAAAAAGCAATTTGATTTCTTTGAAACTGGGCTTTGTCACATTTTCATTTTTGTTTCAAATGAATGCACATCCCTAGTGCACATATTTTTGGCCACATTTAAAGAAAGGCATTTCCAAGGCCATGTTTTAGGCAGAATCAGAAAATGCTGCTCGTAAGGTTGTATTTTCCAAGTGTACACACATTATTTTCCATAGAAAATCTACCTGTAGGAAAAGCAGGTGCAAAGGTCTGGGGGCATTTTGTACTCATGGTGCAGGTAAAAAGCAGCCAAAGACTGTCTCAGAGCTGACATTCTGAAAATTGCCCCCTTTAAATTATATAACCACAACACTACCAATTTATATGAACTGCCAAAATATTTTTCAGGCTGATTGAGCTGTTAGGCTAATGGCATGTCCTACCAATCCTCAGATTCTGTGATTTACACTTACATTCCACCCCAAAACAAAGCCCAGCATTCTCCTTTCCTATCGCTCTCTTCCTCTGATGCTATAAGCTAGTTTTTGTTTTTCTGGCTGATACACAGAGCTCTGATGGGAATTGTTGCATGCATTATCGCTATGTGATCAGAGGTCTGCAGGTGTTCAGTTACTCTGTTTGCTATTCAATTATCAATTTTCACTCTGATAAATAATTAAGGAGTCATAAATGTATCTCAGTTCCTTTTGTTGCAGTTAGTATAATTCACAAATATTGTGTTTCCAGTCATGCATAATTAAACTTATATTTAAATAGCAGCCGCTCTGTTGCCTACGTGTATATATATATATGTGTGTTTGTGTATGTGTGTGTGTGTGTGTACAAGAATTTGCAGCTTCCAAACTATTAGCAGCTCAGCACAGAGCCATTGCAAGCTAGAATTAAAATGAATATTTCAGCCACCTTGAACAAAAACCCCAGTCAGTTTAAGCGTGTTTTTTTTTTACAAAAATAACAAACAACAAGACTGTTATAAAGCCAGATTGGTAAGGTTCCTGGCTTTCTGGGATAAATTCAAGCCTGCAGTTATACGTTTCGGTTAGTCTTTGGAGGGTAGTGTACCCTGGTAAAAGACAAAGGGTCTCCCTAGGCCAGCGTTTTCTAAACGCGAGTGAAGCGGAGAAAGGCTTCTGGGTTTGCCGTACGTACAGCTAGCCATTCTGGAAGCGGAAAGGGGTGAAAAAAGAGCCTGTTTGTATGCAAAACACTAATGATTCTTGTTTGTAAATATGGCTCTGAAGGTCATAAATGTTTTGTGTGTGGTATTTCAAACAGCTGTCTGTTTAGTCTTTGTTTTGACACAAGGCTATTAAAGGCTAAGTCAAACAACCACAGATGTACAATTCACACATAATGATATGCAAATTCTTACCCCGATATGGGTTCTCTTTTCTGTTTAAATATAAAAAAATGAATTGACCCCACTGACTAAAACAGTGGGCCTTTAAAAAAAAAAAAAGAAGAATACAAACCGCAGGCCAAAATATGTGTTTGTGATAGGGATGGTTTGTTTTAATAGGCTGTGGCAGCTATATCAAATACTGTACCAGAAGAGGAGGAGGTTTGCAGCCCTGATGTATGTAAATATATCTCATGCATATGCATTATGGATATTGTGAAAAACCTGGCCTGCATTACAGGAAAGAAATGCAGCTTCGATCCAGAGAAACTGGCTTGCAATTTGCAAAAAGCACAGGGATGCTCAAACTGGTCTCCCCCCCCTCCCTTCCCCCCTCCCCCACTACAGCCAGTCAGGTTTTCAGGATATCCCTAATGAATATGCATGAGAAATATTTTCATACATAGGAGGAAGTGCTTGAAAACCTGACTGACTGGGGGGGAGCCCAAGAACTGGTTTGAGCAGCCCTGTGCTATGACCAGCTGCAAGCCAGTTACTCTGGCTTGCAGCTGCATTTCTTTCCTCTAATACAGGCCAGGTTTTTCACAATACTTATAATTAATATGCATGAGATAAATGACCTTATATCAGGACTCCAATGCATGCAAACTTATCTCACTGGAGATATCCTGAAAGCCCCACTGGCTCTGGGGGTGACCAGGAAAGGTCTGTGAAGCGCTGAGCAAGAGAAGCAAAGCCTCTGCTCCCTGAGATAGCCTGGCAGAAGGATCCCTAAAGATGCCCCCCCCCCCCCCTCCCAGTCATACTAGTCCTGGGAATAATTACAACTTGCAGGGCTAACATATGGGAAAGGGGCTATAACGCTGCTGTCTAAATAAAGCAGAAACAGATCATTTCCCTTATTACTAACTAAATAACTATTAAAGATATTTTCCCCCTCTGTAATTACCTGTTCTTTATTTGTGACTGCTCTTACATTCCTTGTAATTGTGAAATCCCATTTTAAATCTAAAAGTGGTAAAACTGCTTTACCAAGCCTTGGTTACCGGAAAAGAATAAACTATCACAGAATTAATGGACTCCTTTTTTAATTTAAATATATGAATAGGGATGTGCTTTCAGACGCTCTGAATGTGAAGTCTCGTCTGAATGAGCTGACTTTCAGTTCCGTGCAAGTCACCTGAACTGCATTGGGCACAGTCCCCCGAAAAAATCTGAATCCTTTTCAGCTCATTCAATACAGACCCATTAAAGTCTGTAGGGAAATCAAAGCCAGACAGAGTGCAGCAGGTTGGAGATGGGACAAGGAAGAAGCAGGGCCAATCATGTTTAAACACTTTGTCAAACAACCTGGCAGCTGCATGGATTGATTTCATCATTTTTTAAATTTTTTTTTTAGCTGAAAGTGAAACTAAGGGCATTTTGTACAGCCAGTGACTATTTTCTCAATAATTCCTCTGTTGGATCTCAGAGATAGAAAGCAATGATTTTGAAGTTCTTTGCTTCAAAGTTTCTGAGTTAAAGAAAAGATCAGAGCAAAAGATTTAAATTTAGAAGGGAAAGCAAGATGCTTTTACAGTCGCTGTCACTATGTCCGAGTTGTGCTGCAATGAGAAACTGACATCTCTTTGTCAGAGGTTAGAGTGTAACTGTATATCAGCATGGTAAAAGTACAATGCGTTTGTACAACAGACAGACAACATGTGTCAGTGTCCGTAAGAAACATATGCAGAAAGAGGTTGATTGTCTCTTACAGTATGTGCACAGTGTCCACTGTTTAGTGACTGACTCTGACAAAGAACAGCTTGTTTTCTGTGACACTGTACTATTTCTTCTGTGTGTGACTCTTGCACTAAGTTCTGGGATGGTAATTTTCAAACCAGCATGAGGTGCACATTTGTGCGCAAGCGTCAACCCGCACCCAGGGATGTGGCTATTTTATTACTTGAGCGAGTCTATGCACATGAAATAAAATAGCTTGGCCGCGCGGCGCACATGTGCATCAAATTTTGAGTGGGCATGCACATGGATGTGCAAATCTCACTTCTGCTGCTTAAGTTGAGGGATTTTAAAAGGGGCATGAACCCACGCCATTCCCAGTTTACCAGTTCATCCACCAGTTTGCACAGTTAACTGCTAGGTCCTCCCAACCCGGTTACCCCAGGCCCTTTAAACCCCTCAGAAATGGCTCAGCCCTTTACGTCATCCATAGCAGAAGTAAAGATACGCAGCAAGGGACCTCGCAAGCATGTACGCGCTCATCTCTTGGCCAGGCCCCGAAATGCCCATGCCCTGCCTGCCCAGACCACAATCACACCTTGCCCCTTTTCTGGAAATTTTTGATGTGTGCGTGCCATGGCATTTACATGCATATCCGGGTGCTTTTTAAAATATGGTTGTCGCGCATGAGTCCAACTTATTTTCACATCCCCGACTGATGGCACGCCAGCCTTTTAAAATTCACCTTTAAGTGTACATAATCAGAAAGCAGCATCGGTTCACTGTCCTCTGTAACATCGGTAACTATCTGTGTGTCTGTCCGCACTCGGGTGTACATTGATTGTAACATGAAAATGTTAGGAATGTGGACCCTTGGGCCAGCTGAGACAAATGGTGTTGTACTGTGGGGAGTCCACAGTGGACGTCGCCGCCAGGAGGCGGCGCTTAAGAGGTTGTCCTGAGAAGGCTTCACCACTGGAAGCCCGAGATCCCCCCAAGGCGGAACCCGTAGGGATCTGGGCCTCTTGGACTTAAGTGCGATCCTCTGTGACCGAGGACCAGAAGCCTGAAGAGGTGGTCCAGCGAAGCGGCAGAGCCCAGGAGGTCTGAAGAGACTTCACCCTTGGAAGCTCGCAGTCCCTGGGAGGAGCCCGTGAGGGCCCGAGCCGCTGGGACTTAGGCGAAACCTCCAGGCAAGTGAAGAACAGGATACCTGAGGAAGAGGAGAGGGCTGAAGCCCTCTCCTCTTCCTCAGGTCCAGGAACGAGCCATGGTCAGAAGCCGGGAGTCAGAAGCCGAAGACAAAGCCAGGGACGGAAGCTGAAGCTGGAGTCAGGGGACGAAGCAGGGTCGGAAGCCAGAAGTCTGAAGCTGAAGACAATCAGGGATCCAAATGCAGCAACTAGAAACTCAAACTGAGTGTACTTCATTGCAAGGAGAGGTTTAGGCCAAGCTGCAGGGTTTAAATACCCTGCAGCGTCTGACGTCATCTGAGGGCTGTCTTCCCTCTTCCCGCGCTGGCCCCTTTAAAAGTTCGAGTCCCCGCGCATCAGGTCGGTGGCGTCTCCCTCAAGAAGGGAGAGCCGCTGCAGGAGCCAGGTCGGGCCCAGACAGCCGAAGGAGGCTTCCAGTGGCCCGGGCTGGCTGAGAGGTAAGAGGAGGTCCTGGGGCATGGCCCGGGACCATAACAGAAAAGGTCCTACGTGCTAATAATCTCTTTGAATGATGAATGAATGCCATCATATCGGGGGGGAGGGGGGAAAGGATCTGCATACAGACAACAACCAAACTAGGCCCTGATTTTTATGGGTACTGACACACAGGCATAAGGGAAAAAGCACAGGACAGCGTCCACGGCCAACTCCCAAAGCAAAGAATGTCAAGCAGCGCTGTCTGAATTATCAAGAAGGCCCCTTACCCAATAAAAACACAGTAATTTATGGGTTTGACAGCTGCTTGGTTTTGGTTGATTGTAGATATTAGCGCCCTGATCATAAGGCTTGGGGGTATCATGCATGGAACGGCAGGGGGGGGGAGGGGAAGAGAGAGTGAGAGTGAGTGAGAGAATCTGGCATTCTATAAAGCTCCCACTATAAGATGGGCACTTTCTGCTCAGCGTGGGTTTTGGAGGAGGGCAGTATTTCATTGGTCTGCCTAGGGTGCAAGGGTCTGTAGACCCTTATAACACTGTGCCCCCCAAACAAAAATCCACCCTGAGTTGAAAGTGCCCTTCCAGCAGTGGGAGATATATATAGAGTGTCAGATTCTCTCTCTGTCACTTGTGAGTGTGCAGGTAAAGGCTCCAACACATACGTACGGTAGGGATTTTTTAAATGGTATTCGTGTACTTACACGCATGATATAAAATTGAATGTATTTTTGCTCACATGCCCAATATATGTGTTTATGGGCACATGCGTGCTCCATTTAAAATGTACCTATAGGGAATTAAAGGTTGCTAATAAAAATGTACTTTATTGGGCCCTGCTTTTAAAAAATTCTACAGATCTACAGGAAAAAGAAGCTTTCTTGGCTTCAGTTGGGAGACTTTGTCAATTAAGAAGAAGAAAATGCCATACTGGGTCAGACCAAGGGTCCATCAAGCCCAGCATCCTGTTTCCAACAGTGGCCAATCCAGGCCATAAGAACCTGGCAAGTACCCAAAAACTAAGTCTATTCCATGTAACCATTGCTAATGGCAGTGGCTATTCTCTAAGTGAACTTAATTTGGCCAGATTATCAAATTCTGAGGTCACCGTTTTATCATAAAGTCTTAATATTTCATAGTAATGGCCACAAAGGAGACCGGGTAGAGGTGGGAAATGAATGGGGCAGCAACACTAGCCTCATCACTGACACCATGAATGATGATGGTCTTGATATGCTCTGGTGTTGAATGGGATTTCTTGGCATCTACCTTTCTCCTCCAAGTTATTCATTAGATGGAGAATGGATTCGTAAAGGCTTTGACAAGTCGGAAATGAGTCAAAACACCTTCCAACTTTGTTAAAACAAATTAGCCTGAAGCATACTGACATTTTTCATCACATAAATAGGCAGACAGATGGATTGTGTATAACTGCAGATGCAAGAAAAGATCTATTACTGTTTTGAGCAGGAATTACATTTCTTTTAGTGGAAAAGCACTTTGGAATGCCTCAAGGCTTTCATCAACAATTTAGAAACTAAAAAGCACAATAGTTTAAACAACGGTGAAGTTGGCTGAAAAAAAGAAATGAATTATGTCCCCCTCTGCTCCATACATTTTTCCAAAACTCAGATCTGTGTTTTTGGAGGCTCGCCTAGCTGCAAATATGCCTTCTCTGTTCACGATAATTGAATATTTTGTGATAAATTCTTTGGTTTGGGAGATGCATGAAAAAATAATGTGTGGTAAATTAGAGTGTTCTGCAGAAGTATCAGGAACTTTGTAAAAATGAGACCTTTCTATTGCCTTCACAAGACTGGTGCATAGATTATGCATGTCATACTAGCAGTGTTCATTAATTAAAATAACTATTTACATATATCTGACCAGCTACTCTGCAATTAAAAGAGCAATTTTCAAAGAGCCCAGACAGGGTTAAAGTCTTGTGTCACATTCTTGAAGCGGATTGATGTGCATAAGTCCGCTGTGAAAACTCACGGCGTGTTCCGATGGTCTTGCTGATGGACACACAAGAAGTTACACCCTGCTCGGAGCAGGCATGACATTCTACCTGTACATTTATGTCCATACTTTCCAGAAATCCAAAATATACAGGGAAGTCCATTCCTGATCTGACGTCGCTATCTGGAATGCATTTTCTGGGTGTGGGTTTTGTGAGTATAGTTCCTTGAATAGCCATCCAGTGGATTTTCAAAATGCAATCTGCATGCATAAAACAGGGTTCTCTGCACATGAATTGCCCTAAAGAACTTAAGGATTTAAGATGATTCTTTCACTGGCTGACAGCAAGAGACTGACACCAACCTATTTTCAATACATTGGAAGAAGGGAAGGGTAAAATTATTCAGTAAAAACCAAACCTCCATCCATCGGGGGGGGGGGGACGACAAGGAAGCTTTCTTCAGAGTACTGGAGATGTTTTAGTGTTACTCTTACCCATGGTATCTCTCTAATGAAGCTTTTTGTGTTTGGTTGACTTCTTATTTTAATTAGTGATTTTATGTATTGTTTTAAGTTGTTTTTTATATTTATGTATGTGATGTTGTAAGCCACGTTGAAAAATATATTTTTTGATTTTGCAGTAAATAAGATTTTAAAATAAATAAATATACTCTATGATGCTGGTGTGATGGTTTGCAGCAGTGTTTTAAAATATTACAAAAAGAATTTGAAAGGTGCCACCCTCTAGGGCAGTATAGCCCAAACTTCTCCTGTTGGAGGCACACATAGCCAGTCAGGTTTTCAGGATTGCCTATGTAAATCTAATCCATGCACATTCATTATGTGTATCCTGAAAGCCAAACTGTTTTTAGTTGGAACACCAATCCATGCGTTTTATTCAAGTCCAAGATTATAAACCCCCAAGGGCCAAGAAGGCAAACTTCCCCCTTGTTTGGATCAAACCTACGATTGGAGCGGTCTTCCCAGTGAGGAAACAGAAGGAAGAGGGTTGTATTTGTATTCTGACCACACTGATATCCATGACTTCTGCATGTGTAACCATAATCATACCATGATTATGGAATAGGCAGAGACTCCTTTAAATGACCTTCCTATTGTTTGATGATGTCATCTCCTGAAGAAATCATCCTTGGCTATACAATTCTTTGCAGTTTTTCCCTGGAAGATCATTTTGAAGATGCAAAAATGGTGGTGGTGCTTTATTATTCTTTTAACTGGCCTAATATTGTGTGATGTACTTTTACAGTTTTAATGTATATTTTGCTCTATTATTGATTGTGTAATTTTCTGTTTATTATGTTCTATTATTGCTTTGATAATATTTTGTTTGATATGCCACTGGCATGTATTTGTTGATAATTTAATGTATTTTTATTTGCTCTTGTATTTGTAATGTATTGTTAGCTGCTTTGAATATTCCTGGAAAAGCAGAATATAAATCTGGATAGGACTGGATTCAAGATATAGGGCTTATTATTTGGCTATTGCATCTAATGCAATGCAAGGTTTCTAAGGGGCAGAAAGTTCTCAGACAAGGTAGTGGTGTGCCATTTCTTTCATCAATATATATAATATTTATGATGAAACTGTTACAGTATTTTGATGGCACCTGTGTAATTGTTAGAATTCTAGACACTTTATACAACATATAGTTATGTGCCCTATTGTGAACCGTTGTGATGGCAACTGCTTAACGACGGTATAGAAAAGATTTTAAATAAATAAATAAATAGATAAATAGATAAATAAATAAATATATTTAAAATAATTCAAAATGTGGCCCACTGATTAGCTGTAGTAATGTGTGCATCATCATACAGGATACCTGAAATCCACTCTGAACGTACCTTTATACTCATTCCAGCTTGTTCGAGACAAAGGCTTATGTACTAAAGTGTGTGATTTTGTATTTCATTTTTCATCTATTTTTTTTGCACGTGCAAATGAGTTGCATAGAAAAATCGCGCATAAAGATTTGCTTTGCTAAATTCCACAAAAACAATTACCCCAGCAGGTTTTGGGGGGTTTTTTTGCAAAATTTGGCCTGCAAAGCATACTTCATGCATAGTTTACCTAGGCACTAATACTTAATCAGCTGTTTTGCATGATTTTGCATTGCAGCAGCAGCACATTGACTATTAATTTGAATGCATTTTCATGAAGTCGAGAATTTTTGCAAACTTGCTTGACTAAGTACGTCGGCCTCATGGGGAGAGAGTCCCAGATATCTCCATGGATTGCAACCACATCTCCAGGCTGCCTCAATCTTCGCTTGAAGATTGGATCAGAGCACTCCTCAACTGGCCCAGTCCTGGGCCTTATGATTTCTGAAAGAAGGAAACCAGTCTGGAAGAATGAAAAAGGCATACTGGGTAGCAGAAGAACAGTTTGCTGAAAAAAATGAGAGGAAGGTTATTTACATGTGACTTTCTGCCTGGGATTTCATGTGCACTATTTCTTTTGCCTCTGGGCTAGGAAGTCAGGCTCTGCCTAAATGGAAATGTGTTAGTAATGCTTTCACACTGCAGGGGGATGAAGCCTTCCATCTGCTGATTTGTTTGTTCTTTATAGATGGAGAGCAAATTAGGGAATTTTGAGTGCTGTAAATTTTTATCATTGCACTGTGAACAATTTATCTAAGCACTTGGTTAGATTGAATTTCAGAGTTTTCTAACTTTTCAAATTATTGTATTTTTCCATCATTGTTTCATATAGTGTGCTATTTATGTGCAATCTTTCTGCCTAGCTATATACTAATAGCAATATTTGAGCACTGTTGCCTTGCAGATATGGTTGAACGGTGTTCTGAAAGCATAAATCCTTTAGGTGTACTGAAAAAATAGTGGGATTTCAGCATAACTATGGAGTTTAATTTTTTTTTTTTTTTAAGTTATGACCATGCTTATAAAAATGGCCGCCAAGGCCAAAGACATCACGCAGGCACTGAAGAAGAGAGGAGTTGGCTTGGGCAACAGAGGGCAAATTGAAGCCCCAGCCTTGGGAATCCTCTCTCCAGGCCCCAGCAGCACAGAGCTGGGAGATCCCATCCCTAGAAATGGCAGGAATGCGTTATCAGTGATTTCCATTCTATGAGGCTCATGCATTACATTGTAGAAACTACTATAAATGGGGCATTGTAAACAAAAATACTTGGAAACCCTGAAATTCTAAGGTTTGGGGTTTTTTTTACATGTTTATGTATGCAAAATCCCATTTGCAAAAGATTTTGCAGATGTTCGGCCTTGGACTAGGAAGGTAGAATATTGTTTTTGTTAACACAGTAACAGAGTAAATTGGCAGATAAATACCAAAATGGTCCAGCCAGTCTGCCCAGCAAGGTGTTTAAGGTTGTAACTGCCATTCCGTGCAGGTTATCATAAGGGTAAGAAGGCCCCATCCAAGCCATAAAAGCAGGTGATGACCAAACCTCTCTCTCCCAACTTTATTTACCTGACCTGGCCATATAATCATGAGAGGACTGCCATCATTTTTATTTTTATTTATTTATTTAGTATTTTTCTATACCGGCATTCACGGAGTTCGTATCATGTCGGTTTACATAAAACAAGGGGCGAGAAATACATTATAACGTAAATAACTAACATAAGAGTATACATTAAAAAGTAAAACAAGTGCATGGAAGAAAAAGTTACAATAAAACGGGGGTCATTCTAACTGGGATTAGAGTTAGAGGAAAGATAAAAAGTTTAACCAGAAGTAAAACATTGTAATGATTGGTAGATAGTGACTGTTTCAGTTTAATAGGAAATGTTCAGTAATGCTGCATTTGATGGTAGTGAATCTTTAAGGGTCCATCATGCCTGAACTTGACCAATCTTTGATGAAGTAATGTAAACAGCTAAATAGCGAAACCATAGGTTAACTGTACGATATGTGCAGATGGATCCCTTCAATGAACCACTGCATATATACATAATTCTCAAACACATTTCCATTTGAGCTTTGACCACATCTAAGCAAATGCTGTTCAATTTCCAGCAGAGTCCATTCTACACTCACTGGTGGGAAGAAATAAAGGTCTGTTGTGAGTCTCACCGCAGAATTCCTGTTTCAGTTCTCAATACAGGTTCACATGTCCCCAGTACCCTAGAAAGGATGGGAATCCTTTTCCCCAAGTATGCATTGTACCAATACGTCTACCAACAGAGCAAACACAATACTAGACATGAAGGTGATATTGATTCTAGCAAGCACTTCATGGCTTTATTGTGGGGTACTGTGACAGCCCTACCACACTACATGCAGATGCCCATGGGTGGTGGGGGTGGAAGGAAAATAGATCGATGGTGGGGGTGGAAGGGAAAAAGATCGATGGCGGGGCTGGAAGGGAAATAGAACAAAAAAAGTCACTTACAAGGGACAAGAGTAACAGATAAGTATGGGGAGGGGGAGTGAAAGCCTGCTGGGCAGACTGGATGGACCGTTTGGTCTTCTTCTGCCGTCATTTCTATGTTTCTATAAATGTTTTTCTTCTCCACCAGGAGTGAGGCAGAGGCAGCATCGGAAGCGTAAGCTTACATTCAAGCAGAGCAGCACTGGAGGCGTCAGGAGCGAGGCAGAGAAGATGAAGAAGGTATCAGCAGGGATGGGGAGGGCACTGGGATGGGGTGCAGGAGCAACATTTTTCCTTGTGGGTGGATGGGGGAGGTAGGCTGAGCACCTTTTGAAGGAAAATTGGGATGGGGGCCTGATTTCCAATATTGGGCAAATTTAAAAGATTTAGGGGGTGGGTGTTAAGATGATTTGTATCACACTTTGTGGGACAGCTGGATATCTTTTCAAGACATACATTATTGGGCCACATAATGTTAGACCTCCTTAGGATGTATGAGTGAGTGAGTGAGAGAGAGAGAGAGAGAGAGAGAAATGCTTTAAAAAAGGTCTTATAGTAGTCAACTATTTATTATACCACTATAGTAAGGTCATCTAGTAACTTGAGGTGAGATTTTGATGGTGTACTAGGGTTTTGGGGCCAGTTTTACATTCACAGTCAGATGTACAAACAACACAGAACCCATCAGTGAAGATTGGATGTGATTTGGATTGAGAAAAGGTACACAAAGATGAGATTTGTACACTGTTCTCTCACCCTAGCTTGATGCACTCTCTACATAGGTACAATAAAGCTAGGGCGAGAGAACACTGTAGAAATCTTATCTTTGTGAGACTTTCCTCACATCCAATCTTCACTGATGTGTACTGTGCTGTTCATACGTCTGACTGTGCATGTAAAACTTGCTCCAAAACCCTAGTCCACCACCAAAACCTCACATTGAGTTACTAGATTACCCTCCTATAGTGGTATATATAAATGACATTTAGGTATGCCACTCCAGAGGCTCTTTCTCTCTCCCCTCTTTCCTCTTTCCCCTCTCCCTGCCCAAAAATGCCCAAAACAGAATTTACAATAAATATTACAAATTCCATTTTGGGATGTCGAACAGCTTAACGCCAGGGGAAAAGGTGTAGTTATTTCTGGTGTTAAAAGCATGCAATAGCATGCATTACACAATCGCATGCTGCGTTAATGCCCCTCATTTTCATAGACCCCACTCCCAACTCCTCCCCCTTGAATACATTTTCAAAATTTGCATTCACGTTGCACGACATGATAAATAACACATGCTTTACGGCGTTATTGCGGGCGTTAGGACCCTAACGCCCACAATAATAGCCTAACACATTTTGATGACTGATCCTGTAAATGATTTTTGAATATTGACCTCAGGATAGATAGTTCCAGTACCCAAGAACTTGTATTGTTTAAGGGGACTTTGATATTTATTCCTTGCAATAATACCTATACGAAAATGTAAAGGCATACAGTCCTTGACAGCCCTTGCTAGTGAAAGAGTGTGGCCATTTTCCTGATACTGTATCTAATGTATGTCTTTACAATCGTCTATCCGTTTCCATCTCTGGCTAATTGATAATGCATTCATCTGGACATCATAACAGACTTGGGAATGTTTTCTCAACACTATCTGTTTAAAGCCATCACTCAGACTGTAGGTTTGAAATTAGCTCTCTGCTGAGGCAAGAAAGTATTGTCATTTTCACAGGAGATATCAGCCCTGTAATCTTGGCAGGAGAGAGACAAAGGAACAAAGGGAAACGTCTTAACAGAGGAGAAATAATTTTCTTTTTTAATGACCCATCGCTGTTTGGAAATTTGGAGCATATTTGTTCTCCATAAATATTAGGGATGTGCAGAGATTTGAAACAATATAGATCATGTCAATGACATTGTCTATGTTGTTTCATGTTGATTTCAAAATAGAAGCACGCTCGCATGCACATGTATTTTATATTGTGTGCACAAGTGCGCACACACTGTATAGAATCATGCGTGCAAATCTACCCAACAACTTGTTCGCGTATCTAAAATATATATTTTGAACCTAGCTGAATAAATTTGAATTATACAGCTGAGGGGCAACAAAAGACAGAAAACTCTCAAAAACTTTACTTCTCCGGCTAAGCGGCGCTGTTATCCAATAGCTGGATAAGTCAAAGAAAAGCACTACTTAGCCGGATAATTAACATAGGCAGATAACTAGCATTTGAAGACTTATCCAGCTATCTTACTTAATCTGGCTAAATCTGCTATGTGTGCATATTTGTATTCCTAATTTTAATCATTTACATGTGGCGATTTAACTCACATATTTTCAGCTAAATTATCACATTTTATAACATGCATGTGTGAAGGAAATTAGTGCACTAGTTTGCCCAGTTTATCCCTGGGTTATCAAGACTCCCCCCCCCCCCACACACACCACCAATTCTTCAGCCTTCACTCCCCCAGTTTACCCAGTCCTTCACCCAGTCAGTATCTGGCTATAAAAAATCCTATTCTGATTTACACCCCAGATAATTAGCAGATGTACAGATGCACAGGTAACAGCCGTGTGTGTGTCACCTTCACAGGTTATGGAATAGCTAGGCCGATACAGTAAAGTTCGCGGGAGAGCAGGTGAGCGCCAGCTCTCCTGGCGAGTGCACAGGCCAGTGTCCTGTGTGCACAATTCTGTAAACTAAAATATTTAAATTAGGGCCGGCGGTAAAAAGAGGCGCTAGGGACACTAGCGCATCCCTAGCGCCTCTTTTTTGACAGAAGCGGCAGCTGTCAGCGGGTTTGACAGCCGATGCTAAATTTTGCCGGCCTCGGTTCTCGAGCCCGCTGACAGCCACGGGTTCAGAAACCGGACTCCAGCAAAACTGAGCGTCCGGTTTTCAACCCACTAGCTGCGGGCCGATTTCAAATCATTTTGTTTTAACTGTTTTTTAACTTTTGGGACCTCCGACTTAATATCGCTATGATATTAAGTCGGAGGGTGCACAGAAAAGCAGTTTTTACTGCTTTTCTGTGCACTTCCCCGGCGCCTACCTTTGGGTAGGCGCTAATTTCTGAAAGTAAAATGTGCAGCTTGGCTGAACATTTTACTTTCTGTATCGCGCGGGAATGACTAATAGGGCCATCAACATGCATTTGCATGTTGCGGGCGCTATTAGTCTCGGGGTGGGTTGGACGTGCATTTTTGACTGAATAAGGGGTAAAGCTAGCGCGTCCAAAACGCACGTCCAAATGCAGGTTAATAGTGCGCTCCACCTGTATCGGCCTGAATACGGGTAAATGCTGGCCCCGCCCTGGAGCACCCCTGGTTCACCCTAGCCTACCCCTTTTTTATCTGAGCAAATTTATTCATGCACCATTACTTTTGAGGTCTATAAAACAGCACTTTTGTGAACATGCGCTACTTGTGCGTGCACGTGCTCATTTTAACATGTGCTCCCTTTTAAAATTCACCTTTCATCGGGCACTTGTGAATCCAGCATACTATGTGTAGAAAGCACCAGTAATGGAAGTGATTAGTAGGAGGAAGACACAAAAATATTCTGTAGCAACATGTCGAGGTACTTTGTTTCAGTCTTCAATTTCAAGATGATGTCTTTGTTTTGGGGGATATCAAGGAGCAGCGAGAGTCTTGAGTCTGTAGACTGAGTGTCTTCAAGCAATGATTCCCACTACAATAGGCGATCTAGAGCATGTATTACAACTCTAATAACTGTTAATCATCTTACCGAGCTTTTGTTGAATTTGTGGATTCAGGTGGTATTCTTCCAGTGTTAGGGATACAGGATTGTTATTCCTAACATTGCCTGCCCACCCTCATTCCCTTCCTTCCTCTTCAATGTCACCACTTCCTTTATTATCCTAGAAAATGGGCAAATTCAAATGAACAAGATTGGAAACGTGAACTAATGGCATGCACCTTTGAAAGGTCAGTGATTTATCAAAAGGTTTTACATGAATAAATGAACTTTACGTGCAGAAATGCGCTTTTGAATACTGTTTCAATGTATGCTAATTTTACGCATGTAACTCCTTTGAAAATTCACTCCAGATTTTCCAGTCATTCTATGCCTATTGCACTTTCATGCCAGGGACAAAATATACTCCTCATGTCCTTCCACCTCCCATCCCCCAAGTAATTGCTTTTCAAAGGTTATGAGTAGCAAAAGTACAGGGTGAGTGCATTTCTTCTCTGGCACATGCACCCTCCACTCAACCTCAGGCAGCCTTCACACTCTTCTCACCCCGATTGTTTCCCTCCCTCCCAACCCTCCATTCACCCCTCCTCTTTCTCCCACCCACTCATTCCTCACTTTTCCTTCCCACCCCTTACCTCCCTTTTTCTCAACCCACCCACTCCCTCCACCATTATTTGTTCTTTCTCCCTCCTTTTCCCATTCACCCTCTCTCTCCCTACCCTACATACCCCTCTTCTCCTCCAAACCCTCATCTGTCTTCCCTCACCCTTCTCTCACCCCCTCTCTTTCTTCTTCTTTCTCCTCCCACCAAACTCAGCTACTTGCCACCCTCTTCCAGCCGTAGCACTCTCACCACAGCTGCTCCTTCACTTTAGCAGGTGGGGTCTGGGTATCCCCGCCAACCACGGCTCTCTCGGTCCCCACCAGCAGAACCATCCTCCAGCACCATCATTTCCTATTGGCAGTGCTGGACATCGTTTCCTTCCCCCTCCTAGGCTGCAGCTGCTGTTGGTGTGTGAGAGGACCATCAGGCCAGGAGCAGCCATGTACTGCAGAGAGGTCAGGAGGCAATCCCTCTCTTCCCTACAGCTTTTCAGCCTCGGCAGAGGGCCCCATTCCTTCCGGTTCACCCTGAGCCCTGCATCCCCCTGGAATCAGCCTTGCTCACCAGCCCCAGTGCTCCGACTCACAGAGCTCTCTCTCTCACTCTCTCTTTCCTTCAGTTGGCAGGTTCTGCCATCCTCTCCTCCTTCTGTTCTCTGGGTGCATCCTTTTTCATCGATGTGTGGATGGACGGTTTACAGGCGTAATTTGTTCCTTGCACAACTTTCCATTGGCAGGAGTTTTACACCAGTAACTAAACTATCCATGCATGTGCAGATACAAAAAACACACAGACAAGATACTATCGTCAGGAGCAACACTGTATGATAAAGAATGCCTGAGACTTTGACCCTCTGAGACAAACTGGGGGCTTCTGAAATATTCTACCACCCACAAAGCAAGGATTGAAAGGAGCAAAGAAGCCATGGTCCCTGCCAGAGACGAGCTGCTTACCATATCCTTTGCTGAAAAGTTCTACCTACCAAACTCTCATTTGCTATAGGGTCACAGGTGAGCACAGGCTGCAGTGCTATTATTATTTTAAGAATGCAATATTCGGTATTAGCAATAATCCAGTTATGTAAATTCACTGCTTGTTTTTTATTTAAATTGCAAAGATTCTTAACCCTTGTAACCTTCACATTACAAGTATCCCAAGTAAAAGATTGAAGTTTATACACGAAGTGAAAGCACATACAGAGCAGGACTGTGATGCAGACATATCAACAATTCCTGTACAAGTTAGCACAAAGCCCCAGAGACAGGGAAATGAAAGGAATACTTTTGGGAAAGCAGAGGATGAGCACAAAGAGGCAAAGAGCCTTGGTCAGTTGCACAGAGGCGAGAGCATCAGAGCTGTTAGTGCATATGAGTCTGGAAAACCAATGTGTCCCCTAGTTGTAATGTACTGTGCTTTACCTCCAGGCGAGACAGCCAAACAAATCCAGTGAAGGCCTCACTGAGCTTTATCCCATGAATGCATTTAAAAAAAAAACCAACATTTCAAGCCATTTAAAACCTGTTCTAAAATAATTTTGAAAATTGATAATAGAGATGGGCATTCATTTTTAACAAATGCCAAAAATGCAGTGAATGAAGCCATTTTTGCTTTATTCTAAATGGAACAACTGAAAATAACCTCCTACAAAAATACCCACAAATATGTGGGTATGTGTGTCATTTTTTTTTATTAGCTTCTGGTGGCCCTGGTTGGGCCTTCCTGGTGCCAAGGCCTAGCCTTGGACTGGGGCCAGGCACTAAAGCTTAGACTCAAGGTAGCATAAATAGCTACTATATAGCAGGGGATTGTCGATAGTTTCTCTCTCTCTCGCTCTCACGCACATTATTTTAGTTTGGAGGATTTTCCTGATTTGTGCTGTTGTGGGTCATCTTTCTGAGCCATTATTGGAAACGTTCTCTGTGTGGTAACCTTCTCTGTGTAAGGTTAGATCAGGGGTAGGGACGATTCTGCTGCTTTCCATCTCACCTCCAGTGAACAGATCAGTCAGTGACCTCATGCAGAGGAGTTTTAGTTTTTGAGTTGTTTTTCCTCAGTGACTATCTTCTCATTTGGGAGACCAAGAAGTTTTTCTTCCCTTCTTGTCTCTTCTTTGTTTCTCTTTCATTTGTGTCCAAGTCTAATTTTGTTCCTTTGGATCAAGAGTACCCTTTGTACCAGGGAATCAGTTTCCAATGCATTAAGAGAAGAGGAAGAGCCTGAAAAGTGGAGGTTTCATCAGAAAGAAATGGATTCCTGTCCATTACCGGAGGAAAGGAGCTGAAGGTATTGTGCAAGAATTGTTTTTGCTACTGACTCAAGTGTGCTGCACTTGAAAGGAAAGTGCCCACTTGTGCTTTCAGAGGGAGATCTAAGGTATTTAAGAAGACAACAGGAGAGGTAGGAGAATTGGGACTTGCTGTGTTCTGATTAGTTCTTTCAGACTAAATTCTAACCATTTCTACAGTGGGGAGAAGATTAATATAAATTTGGGAGCTGGAAGGATTATGGGGCAGATTTTCAAAGGGTTACACGCGTAACTCCGAAAACCTGTCCCTGCGTGCGCCGAGCCTATTTTGCATAGGCTCGGCGACGCGCGCAAGCCCCGGAACGCGCATATGTCCCGGGGCTTTGAATAAGGGGGAGGGAAAGGGGTGAGGTGCCGGTCCAGGGGCGGTCTGGGGCGGGTCCGAGGCCTCCAGCATAGGGGAGGCAGGCATAAATCACTAAATAAAGGTAGGGGGGGGATTTAGGTAGGGCTGGGGGGCGGGTTAGATAGGGGAAGGGAGGGGAAGGGAGGGGAAGGGAGGGAGGCGGAGGGAATGGGGAAAGCCATCGGGGCTCCCCTAGGGCTCGGCGCGCGCAAGGTGCACAAGTGTGCAGCCCCTTGCGCGCGCCGAGCCCGGATTTTATAACATACGCACGGCTGCGTGCGTATGTTATAAAATCGGGCGTAGATTTGTGCGCGCCGGGTTGCGAGCACAAATCTTCGCCCGCGCGCATGTTATAAAATCTGGCCCTATGCTTTCTTCAGTCTGAATAATTGAAAGGAGAAGGAGATCCTTTGTTAAGGAATTGTCTTTATAAATTCAGAGACTTTAATAGAAGAGTGAGGTCACAAATGTATCCATATTTCTTCTTCATAATTGTTCATCAACTTTATTTAAATCTAAGTGCTGTAAAGACTCTTCATTCAGTTTATCAACTATCAGTAATGAAGTTGGCAAGCACTTTGCTTCTGAGTGTGATTACCGCTGCTATAGGCTGTGGAGATTATCAGAGCTGTTTAGAGAGAGTGAAAAAGGGGTTGTGTAGTACTTTGATTAATGCAAAAGGGTCTTGAAGCCATGCTTCCCCCCACAGAGAGACCTGGACCTCAGAAGTGAAAAGCTATCCATGCAGATAGGGTCTTTTTTTTATTTCTATGGGGTCTTTGGGGGCAGCATCAGGGTTCTATCCCACCCAGGGGTTATATCTGCATACTAAAGGCTCAGTCCCAGGACAGGGGCAATGGAGGGCATTGCAGGCTTGTATTTTATTGTACTGTTAGCAAGTTTTACGTTTGCAAGGGTACTTTAAAAGGTGAATTTTAAACGAGTTGCAGGAGTACAAATTAGCACATGTGTGAGCAAATAGAACATATTGCTTTTTTATAAGCCTCAAACATACATGCCCAATAATGGTTAGCGAATACATTTGCTCGTATGTAAAAGGGCCAGGCTAAGGGAAGAGATGAGGGGTAGTCCGGGGTGAGGCCATCGTTTGTGCGTATAAGTTGCAATTTTATAACCTGCAAAAGCAATGCGTGTCCGGTTGGTACCTGCACATATTTATAATTGCTAATTATCTGGTGTAAGTCAGAATAAAATTCTTTATAGCCAATTATTGACTATGTGAGGGGGCTGGGTAAACTGGGGGGAGTTCAGGCTGAAGAAACAAGGGGTCTGGATGACCTAGAGTTAGACTGGGCAAACTAGTAGACTCTTGGCACACTGATTTTCCACAGCAGCTTCTAAAAGAAAATAAATCGTGAAAAATGCACATTTAAGAAAAAGAACTAACAGGTGCACTTCAGCAAACTTGTAGAATCAGTTTTATATAAACTTTCATTAATTTATGAGGGGACCCCCACGATCTGTGCCCCCCTCACGTTTGGCTCAGTACACCTTCCCTAGCAGCAGGGTCAGGCCACATCGTCATCGGTCCTGAAAGGTGCAGCCGTTAGAGGGCCTGAAGGCACTGGAATCACTGTCAGTCCATGATCTCCTGTGCCTTTAAAAAGGCTAACTTGAACAGGGAAACAACACTGCCCTTGAGTTAGTTCTGTAAAGATCTGAGGCCATCAAAGTCCTTCTCTCTACATTTGGTAGGTAATTATTCCCCCATCCTCTCAGCACCTTAAAAGATGAGGAATGCCTGGCTGATTGGGAGCCTGTTTGCATAATTGCTCAGCCTGAGAGATTAACACCTGCATAAAATAGCTGCCATAACCACAAAGGGATAGTGAGGGACAACTTAGGCAGGAGAGAGTAAAAAGACAGATGATACAGACTGTTGGCAGAAATTAAAAGGTTTTGAGAACGACATAGCATGGGGTAGGGGTGGGAATGGGGAAAATTTCATATTTATTTTTTGTTTTAGGGGGCTTTTCCCCCACAAATTTCAATTTGTATAATGTTTATTTCATTTCCTCAGTTTAAAAAAAAAATAAAAATAAAAATTGAACCCTCACCCAAAAATGGAAAAAATAAATAAATGGGACCAGGGCCAGAATCTTCTGCAGCCCCCACTTACCTGGTCTGGGGGTTATCCGCAGATGAGGCCTATGCCATGACCTTTCGAGGGGCCTAGGAAGAGGTAGCAGTGACCCTCCATGGCCTAAGCCTATGCAAGGCCAAGACTTTATTTTGGGCCCAGGCATTGGGACCAGCTGGTCCTGAAGCCTTGGCCTTATGTAGGCTTCTGTAACCTTGGCTGAGACCCTACACAAGGACAAGCCTTGGAGGCCAGCTACCAATGCCAGGGCCTAGGCCCAGGCCCGATGCCGGGGCCCAGCCTGGAGTTTGGTTTCCGACACCTGAACCTCGGAATAGGCCAAAATCTGGACCCAGGCCCAACACCACAGCCCAGTCAGGAGGCTATGTCCTATTGCCAAGCCCCAGCCAGGATCTAGGCATGAAGCCATTTCCCAGCCCAGAAGCTGTGTCCCGATGCCTGGGCCTCAGCCTAGGCAAGGGCCCAGGGCTAACACTACAGCCTGGCCAGAAGGCCAGGTCCCAATATTGGGTCTTTGCCCAAACTCAGGCCCAATGCAGGGACCTGGCTTGGAAGTCAGATCCCAATGCTTGGGCCTCAGCCCAGGCCTGGAGCCCAGACCTCGGAGATGCTCTTTGCTGTCTTTATTCTTCAGCTGTTCTTTGCCAGCTAATGCCATCCACTGGAGTCGTTGCGCCAGAGTTAATTTACTCTGGCACATCCTTCCCAGCGAGGATGCCATTTTGATGTATGGCAGAAAACTGGGTTCAGGCTGGGCTGGATATTGGGCCCAGACCCAGGCCTGATGCCAAGGCCCGGCCCAGAGGCCATGTCCTGATGCAGTTGCCATTATCAAAATAGCACCCTCCACTCTTTTGGCGAAGAAGATCCAAAGAAAGAACAGGCCGAAGAAGATCTCTGCAGCCTGGGCTCTGGGCCGGGGCTGAGGCTCCGGTGTTGATCCTGTGTCCAGGCCCTGGCCTGGGAAATTTCCCAGACTGGGCCTTTGCTCGGGTCTCAGCCTAGGCCCCAGCATTGGGCCAGGCTTAGACTGAGACCCCGGAATTGTGCTCAGGCATAGGCTGCAGCCCTTTGTCAGGTTGTGGCCTATGCCTAAGTGAGGACCAATCTTCTAGCCTAGGCCAAGGCACCGGAGTCGCACTCGGACATAGTCCAGAATCCCCATTTTGGGTCTCATCTTACTCCCCAGGTGAGGCCCCAGCTTGGGGCCTAGGCCCAAATGCAGACATTATTATTTTTAAATAGGTTTCCAAACAAAATGAGATTCCGATGAAATTTCATTGGAATTTATCTTGTTCCATTTTGAAAATGGTAGGAAACAAACTAGAAAATGTCGTCTTATTTCCTTTTTCATCTCTCCCTACTATGGGTAAGGGTTGGATGGGGGTAAGCACATTGCCCACATGTTAGCCTTGGGACTCCAAAAAACTTCAGTTCGGGCCACATCCCTGATTTATATTTGCAGTACGTGTTTGTATACCGAATGGAATAGCTCTTCCTGAAGAGTTAATTTAAGCAGTTGGCATTTCACTACTTTGGCAATCACACAAATTACTTAAATTCAGATGTCATTCAATTTATTTTGCTGTATAAAAGCTTTTACTTTCTTTCCAGTAAATGAGTCATCTTTGTCAATGAGTTCTTGTACTTTGACACCATATCTATTGTGAATAAAGCCATTAAATTTAATTCCTGCTTAATGTTTGCATGTCCTGTCTCCTGTTGACACTGCTGGATATGGAAGGCACCTTGCAAAAGGAAACGTTTTCCAGAATTATTCTTTCTGGATATAGGGGTTGGAAATCCTTCACGATTAGGCATTTAAAGGTATAGTCCAGCCAGACCACCTTCTCTGGCATAGTCATAAGATTCTGGCCTCTGTTACTCCACCTCTGACCCAGGTGCTAATTTTCTGGAGTTTAAAAAATGGGCGCAAAGCAGTCCAGGCTCCAGCATTGCCTCCCTGTACTGCAGGCCGATACTTAATTTCTTCATTACCAGGGGAGTTGCATGTTCCCACGCTAATCCTATCTTGGATTTTCACCTGGGTTTTAGCCTGTCGTTTCTTCACGCTAAAATGTCTACACCTAGTGAAGTTATTTTAACGCAGAAAAATCCACACTAAAACATGACTTGAAACCCACACTTAGGTCAATGTGATATGTTACATTGGCCACCATTGCAAATAAATTCCATGATTCTGAGATTATTTTGGCTGTTTATCACCTTAGTAGCAACAATAGGACTCCTTGGTGAGCTGTAATTTGTAATATTTCACAGTCATGTTATATCTGATCTTCATCCTCACCTCATAATTAGAATTATGAGACATGCTGTCTAATATGATGTCAGAACGAGCAGTTCTGATGTGTGTCGTGAGTAGATGTGATTTGTACCCCCTCAAAATAGAGAGCTGCAGTCAGGAACAAAAGCTTAAACACCCACAAAGCTTTCTGTGGTGTTTCTTATTATAAATATAGGCAAGCAGCTGTAAAAACAGAACTAAAGGCTTAAGAATGGGAAAGAGTCCATAAACAGCAAAAACAACAGCACAGTATGCTACAAGGAGATGCATCTGTTTTTGTCAAATGGAAAAAAACTCAACGAATGAGGCCATTTTTGTACATTCTATTTCTACAGTCATACAATAAAATAACACCGCCTGCACAGTAGGAAGGCTCCAAAGTGACATCATTCAGCACCATACCCAGGAGGATGGTGCCATTTTTTAAGTAACGGGGTCAAGAACGGAAGCGAATGAGCATCACTCCGGCCTGTTTTCACTGCTGTATCTGGGAAGGGACTATGAGGTGGCTAGGGTGGGAATGCCCTGGCCCCAGCATGTCTGAAAGCCCTGGTCAGGGGCTAGTCTCTGAACCAGGTCCATCCTGGGATTAGGCACCAGGGCAAGACCTCAGTGTCAGGACTTGACCATGGGTTAGGCCTTGGCGCTGGACTCTAATGCCAAGCACAGCCCAGAGTTAGACTCCAAGGTCTGACTTGGAGAAGGTTTTTTTTTTTTGGCTTAGGAAGGTCAGACAGAGCTACCATTAGTCTTTTTTTTTTTAGCAGTTTGGTGGGTTTTTTTAGTTTTGTTTGGTAATATTTTGTTTAATGACTTCTTTGGTTTGACAAACAAACGTAACCGGAAAGAAACAATAAACAAACCAAACTGAAACAAAACTCCCTTCCCCCCCTAAAAACTAAAATACAAACCAAACCACATGGGAATGCACACCCAAGAAAGTTATTAGATTTTTATAATGATGTTGGTTTAATATGATCTATTCAAAATAAAATGAGAAGCTTGGGAGTGAGCACCAAGGTGGTGGCGTGCATTACAAACTGGTTTACGGATAGAAAGCAGCGTGTAATGGTAAACGGAACCTACTCTGAAGAGAGAGCCATGTTAAGTGGAGTGCCACAGGGATCTGTATTGGGACCTGTTCTGTTCAATATCTTTCTGAGCAACATTGCGGAAGGGTTAGAAAGCAAAGTTTGTCTATTTGCGGATGATATTAAGATCTGCAAAAGAGTGGACACACCTGAAGGAGAAGACAGAATGAAAAGTGATTTAAGAAAGCTTGAAGAGTGGTCGAAGACTTGGCAGCTGGGATTCAATGCCAAGAAGTGCAGAATCATGTATCTGGGTTGCAGTAATCCAAAAAAGCTTTATGTGATGGGCGATGAAAATCTGATGAAAATGGCGAAGCAATGTGACAAGGTGATAGCTAAAGCCAGAAGAATGCTGGGCTGTACAGAAAGAGGAATAACCAGTAAGAAAAAGGAAGTGATAATGCCCATGTACAGGTCCTTGGTGAGGCCTAACTTGGAGTACTTTGTTCGGTTCTGGAGCCCGTATCTCAAAAGGGACAGCGACAGGATGGAGGCGGTTCAAATAGGACTACCAAAATGCTGTGGGATCAGTACCAGAAGTGCTATAAGGAGAGGCTGAAGGATATGAATATGTATACCCTGGAGGAGAGGAGGTGCAGGGGAGATATAATACTGACCTTCAGATACCTGAAAGGTTTTATTAATGTACAAACATCAAACCTTCTCCACTGGAAAGAAATCAGTAGAATTAGGAGTCATGAAATGAAACTCCAGGGAGGACATCTGAGAACCAATGTCAGGAATTATTTCTTCATGTAGAGCGTGGTGGATGCCTGGAATGCCCTTCCAGAGGAGGTGGTGAAGATGAAAACAGTCAAATAATTCAAAGGGACATGGGATAAACCCTGGGGATCCCTAAAGGCTAGAGGATGAGAATGAAGAAAAGAGTGCATGGGGGTAGCTTTCTGGTGGGGCATTTACTATCCTTAACCAATAAGCCTTCATACTGTTGATGCAACTCCATCATTGCTCTCTGCTTCAACAGCAGGAGGAAAAGGGAAATTGAATTCAGACAGAAATTATCGAGGGCCCCGACTTTTACAGCCTGGGGAATTTATAAACATGGGGGTAATTTGCTGGTGAGGCTGTTACTACCCTTAAGCAATCAACCTTGATACTTTTGTTGCAACTCCAACATTGCTCTCTCCTTCAACGGCAGGGGAAAAGGGGAATTTGGATTCGGACAGCAACCAATGAGGGCTCTGACTTTCATGGTCTCCAGAACTGATGCGGAGACCTAAGGAAGAAACACAGGACTGCTTCTATGGCCAAGTCCATACGTCCATAAGCAAAGCACATCAAGCAGCACTGTCTGAATTTTGAAAAAGGCTCATCACCCAGTAATAATGATGCTGGCAATAAACTTTTATGGGTTATTATAAGGTTCGGGGATAACTGCATGCAGCAGCAGTTGCTATCATTAAGAGAAACATGGGGTAACTCACATGGTGCGGGAGATGCTACCATATGAAGCTTGCTGGGCAGCCTGGATGGACCATTTTGGTCCTTTTCTGCTATCATTTCTTTGTTACTATGTTAAATGTTACCCACTTTTCTGATAAACTGTTCAAAGCAACAAACAATGAGTAATCAACAACATATTACAGAAAATAAGTAATACAGAATTCACAATATAATAATATATTATATTATATTATATATAATATATAATTATATATAATATAATTATATATAATATAATTATATATAATAATATATTATATTATCTAGAAAAATCGACCACATCTCTCCCATCCTCAAAGACCTTCATTGGTTACCGATCCACTTCAGAATTATGTATAAAACCATCATGATTATCTACAAGAACATCCATCAACACACTCAACTCGACCTACAAATCCCTTTTAAAAAACACACATCAGACAGACCCATCAGGGAACACTACAAAGAATCACTACAGGTTCCACATGCCAAAACCTACCATCATAAATCCTACAGCTCAAGAGCTCTCTCATCAGCAGGTCCAATCCTTTGGAACTCCATCCCACCGGACTTAAGACAAGAACCATGCGCTCCAACTTTTAGGAAAAGACTAAAAACTTGGCTTTTTAAAAAAGCTTTCCCAGATCTGGATTAAATTCCCCACTCATCATCAGCATAAACACAAAAGTTAGGAACTGTAAAAAAATAAATCCCACTAACTTCACACGCAGTCACACCAAATTTTTATTATACTTCACAACAATATCATATCTGATCATTTTTCTACACACCTATATTTTATATTTTATAATATTATACATATTTATTAATTGATACAGCTGGTTAAAATGCTAATAGTCGTTCTACAATTCCTTCCCTTTCATATCCAAGTTATTTTTCCATGTTTTTTGTAACTTTCTCACATCCAAAATATTGTTATAATATTTGTTAAGTTTCATACTATATTTGTTGTTGTATTGGGAAATGTTCTTTACTTTGTTACTCTCTGTCTTTACTCACATTGTTAATTGTAAACCGGGTTGATGTGATTCCGATCATGAAACTCGGTATAATAAAAATAATAAATAAATAAATAAATAAAAAATATGACACATAAAATCATAATTAAACCATAGTTAAATACTCTCAGGAAGATTTAAAAATTACCAAGATTATCTAGAACCATTCAATTCCTAGAGACAGATGCAGGATGCAAATTAAAAGCTGATCATAAATGAATTGATCAATTAAATATCCAGCCAGTTTTTCCAGACATCCTCCATGAATATGCATGTGATAGATTTGCACACAATGAAGCCAGTGCATGCAAGTATCTCTTATGCATATTCATGGTGGATATCCAGGCAACCCAGTCGGCTGGGTGTGCCCCAAGGACTGGGTTGCGAACCACTGCCTTATACAGTAAGCCAATGCAATTTAAGGCTTGCATTAATTTGTGACATGCATCCACACGCTGGAATTGGTAAGAGATTTCTAGCACTCTTGCCATTTTGATGGGTGATTGTGAACATTAACAAGTATTGTTTGCATCTTGCAAAAACTCATGCACTGTGAGGCTCCTGAATATTTTCTGAAGACCTTGTTATACTGAGTGTGTAAACTCATGTTTTCTTGTGACTATTCTCTGGCTACAGCCAGTTAAGCTTTTATATTTTAGAAAGCATGAATTAAACAACATCTGCTCCCCATCGTTTCTTCCATCGCTTTCAAAAGAATGAAGATGAGAAAGCGTGGCTACATTGCTAAAGGTCTCCCTGTGCAGACATAACATTACGGGGCTTCTGATGCCCTTGACCTGAGAATTCTGGGTAGAAAGGGCCTGCACAATGGATGCTGAGCTTTGACCCCTGTTGTCCTTGCTCAAAGCATCAAGGCAGCCACAGGCTTAATATCTAATGATATGAGTGCGGAGAGCAGGCCTTCATCTTCACAAACCTTTCCCACCGAGCAGGTAAAACTGCGCTTCTAATAGATCCTGCTCCCAGAGCTCTTGAAAATTTTATGACTAGTTTGCTGTGCATTCACCAAGAAAAGAATACGAAAAGAAATCTGAAAAAAAAAAAAAGAGAAAAGTCCATTTTTTAAAAAGCATACGTGGCCGTTTCCTGAAGGGCTTTCATCCTTTTTCTGTCCATGAGAACAATTTTTTCTACCAGAAGAAACCTGCTGAGCTTCCATACAACAGCATCAGCTTTGCAATCAAGTTTTGGTTAATATTCACGTGAGGTAAATAGGTCAATATTTTCTTTGGGGTTCTGTTCACATTTCTCACAAATTGGGGCTGAGTTACTAACGCTCGTTGTCACTTAACGTGCACACAGAAACCTTTTAGCTTGCTTACTAAACAGCGGGCTCAACACTTCAGATTTAGCATAGGCGATATCTCGCACATGCCCATCCATGCTGAAAGTCTGCACTATGCAAATTATGCATCTAGCTTGATAATGAACTCATTAAATAATCATTCATTCCCGCAAAATTTACCTCTTTAAATTTAGCACCATCTAGGGAGTAGGTGGTAGTCACGGCAGTACCGGCACTCTTACATTTAACATCACCAAGCAAGCTGACCCTCTGGGGCCCTTCCCTAAACATCTCTGAAACAATTTATTTTTACTCTCTGGAGCTCTGTGTCCTACCCTCCAATTCCCATGGGAGCCCAGCAATTTCTTTCCCTCTCTGACCCCCATGGAACTAAAAGCCTGTCCAGGAATCATCAAGCCCCCTCCTACTACCAGATGCAATAAAAGATCTTCTGGAGTCTGGCAATACCCATTAATAGTTTTTAGCTGTTTTATTTTCTCTTTTAAGTTTTTGTTGTTTTTATTTTCATTTTAAATCACTGATTGTAATTCTGATTGCATATTTATGGAATTGTAAACCGCTGTGAAGGCTATGCTGATACAACGGTATATAAATAACAATAAACCTTAAACCTTAATACCCCCCACCCCCCGTGACAAAGGCCCATTTGGGGGCCTGCAGAATCTCCCCCTTTTCATCCCAGCCCTCTGGAATGGTCACTTACTACTCCAGTGGGTCCCCCAGTCTTTGCCAGTAGGGCAGAATGGAGACCTTTGCTGTCTGCTGAAATCCAAATGGCAGTATATGAAGCCATATGATAAGTGACCACTCCAGAGGTGTGGGGGCTTCAGCTGAACCCCAGAAGGCATTTCCTCTGTTAGAGATCCGTCTGAGAGGGATCCGTTATGCTAACCAGACCCTGCGTTTTGAGCAGATTAGCGCAGGAGATTTTGATAGGTAGAGCACGTGCGTGCTGAAAGACCAGGGCTCCCTTCAGCCGTGTAAATATCGGGCATGTAATCAACCTTCTGCAGGTTCTGCTAATCCTGATTTTAGTGTGCATGCTAACAAAATATTTAGCAGGTTGTTTAATGACTCAGCTCCCATGGGTTAATTCTAGATATCATACAATCTGTGACTGAAGATCCAGGACTTCTTGTTTGTGCCACAGATTGGCCTCTACCCAGAGATGATCGCTGGAGCACCATTAAGGGGGCAATCCAAGTAGCTCATACTCTTAATTCTCCTCTCACTCGCCAGCAAACAGCAGGAGTTCTGAATGTTTGGAAGGGTAACAATGTGCATATGTCACAGAATGAGGTTCAACACAAGAAGAAGCCTGAAGCACTGCCCCAGCCTGCTGGCCAAAGGCACAGCAGGAAATCCTGCATGCAGCCTGGCAGGAAGGATGCACCAGGAATGGCCATGGGATACAGGCAATGGGCTGGCTAAGGGTCTCAGTTATTGCAATGTGCATTGAATAAAGCTTTAGCCCTGATTTATTCCATTCCATTCCTGCATGTGTGTCCTGTCATTATAATAGTGGGGGGACCGGTGGAAAACGGGGGAGGGGGGTACGGCAATCACATTACTTGCAAATAATCCAAACAGCAGGCCTTTAGTTCACTGGGAGCCTATGAACTATCCGGAAGCTACATCATCATGGCCTCATTCCATGCACCCCTTTCCAAAAATCTTCTGATTGCAAAAGAGTGAAAATTGGGTGGAAACATCTTTTGTGGTTTAAGGCTTGGTTACGGATGTCTAAGAGAAGCTCATGGTCACACTGCGAGTCTTACTCACTTTATCTCCAGTGATTCCTTGTGGGGAGAAGATGTGTCCATTCACCCCATTAAAATATGTAACAGGAAAAATGATATTTGATCTTAATTCAACAGGTGATACAGCCCTATGAGGAGGCTAATTGTCAACCTATTTTGTCTCTCTATAAGCGTGAGCCAGACTGACAGAATCTGGAGTCATTAACACTTTCGTGGCTGATTCGGCCTGCGGTGGAAGCTTATATCCCATTGAAACAGAGGACATCACGGTAGATGAAGGACCATACGGGCCATCTAATTTGCCCAATGCAAATTGTGTGGCAATTCCAAAGAGCCCAGCTGATCTCTGGATTTCCTTTCACGTCTTTGCAGCTAAGGCGTCCCCTGTGCTTATCCCCAGGCTTTTCAAACATTCTCTGCTTTTGCCTCCTTCTTCAGCTGAAACGTTCTCCTCCCTTCCTCTCCCTCTCGGTTCCCCATTACTGTTCTTCTGCTCCTGTTCGCCTGGCTTATGCTTTAAGGGGGTAATTTTGTAATAGCCGACATTAAGTCTGAAGGCAATTAGACGCATGCTTTGCCCCAGTTTTCAAGGGAAAAGTCTGCGAGCAAAATGACCCGCTCGCAATAAAACCTGCTCATTTGTGCACAGTTTTTTTTTTCAGGGAAAACGTGCATACGCATACTTTTGAAAATGCATAATTAAGGAGGTGAGTGCAAACACCTCCCCAAATCCAGCCCCGACACTGCCTCTGCTCGCGGCCGGTAAATTTACACGCAGACGGGCCCAGCTACACTGGCGTTACTTTACCCACATATCTGGCAGAGCAGGCCATTTCCACGGGTACAGCAGTGTTGCACTGTGGCCATATGAGCCTATGTGGAGTGTAAACAAGGCAGCAGTTATTTTGCACTAAGAGACTGTATTACAATGAGACACTGAGAAATGAGTTGAAGTAAACAGAAAGAGAGAGGGAACGAGACTAAACACAAGATCACTGAAGGCCAGAAAGGGTTTTTTTTTCCCATTTTGGGGCCTATGCATTAAATCATTAATGCACATGTTAAGGTGACCTCATATGCATGCTAAAAGTAGCGTGTTATGCTTTAAGGTAGGGCTAGGCAGCTCTGGTCCTGGAGTGCCACAAACAGATTTTGTTTTCAGGACATCCACAATGAATATGCATGAGGTATATTTATATACAATGGAGGCAGTGCATGGAAAAATACCTCATGCATATTCATTGTGGATATCCTGAAAAACAGACCTGGTTGTGGCCCTCTAGGACCAATGCTATCTACCCCTGCTCTAAGGCCTTGGCTTGCACATTAAAGTAGTCCGGAAAGCTGTTAGCATGAGCACACAAAAATGAATGTCTGCAAATGGAGTACAAATCAAAGACGTAATGTCAGAGAAAATAAACCTTCAAACAGGAGTTCCGCAGGGATCTGCCCTATCTGCCACACTATTCAACATATACATGCTGCCTTTATGTCACCTGCTAGCTGGGTTAGGAATTTCGCACTATATCTACTAATACTCCCAATTGATGACACAATTGAGAAAACACTAAACTTAGCCAACATGTACCTAGATATAATAAAACAACTTCTAAACCAAATGGAACTAGTCATCAATATAGAGAAAACTGAATTCTTACACCTAGAACGAAAAAACCTAGCGATCATTCAGAACCCAATTACACTCTTTAACAACCAAAAAATACAACTAGCTGAGAAAGTACAAAACCTGGGAGTGATAATCGATTCAGAACTAAATATGAAACAACACATATCTCAAAAAGTAAGAGAGTGATATGCCAAACTTATGACTCTTAGAAGACTAAAACCACTACTAACGCCTACCAACTTCCGCTCAGTATTACAAGCCTTAATTTTTTTCCATTACTGACTACTGTAATGCCCTCCTACTGGGCCTACCATACACCATAATAAGACCACTACAGATACTACAAAACACAGCTGCAAGAATTTTAACTGGTAAAAGTAAAAGAGAACATATCACCGAAACTTTAATAGAACTACACTGGTTACCCATTGAACAAAGAATACAATACAAGACTTTATGCACCATACATAAATTAATACATGATGAAAAAGCAGAGTGGCTGAACACAGCCCTCCACATACATACCCCACAGAAACCTGAGATCAGCGAACAAAGCACTGATAACTATTCCCTCAGTTAAGATGGCCAGACTAACTCAAGTAAGGGATAAGGCCCTATCCGTAACCGGACCCCCAATATGGAACAACATGCCTTTAGAAATCAGATTGCAAAGAAACATCAAAACCTTCAGAAAAAGTTTAAAAACATGGCTATTTAAACAAGCATACCACAAAGAGAATTGAGAGGAGAACCCAGGGAAATGTTGGTAGCGGTCGGTCAAATTCCCACACGCACACCTTTTTTTCTTAATGCGTATGTTTCTCAATTTTATATTCTAACTCCTTTTTTTTTTATTTTTAAACAACAAAGAACTAGAGTTAAGTAGTACTTTATCTTATAACTGAGACAGAGAAAACTGGACATGACTTATAACACCCACCAAATAATATTTATTATGAAACTATGTTACAGTATTTTGATGGCACCTGTTTAATTGTTAGAATTCTAGACACTTTATACAACATATAGTTATGTGCCCTATTGTGAACCGTTGTGATGGCACCCGCTTAACGACAGCATAGAAAAGATTTTTAAATAAATAAATAAATAAATGGATAACTAGTGAGGCATTTAAAAATCATTCAGAGCATGGCAGGTAGGGTGGTAACAGGCCGTTCAAGACATAATTCTGCAGCCCTTTTATTGGAAAAGCTGCATTGGCTTCCAATAAGATCTAGGTGAAAATTTAAGGTGTTGGTCTTAGCTTTCAAAATATGGAAGGGTAAAGGTCCACCGCACTATTGTGAGTGACTGACTTGGCGAACAGCAAGTAGACTACAAAGATCACCTCAGCAATATGAGGTGCAATTACCACCAATTACGGTTTTTCACCATTGCCAAGCTTTGTAATAGGGCATTCTCTATGGTCATCCCCAAGATGTGGAATGAAATGACTTTAGCACTTAGGGGAGAAGAGGATCTGTTAAAATTTCTTAAGAAATTGAATACTTGACTATGATTAAAGGTGGCAACTAAAGAAGGATCTTTGGAGATAGTCAGGCTGAGCTAATTTGTATTTTATTTTTTTATCTTATGTATATTACTGATGGATGTTTTATGGATTGTTTTATTTGACTGTTGTACATCACCTTGGATGATTTATTTAAATCGGTAAGGCGGTTTATAAATAACTTTAAAATAAATAAATAAATGTGTGCTTGCATTCATTTGGTTTTATTTATTTACACTAGATTACCCACTTAGCCCCTCCAATGAAACCTCAAAGTAGTGTACAATAAAGCATGAACAATTTAAAAAAAAAAAGCAATTCAGAATTAAGAAACAAGATAAAATAAAGGAACGACATGCAAATAAGGGTTTGACATGTACAAGGCAAACAACGTGGCGTGTTCACCCTCTGCATCAGTGCTTCTCAACCCTAGTCCTTGGGGCACACCTAGCCTGTCGGGTTTTCAGGATCTCCACAAGGAATATACATGAGATCTATTTGCATACAATGGAGGCAGTGCCTGCAGATCTCTCTCATGCATATTCATTGTGGATATGCTGAAAACCTGACTGGCTGGGGATAACCCCGAGGACTGGGTGGAGAAGCACTGCTCTGAGCTCGTTCTCTAGTATTCACCCAGAGCTCATTATATTAATGTCTGCCCCGCAACAGGTAATAGCGTGCTGACATGCACTTTTATTGAGAAGGCTGAGCTAGCTGCATACAGAATAATGAAGCCCATGGGCTAGATGTTTGGGGGTTTTTTTTGCTGTTGGTGCTCTGGTTAATGGTAAAAGTTTCATATATTAAAGAAATAAAAATCCTCTAGAAAGAATCTCATACAGTTTAGGCAAATAGAATAAGTGGAAGGTAAGAATGCTTCGCTTCCAGGTGTGAAATCCCCAAGATGACAATGAATACTCCCGTTAGTCAGGGCTTCTTGTGGAAGAGACTGCACATGTCTCTTGCAGCTCAGAGTTCTCCATGGAAAATGCCAGCGGCAGGCAAAATTCTCAGCAATAAAGATTTCCTCCTGCCAGCAGCTTCTTACTGCTCTCAGGATAACCCTTTGTTTGTGCCTAAGTGATCAATAATCTGCACGGCTGCTAACACAAACTTCCCTAAAAAAATGGTGAGCAGCATTGGTCCTTGTGACTGTTAATATTAACAGGCTGCCTTTAATGTGCATTGATCCCACAGTAAACATGGTATAAATCTGTCTCTCCTCCCACGAGATGGGAAATGAAAGGGCCTTCGAGCTCAGCCTCTTTCGGAAACCTAAAGGGAAGCCAATGAAGGTGCATGCAGTGCGCTCTCGCTACCACACAAACCTATTTGTTTATTTATTTAAGGTTTTTATATACCGGCATTCATGAAGCGATCACATCATGCTGGTTTACATATAAACAGGAGTGCAAACCTAGGGGAACCACAAGTCTTCCTTGCATTCCTTATTAGGCCTTTGATTTCTCTTTTTTTCCTAATTAGTCTCAAAGTAGATGACACTCAAAGTTTAAGTTACCTTCTTGAAAGAGTCTAAAAGTGAACATGGAGGCGGAATGTGAAGATAAAATTAGAAGTGAGGGGGAGATTAGTTTGATCGTAGGGACAGTAATTTTTAATCTGGCACGCAGGCACCCCAAGATTTTTCTAATGGATATATAATAGCAGGAACCTCTTTTTTGTATTTCTAAGCCAACGTTCCTTACATATTTTAAGAACTGGTTAGTAGTTACTGATTACATATATGCAAACCTCTGGATGAACGCATAGCAGATGTTAAAGGCATCCCTGAAGAGGCACCGGGAGAAGCGGGGGAAGGGGAGATGTTGACATCCCCATTCACCAGCTATGCACACCCCTGGTCCTTAAGAACCATAAACAGCTTTTAATTTTCTGGGTAAACCTGACATGCAAATTGATCTGCTCTTTAGATGAAATGCATTCAAATATGCCCGTGAACATTTATTGTAAATATCCTGACAAAGAGGCCTATTTGCAACCCTCAACGACAAGGCTGTTCACCTTGCTGTTGACACAGTTGCTAAAATTGTAACTTGGAAGGTTTGAGTTTCTGTATAAAAATGTTTGTGAACCAACTGGTGGAGCCCTCAGATTTTGCAGCAGTTTAAATCAGTGTCCCAGACTTTTCACCTGCAAGGCACATAGTCCAGAGGGAGTGCTGTCAGCGGAGCCTTCATCTGCTGGTGGTAAGTTGGGAAGAAGTGCTTATTAAATCTTGATACAAAATAAAATAAAATAATTCTTGGAGGGTTAAACTATTACTGGCTGTTTATATTTTCTGCTAGTTTTAAGGTTACTATTTGTTTGCCAGTATTAGAAGTGTTTTCTATTTTTAAGGAGGTCCATATTCGAAAGCCTTTTAGATGAATAACTCAAAAGTTATTCCTTTAAATGGCAAATGTTGCATATTCAGCCACTTATACGTCTAATTTATAGCCAGATAACTACTTATCTGGCTATAATTTAGATAAATAAAATAGGGGTGTTTGTTGGGCATTCTGGGGAGGGGTTGAGTTATCTATCTAACCTAGCCAAATAGCAGGTATATCTGGCTAGGTTAGCTGAATACTTTAGGCCAGCTTCAGAGGTAGCTTTAGACTATTTTCAAAGATATCCAGGTAAGTAGCACATCTTAAAAAAAAAAAAAAAAAAAAAAAGGTAGTGGGCTACCCATTCCAAGGCCCACCCACACAATCACATAATGCTTCCAGCTTTATTACCAAGGTAACACTACGTAGGTAATAACGTTACGGAGGTCATAGCCTGGAAGCGTAACGTAAGTCATAGCCTAAGTTATTCTGCAAGCGGCCAGGATCTCAGAGAACAGCAATCCTGGCATAGAAAAAACAGGGACCACTTTTGAAGGTAACGGGTGGGTGGAAGGGAGTCAGATAGGGGTGAGGGAGAGAGAGGGGGTGACTGTAAATTCCCGGGCTGGCGGTGATCATACTATGGAACTTGAAAAGTTTTGATTCACCATTTTTGGGAAGCGGAGGAGGGAGGGTATAGTGACTTATGGTTGCGGGTGGGGGTGGGCATCGGGCTGGGCGGCCCACAGCTTAGTAATTTTTTTTAAGATGTGCTCCTTACCAGGATATCTCTGAAGTTATCTGGCTGTATGTAGCCGGAATACTTTAAACAAGCATAGTAAGGGGGACATTTATCCTGCTAAATATACTGGACAAGTTATCTGGCCAACTTTACCTGGATAATGTGTCCTCTAAACAGCCTACTGAATATTTGCCTCAAGGCAATTTGACTTGTTTGCCAATGTTAGAAGTATTTGCTAGTTTTAAGGTTAATATTTGTTTGCCAGTGTTAGAATTGTCCGTGTAGAAGGGAAATGGACTGATTCTTTGAGACAGTAAAAGGCCTTACAGGTTTATCCTTTCCCCATCACAGAACCCATATCCCCAACCCTGCAATGAGTGGATCGGTGCTCAGCAGGACTGGGAAGTGTGACCCACTTACATACCGTGTTTCCCCGATAGTAAGACACCCCTGATAGTAAGACGTAGTGGGAATTTTAGGGGGGTCGGCTAATGTAACACATCCCCCGAAAGTAAGACGTAGTAAAGTAAAAGGTAGCCATGGCATAGCGCGGAGGAGGACGGTGGCGCCGGCTTCATTGAATTGTGTAGCAGAGCAGGAGGTCACATGGGCACAGCCAATGAGAGCTGTCAGAGACATAGCGTCATGTGTCTCCGGCAGCTCTCATTGGATGTGCCCCGCGCGATCTCCCGCACTGATATCGCGCTGTCTGCGAAGACACAGGATAGAGAGGAACGGTAGCTGTTGCAGCGGTGAGATATCGCCATACAGTACTTGTTCTGTGTCCTGTGTGCATAGCAGGGGGTAATATTGCCCCCTGTTGTTCACATAACACCTATAGTATATTGCCTATGTCCCCTGTTCGCATAACACATATACTATCCCTGTTTGGGATACTGTATGAGGCTGTAACCCTATGGGAGACTGTGATATGGAACCATAAGCAGTGCTTTTACCGTACGCTATATTTTTGCCCCTAGACATGAGCGCTTCCGGTTCCAGTGGTAAAAGGAAGAGCTACACCGTTAAAACCAAATTCGACTTTTTTTCCAATATAAGACATACCCTGAAAGTAAGACATAGTGGGACTTTTGGGGGTAAAAAGAAAGTAAGACGCTGTCTTATTTTCGGGGAAACACGGTAGTAAAATAGTAGATGATGGCAGGGAAAGACCTATCTAGTCTGCCTAGTTATTCCTATGCACACTGTTAAGGATATATCCCAGCTGCCAGCCATAAAGAGTAATTGCTTGTTAGATATCACTCCTCATCCAAGACAGTGATTCTCATCTTTCTTCTCTGTACCCCACCGTCATAGGTAGATAAGTGGACAAGACCCCCTATTTAGTTCACACCCAGCACCTTTCCCTTCCCATGACTGGCTACAAGGTTTTATAAAAATCTAAATGCTGAAACATCCAGCCTCCCAAATCCCTCTGACCTTTCTGGATGGTACCTCGCCAACAGTAACCTGCTTTACCAATATCGTAGCTTTATTTACGTAACTGGAAGTGTAACATTTCTCAGTAATCATCATTATCATCATCACATCATATTAATGGCATCCAGTAGATGAAGGCAGAAAGAGCCTAACAGCAGGAAATGTATTTACTATGGAAAAGTAAGCAAGAAATATAACATGTATAACTCGATAACCGAACCATGTTTATAACGCCTCCACTAACCTATGTTAACACTCGCACGAACCTTTTGAACACTTTGTTAAACATCGAAACTTTGTAAACCGTTGTGATGGCGAAACCGAATGACGGTAGAGAAAACTCGATAAATAAATAAATGATTAAAAAGTGATTAAAAACCAAGCAGACTAACGTCAGGGTGCGATGTAAAAGCAGACTCGGAAAGGTGAGGTTTTAGCCGGGGCCTGTTGCCAGAGAAGAACCATGGTGTGTGTAAGCGTACGGTGCGGCGAGGTGAAACGTGCGCATTCGGGAGCTGCTGCCGTAGAAGAACGGCAGCACTGAAGGATGGCATTCAGAAGGAGAAGACAGCAAGGGTGGGCATTCATTTTTCAACGAAATGAAAAACGGGATAAAGCGGCTCGCGCTTTGCTTCATTTGGAAGTGAGACAAGAAAATGGTCAGCTTTTTCTTTTAAATTGACTTCTGTTTGAGAAAATAAAGGAAAAGTAAACACCTAGCAGATGTGAAATTCCCCTCCAAGCCTCCTTCCGGATCACGTTTACCCCCTCTGGGGGGGCAGGGGGGTCTCCAATGCAGAAAGAAGCAGATGTGATCCCTAGCTGCCCCTGCCGCACTGGCTGGCCCTGAGGTAGGCACCATTTGGTTTTACGGCCGCACGGCACATGATCATAAAACAGACTTCCACACTGCAAGCCAGAGGGGCAGGAGCCACTGGGGATGGCAGCTGCCCCTTTCTACGTTGGACACCCCCCCAGACAAAAGGCAAGAGTGATCTGGAGCAGTGAAGGGAGGGACTGTCGTTTTATATTTTTATCTTTTGGAATCTTTTTATTTAGGAGGCAATCTTCAATGCCATTCCTGCACATAGCAGGGGCTTATGCATGTGAATAACCTCTTGCTATAATGCTGTGCAGGGTTTGTACACATAACAGTATGTGCAGGACCTGATTTTAGGCACACTTTTATGTGCTCAAAAAAAGTAGGCATTCAAAGGGGGCGGAGCTGGGATTTCCATGCATACTTCAGATTTTAAAAAGTAGGCAAATAAATAACACTCGATTACACCCTGCAAAGAGCAGGTGCTGCTTTTAGTTTTAGTTTGTGCGCATTCTTGGGGACAATCTTCAAGGTGAACCTATGCACACGGGTTTGCTTTGAAAACTGACATAACCTCTCCTCCCCCTGTGTTTGTTTTGGAGCAGCAAATGAAAGGAACCAAAATAAACATTAAAAGGGGAATTTTAAAAGCCCAGGGGGTGCCAAAACCGGGAGATATGGGCACAAGCCAGGCCAGCGTGAGCCACGTGGATTCTAAAAGGCGCCTGCGTGAGCGCGCACCTCCTGCTACCCGCAGAAAAAATAATTTCTCAAAAAAAGAGGCGGGGTGTGTCCGTGGTCTGGGCCCCGGGTATTGCTGGATTTCTGCACGAAAGCAGAGCATAGACACGTACGTGCACAGGCGCGCGCCAGGGCTCCCTGCCGCAGAGCTCTACTTCTGCTCTGGATGGCGTGTTAGGTCAGAAAAGCAAAGAAAGGAAAGGTGTGAGCAGGGTTTTAAAGGTCGGGGTGAGCAGGGTGAAAGGGACACTGTTTAACTAGGGCGAACTGGGAACAAACTGGGAAAACTGGTAATTGCGTCAGTGCGCGAGTCTATTAAAATCCCCCCCACATACACACACACACATTCTGCGGTAGACGCGGCCTTTGCGTGCATAGGTGCGCGCCTGCTTAAAATCGCGCGCGTATGTGATAAAATAGCCGCGACCCTGGGGCGCGATCCGGCAAACGCGTGTACAAGTGCGCCCAGGCACCTGCTTAAAAGTTACCGTCCCTAGGAACCGAACCCGGAATAAAAAAGAACCCGGAAATGAGAAAGCAAAATAAAACAATTTTTCTCTCTTCCACACACCCCCCTAAAAGATAGGTGTAAAGAAAGATAGTGAAGAGTGAAAACTTTTGTAGGTGAGAAAGAGAAGCTCGAACTGATGCTAAACCAACGGAGTGACTTGAGAAAAGAGGTCACATCTCTGCTATCCACTCCCAGCCTTGGAGAACCACAGACAGGTCTGGTTTTCAGGATATCCCTCATGAGTGTGATGAGAATTGGTTTGCATGCACTGCCTCCACTGTATGCAAATCTATCTGATGCATATTGAATAGGGACATCCTGAAACCCGACCAGTTTGCAGCCCTCCAGTGCTGGAAGTGAATAGCAATGGGTTACATGGTCATAGCAACATGGAGGAAGATAACACTGGACTGTTTTAACAGTCCATCTTTAATTGGCGCTGAATACCTTATTTCACCAATGTATGAATCAATAACGCAAGAGGTGAAAGTCACTATTTCTTATTTTTATTTCTTCCATGCTGATTCTTTAGCCATGTTCCCAGGGCGGTCATTTACCCGTTGCAGGTTGGCGCACGGCGATACTCAGAAGATTGAGCCGGCGCTGAGGATATCCTGGGAGAAGCTATCACTCGTGCCTTCCCTGCCTTCACGTTGGAAGCGCAGGGCATCCCAGCACGCTGCACAGCCCAGCAATTCAGCAGACAGCTGGGCTCCCAGTCTACCTAATTAAACTCCATCATAAAAGAGGATGAATACCTGGAACCAGAACCAGTCAAAGAAAAGAATGCCCTCCAATAAACTCCACGTTCTGTAGCAAGGGAAATGGAGGTCTGCTACAGGTTTGTTTTCCAGGACAAGAGGAAGATTAATGCCCCGCTGATGTGTGAAAACTTGAGAGACGAGACACATATGAATGGACAAGATTTTCTGATTTTTTTTTTTTTTGCAAGGCCCTCAATAAACTAGTTTAGGAATAATTTTAGACAGTTGGCTGTTGCAGAAAGCAACAAAAAAAAAAAAAGAATTGAAATAATACACTCCAGGTCTCTCACAAGAACTGAAGGGATGGCGACAGGTGGGTTGTGGTGGTTGGATCCCTCTCTACTGTTGCTGGCTGGGTCTACTGGGAATCCTCCTCGTTTCCTTCTGTTGGCATCACGGCTGCCCCTGTAGGCGCCACCCGTCACTGTGGTGCAACCTGCTTTGGTGGTCTAACAGTATAAAATGTAATGTCATGTAATTTTGTAACTGCGAAAGGAGAAAAACAATATGCAAGCAATCGGGTGCTTAAACAACGCAGTTACCATGAGCATCTTTAAAACAACCTCTAGAAAGAGAGAGAGAATGCAGACAGACTATTTCTTTCTCACATTGCTAACTGATACAGGTCGATCCTGTAAGGCCGCGGTAATAACAGTGCGGCAGTGTCAGGCGCACCCTTCCTCCCCGCACGCACAGTTCTCTTCACTAACTCCCCGATACTCTCCTCTAATCGCATGCAAATGCATGCCGCGGCTTTAACGCGGTAGGGAAGGGTTAGGCCCGCGTAACCCATTTTACTGTATAGGCGCTTAATACAGCGCCTATACAGTAACCAGGGTGCGCTGGTACCTGTCATTTCAAATGACATTTGAAATGACAGGCACCATGAAGTGAAAAAAAAAATACCAAAATATGTAAAAACCTGAGTGTTCAAAAAAAAATAAATTTTAAATACCTGTCGGAGGGCCGTGTGGGTCCAGGCGGCGGCGGCGGGAGCCGGGTGGTCGCGTGTTAAATCTAGGCCGCGGGCGGGTGGGTGCCTGTTCCAGGCGGCAGCGGCGGCGGGGGGACACGTGTTAGTTCGAGACGGTCGGTGGGCGGCAGGTGGTCGCGTGTTAAATCTAGGCCGGGTCCGCACAGGCGCGCATTCATGAATGCGCGCCTGTGCGACCCCTGCGATTCGGCGCTCAAGGCAGTCACATGCCGTGACGTCACGGCATGTGACTGCCTTGAGCGCCGAATCGCAGGGGTCGCATTCATTCACTGCCGGTGGGGGGCTGCCCCCGGCAGCCCCCACCGGCAGTGAATGAATGCTGTGACTGCCTTGAGCGCCGAATCGCAGGGGTCGCACAGGCGCGCATTCATTCATTCAGGCGGAGGAGCCGGCTTTCGCCGCCGGCTCCTCCGCCTGGATGAATGAATGCGCGCCTGTGCGGACCCGGCCTAGATTTAACACGTGACCACCCGCCGCCCACCGACCGTCTCGAACTAACACGTGTCCCCCCGCCGCCGCTGCCGCCTGGAACAGGCACCCACCCGCCCGCGGCCTAGATTTAACACGCGACCACCCGGCTCCCGCCGCCCGCCGCCTGGACCCACGCGGCCCTCCGACAGGTATTTAAAATTTTTTTTTTTTTTTTCTGACAGGTTTTATGTGTCCCACATCATTACATTTTCTCGATCATCTCTGTATCGCTTTTTTTTTTTTATTGTGTTTTATTGTTTTGAGTATCTTAAGCGGTGTCAATGGATTTGTTACTAGACTCACAGTCCTACTAAGGGGAGGCGGTAAACTAACACGTTACGGCCGCGGCAAAACAGTGCGTTACTAATGAGATAACCTGAGCGCGCGTTACGGTATCGGAGGGGAATAGCTAATTCCTTCATTATACAGCTAATTTGTTCATTTACATGCCGGGTGGGGAAGGGTTACGCGTCTGTTTTAAGAAGCGCTACGGACGCGCGAAACTGGAGACTGTATCGCTGGTTTGCCTTACGCGTCCGAATTGTGCGCAGCGAGCTTGTTACAGACGAGAAATCTTCAAATGAATGTTACTGTATCGAGCTAGCTCAAGGAAGAAGCCTAGTAACAGAGAAGAGAATAACTAGAAGAGCAGCTGAAAAGAGAAGATTAATAAAAGAGACATCTCTGTGAACAGTAGTATGCAGCTGTGTAGCAAAGAATGATCAGAAAGCAAGTAACACTGAATGGTTAAATAATCCCCTACTCCCCTTCACTGAGCGATGGTAGACATACATGTCCCAACTCTTAGAGGTTTCTCTAAAAATCTGTTGCAATTTGCTTGGTTGATTCCAGCCCCGCTTGTGCAAAAGATGTGGCATGGTCTAGCCAGGGTGCATGCTGGATTTATTCCTACAGGGACTTCTGCATGTATGTGTGTGTGTTCCAGACTAGCAAGTACCATGTTCTGGTATCTTGCTGGAGTTACAAAATGAAGACAGTTCAACTAACCCTAATTCCTGGCAGAGCAGCCCTACTGCCCTCATATTTTGTTGTTGGGCTCTGTAGGTTCACTGAAATTCCCCCATCATGAGTTAAAGAGGTAGCCAGTGGTCTAGAAAGCAGGCTTCAAATCCTACCTGCTCTATGATAGGGGCAAATGTCAGGCAATGCCATTTTGAAAGATGGTGTTGGCTGACCTGGAGTTTAGGAGATGCTCGGGGCCCCACTAGACTCCAGAAAAGCCCCTGAGACCACCAGGGCACTATTTAAAGGTATGGGGAGTTCAGAGGGTGGTCTAGGGTGGGAGGTCAGGATGGGGGCGGGGTATATTGTGTGCAAAAGGGATTGGCTTGGGGGACTGGGGGACTTTTGTTCAATAGGAGGGGTTTGAGAAGAGGGTGGGTGTTGCCGTGTGACTTATAAAACTCGGTTTTTTTATTTTATGGCTTTAGGCCACCTCTAGAGGTGGGGGGGGATGTGTGAGGTTTCTACCCCTGCCCCAGACTCCCCAGGGGGATTTTAAATGAGGGGGGTTGTCAACTTTGGAGCATTGGGACGTGTATTAATATCCCGATGCTCCAGAGTTATCTCCTCTGCTTTTTCAGGCGTTTTGGGAATTAATGCAGCTTACATTATGTTTGGCAAGTTACATTAATACATTTGTATAGAATTAGGGAGGCATGAGCTACTTTGCATGCATTTGAAAAATTTATGCATGCAAAACAGCTCATTTTAATGGGGGTGGGTTTTTAGGGCAAATATTGCACCTTATTGCTGTGCTATGGGTATATCATGTGATAAACAGTATCTTTTCATGTGATGGACGTGTTTTTCTGTCATTATACCGTTATTGCAGCTTAGAAGACATACCCGGTACATTTTATACTATAAGCCTTCTGGGGGCAGGGAAATACATACAGCACCTGAATTTAATCCTCTTTGAAGTGCCCAAAAGCAGAATATAAATCCAAGAAATAAATGTATGGTCCCTGAGCTTTAGGAGAGGAGAGTTCAGTGGACATTTATGAATATTTTGAAAATCTAAATCTCTTGCCAGCTTGTGAACTGCAATGTTGTTATGTCCTGTGTTTGTTACAAATAAAATCAGTGAATTGGGAACTTTACCCCTGATCTGGATTGTTGTGTTTGGGTCACTACATAGGTAGACAAAATTAAATTATAGAGGAGAATTCATCCTTGACAAGGAAGGGTTCACATCAACACTTGGAAGACCAAGCTATTGTTAAGAACTCTATTGGTTAACTGATTGAGTTGATTTCAGGGATGGAAAGACTTATGTAATGTATGCATCATGGCTGCAGCAAGACACCACCAGCTCTAAGAGGTGAGAAAGACCTAACCAGTTACACACTGGAAAAGAGGAGGGAGAGGGAGAGATATGATAGAGACATTTGTAACCCCTGAGTGGGCAAATAACCAGGCACTGAAACCAGAGGTCATAGAAATAAAATAGACCCTTTTTGCAAGCAGTTTTCCACAGAAAGATTTTACTTCTGATGTCCAGGACTCCCTGTGGGGGGAAGCGTTGCTTCAAGGCCCTTTTGCTTTGACCAATGTACACAGCCGTTTCCCAGTCCCTGTGAGCAGCGTTGATAATCTCCTCAGTTTATAGCAGCAATAATTGAGCTGTGAGAGGCAAGTGGTTTCCAACTCCTTTACTGATAATAAATTGACTGAAGATTCTTTACAGCACTTACAGGGTCATTCATCAAAATGTCTTATGGCATTAATGCACATGATAACACGTTAATGCACGCATTAATGTCATAACACATGGGATAATCATGATCTGCATGGTGCGAATGCAAATTTTTTGAGGGGGCAGGACTGGGGAGGAGTTTGGGTGGAATTAACTAAAGTGAAGGGCAATATCGCCTGGTTTTAATGCCAGAAATAAGTCCACCTTTTTTTGTGGTGTTAAGCTGTGTGAATTGCCTGAAACAGCCATAATGCAAGTTGTGCTAAAGATTGCAAATTGCATCTTGGCTATTTCTAGACTTAGAGAGAGAAAGAGGGAGAGGGAGAGGGAGGGGGAGCCTCTATGAATACCTTCACAGCATTCAACTATTTATATCTCTATAGGAGGGCCAGATAATAGCTCGAGGTGAGGTGTTGATGGTGGTTTAGGGTTTAGGGGCCAGTTGTACATGCAGAGTGAGATGTACTAAGAGCACCGTACACCTTGGTGAAGATTTGACATCATTTGGAGTGAGGAAAGTCTCACAAAGTTGAGATTTCTACTATGTTCTCTCACCCTAGCTTGATGGTACCATGTTATAGAGTCCATCAAGCTAGGGTGAGAGAACATAGTAGAAATTTCATCTTTGTGAGACTTTCTTCACTCTGAAATATGTCAAATCTTCACCAAGGTGTACTGTGCTGTTTGAAGTCTTACTCTGCTTGTAAAACTGGCCCCTGAACCCTAAACCACCAACAAAACCTCACCTCAAGCTATTAGCTGGCCCTCCTATAGGGATATAAATAGTTGACTTCTATACAGGCCTTATAAATAGTCTCTTTCAAGTGTGGTAATTTTTTCTTACCGTGGGCGTTATCCATGCATTATTATAGCATTTTGATGAATCTAGGGGTTAGATGTTAAATATTTATTTTTAATTATTTATTTATTTATCATTTTTATAGACCGACATTTGTTGGGAACATCACATCAGTTTACATATAACATTAAAGTAGCGTTAAATAGTTTTACAGGGAACAAAGATTAACATTATAATATTTGGATAAAACTGATGAACAATTATGAAGAATAAAGATTAATGACCTCACTCTTCTAGTAAAGACATTGAATTTATAGAAGTCAATTTCTTACCAGTTTATCTCCTTTATCCACAATTACTCAGACTGAAGAACGTGTGTTACTTCTTCCAGTTCCCAAATTTATATCAATCTTCTCCCCTCTGTAAAATGGTTAGAATTTAGTCCCAAAGTACTGATCAGAACACATCAAGTCCCAATTCTCCTACCTCTCCTGCAGTCTTCTTATATATCTTAGATCTCCCTCTGAAAATACCAGGTTAGCACGTTCCTCTCAAGTGCAGCTCATTTGAGTCAATTGAAAAAAACAATTCTTTTGGTAATAGCCAGGGATCTTGTCCTCAAAGTTATCTCCTCTGCTTTTTCAGGTTCTTCCTAGGTGAAAACACCTCTTCTCCCAATGGTTTGGAAACTGGATCCCCTGGTACCTAGGGCACTCAGTCCCAACAGGAACAAAAACATATTCTGATTCAAAGGGAGAAAAATAAAATAAGAAACAGGAAGGGTGGAAAGAAACTTTCTGGTCTCCCAGCCATTGAGGATAAACAACTCAAAAGTGAAACTTGACTGATCTATTCACTGAAGGTAAGACAGAGAGCAGCAGAATCTTCCCTACCCCAGATCTAACCTTGCACAGGAACGACCCAATCCTCTGTGAAGAGTTACCAAGGCTCTCACAGGGAAGGTTTCCAAAAATGGATCAACAAGAATAAATAAGTCAAAATAGGTCAGATAGTTGACCGAAAGAGGGCATCTCAAGAGAATCTAACAAAACTCCACCAAACACATTCATTGAGGTCTAACTAAAAATCCAGCCAAAATCCATACCCTAAGATGGTGGCAGAGTTGCTAAAACGTACCAACTGCAGCTCTTACTCAGGGAACTCAAACTCAAACCTCTCTTCACTAAATCTCTCTGAACCTCCCCAGCTAGATAATACAGTCCTTTTGGAAAGGAAACCAAAGGTTCTTTACACATTCAGATACCCAATTGTTATATATAATGCAGTATAATACCGAAAAGGAAAATGGACAGATGAGATGGGCCTTGTGACCGTTATCTGTGGTCAAATTCATTTTCAAAGCTGCAGTCAAGTAAGGGGTGTGCTGTCATTTGAAAATGACACAGAAATAACAACATTTGTTTAATTTTGCATTATTTTCCAAATGAAACAGAAGAAGAGCAAAACATTTGTCTCATTGAGGTTTTTCCATTTTAGAGCACACTAAAACTATTCCAAGCACATTTACTTATTCACATTTATAGCTGAACTGCTCACCCAAAGTTGCCCCAAGCGAGAAATACCAGAAGTTTGAAATACAAAGGCATCAGGTAGTCAAATGGTAAAGCTCACACTAAAAAAAACAGAAAAAAAACCCCACGCTTTTTATTCCATGAACACCCCTAGCAGCAGCATGAATTTTGACTAAATCTTGTCAGTCATATTCAAGTTGGACTTGCACTCTGAGGTCTCCTAAGTGCTTCCAGATCTTTTGGTACCTGTAAATCAGGTTGTCAGGAATCAATTACTTTCTGGAATGTTTTCATTTTGTATTATCTCTTCTTTACACACATCTGGAAAATGTGTGCCTTGTAAAAATAAAAAATTAAAGCAAAAGCTATAAAATGAAAAGCAAATGGAGGTGACGCCAGAGTTACCTTGCTTCTCCCCGGGATTCACCTCAAGAAACACTGAAACTTGAATGAGCAAATGCCAGTTCTGCTTGGGAAACTGAACTCACAAATTGTGCATTATTTTTTATAGCATTTTAGGGTCCATCAAGCCCAGCATCCTGTTTCCAACAGTGGTCAATCCAAGCCACAAGAACCTGGCAATTACCCAAAGACTAAGAAGATCCCATGCTATTGATACAATTAATAGCAGTGGCTATTCCCTAAGTAAACTTGATTAATAGCAGTTAATGGACTTCTCCTCCAAGAACTTATCCAAACCTTTTTTGAACCCAGCTATAGTAACTGCACTAACCACATCCTCTGGCAACAAATTCCAGAGCTTTATTGTCCATTGAGTGAAAAAGAATTTTCTCCGATTAGTCTTAAATGTGCTACTTGCTAACTTCATAGAATGCCCCCTAGTCCTTCTATTATACGAAAGTGTAAATAACCAATTCACATCTACTCATTCAAGACCTCTCATGATCTTAAAGACCTCTATCACATCCCCCCCTCAGTCGTCTCTTCTCCAAGCTGAACAGCCCTAACCTCTTCAGCCTTTAATTTGATCGATTCAGTACGGTGCACTCAGGCCAAGCGCACCATTAGCCCCCATCTGGACGCACGTTTTCGATGCACTATTATTACCCCTTATACAGTAAGGGGTAATAGTGCGAGGAAAACACGTGTCCAACCCCCCAAAAACTAATAGTGCCCGCAACATGCAAATGCATGTTGATGTTGAGCCTATTAGTTAGTCCTGCATAATACAGAAAGTAAAATGTGCAGCCAAGCCACACATTTTACTCTGGGAAATTAACGCCTGCCCAAAGGCAGGCGTTAATTTTGGCTGGCACCGGGAAAGTGTACAGAAAGGCAGAAAAAACATGTTGGAAGACGGACGCTCAATTTTGTCGGCATCTGTTTTCCGAACCCGTGGCTGTCAGCCGGTAAAATTAAGCGTCAGCTGTCAAACCCGCTGACAGCCGCCACTTCTGCCAATAAGGAGGCACTAGGGAGCCTCATTAGCGTGGGCCCTCATTTGAATACTCGATCGCGCGCCCAGAGAGTGGCCTTGGAGCGTCGGCTCTCCCGTGCAATTTACTGAATCGGCCCAAATGTAAACAGAGCAGATAGAGCCTTGGTGTAACATCTCAGTGGGGCCGCTTGGCAATAGTGATCATAATATGATCAAATTGGAATTAATGACTGGAAGAGGAACAGTATGCAAATCCACGGCTCTCGTGCTAAACTTTCAAAAGGAAAACTTTGATAAAATGAGAAAAATTGTTAGAAAAAAACTGAAAGGAGCAGCTACAAAAATAAAAAATGTGCAAGAGGCGTGGTCATTGTTAAAAAATACCATTTTAGAAGCACAGTCCAGATGTATTCCACACATTAAGAAAGGTGGAAAGAAGGCAAAACGATTACCGGCATGGTTAAAAGGGGAGGTGAAAGAAGCTATTTTAGCCAAAAGATCTTCATTCAAAAATTGGAAGAAGGATCCAACAGAAGAAAATAGGATAATGCATAAATGTTGGCAAGTTAAATGTAAGACATTGATAAGACAGGCTAAGAGAGAATTTGAAAAGAAGTCTCACCAAAGCCATCTCTGAGTCTCACCAAAGCCATCACTGAAGCCTGGGGTGAGCCATTGCTTTCTCCACGCCCACCCCTCACCCCCAGCGCACAGCAAAGTATCACGCATCTAGCATGAAACACAAATCTATGCCTCAAGACCACTAAGGAATACATCCATTATCAATAAGCCTCTCCTCTCACCAAGACCCTTTACCATCCTCGTACCCACCCTCTACCTCATACTAACCCACCCCCTGCAGTCACCTACTCCCCTTCCTTCCATTCATCAATCAACCAACAATCACCTACTCCCCTTCCTTTCATTCAACAATCAACCAAAGCAGTACCCTCCACTCCCTACAATAATGAGTCCACAACCAATCCCCACCATAAAACACTTCTACACCCCCCACAAATCGAACATTCACACATACCTAACGCAACAACACAGATCACTCATCCCCATTATGGCATCCCCCCTCACACAAATCCTGGGTATGCTGTCATTCTCCATTCTACTTCTAAATGCTCAATCCATTCTAAAAAAGACCACTCTACTACAGGACATCCTCACAGACGAAGCCCCGGACATATGCGCCATCACGGAATCCTGGTTAAAGGATACAGACTCCGCCTTAATTAACCAACTCTCCTCAGATGCATACAGCTTATTTTCCATACCCAGAAACAAAAAAAAAGGAGGCGGACTATTCCTGGCTGCCAAAAAGAACTTCAACCTCACTCTCCAAAATATTACACCCCCCCCCAAACTGGAAGTCAGTATCTTCAAATCTAATTCCCTCCAACTATGCTTAATCTATGCCCCCCCTGGCCTTCTCGAACAAAACCCCTCCCCTCTCATAGAATACATCTCAAAACACATAAACAATACCAAGCCTGCCATAATTATGGGAGACCTAAATATTCATGTAGACCGTGACCCCCTTTCCCCTTCTTGTGAAGCTATCTTGACAGCCATGACTGCACTTGGTTTCAAACAAAATGTCTCAGAACCCACGCACAAGGCCGGGCATACTCTCGACCTCATCTTTACCAACTCCTCAATCCACACTGACCAACCCAGATGCACACCCATCCCCTGGTCAGACCACTTCCGAATAGACACACGATGCACAATCAGAAACACCACCCCCCCCTTCGCAACCCAAAAAAACAATAACATATCGCAAACAAGGCAAGACTGAAGACATCTTTGAGGCCCTTTCAAAAGAACTCCCCAACATAGACCTCACTGACGCAAACACAGCCATATCCTCATGGTTTCAAATCACCACAAACATAGCAGATAGACTCTGCCCATCCCACACCAAAGAAATCAAAGCAAACAAAAATAATAAGAAACCCTGGTATACAAATGAACTTAAAGCCATGAAACTCGACCTCCGTAAAATTGAAAAAACCTGGCGGAGGAATCAAATACCCACCATCCTAGCACAGTTTCGCGCCCTTCTAAACACCTACCGAAAAGCCACCGAAAAAGCAAAGAAAGACTTCTATGCCACAAGAATCCACCAGTTCCAATTCAACCCACAAGCCCTCTTCCAATATGTAAACAGCCTTATCACAGCACCGGACAGACATAGCAGTGACCGCGACGATGATACAAAATGTGAAAAATTGGCATCATACTTCCACACCAAGGTACAGACCATTATGGCTCGTTTCTCACCTCACCCCAGCCTCCCGAACATAACAACTCCCAACAACACCCCCACTAACCACTACGATCCTATCACACAACTACGTCCACCCACACAAACCTCAAACACCACCCTCTCAAATTTCGAAAACACATCTGCACTAGAAATTGAAACCACCATCAAAAAACTCAGACCCGCCTATCATCCCTCAGACATCCTGCCCACCAAAACATTACTCACAAACCCAACCCCAATTGCCAAACACATCGCAAATGTACTGAACAAATCTATCACACTGGGCCAGGTCCCAATTGAACTAAAGCAAGCCATTATAAAACCCATCCTCAAAAAACCAGACTTAGACAACAATGATCCAGCAAACTATCGCCCAGTGTCAAACCTCCCGTTCCTCTCCAAAATACTCGAAAAAATAATTAATAGACAACTAACAGAATACATAGAAGACCACAATATTCTCTCATCATCCCAGTTTGGTTTCCGTAAACACCATAGCACAGAAACCCTACTTATCTCCCTCTCAGAATCCATACTCAAAGCTCTGGACAAAGGACAGTCCCACATACTCGCACTACTAGATATATCGGCGGCATTCGACACAGTTAATCACAACATACTCATTCAACGCCTCAAGGAAATTGGCGTCACAGACAATGCCCTTCTCTGGTTCCAGTCTTACCTACACGACAGGAGCTATAGTGTAAAAATCGGTTGCAATGAATCCAAACCTGTCAAGCTATCACAAGGAGTACCACAAGGCTCATCCCTCTCCTCAACCCTTTTTAACATCTACCTCATACCCCTCTGCCTACTGCTCTCCAAGCTGGGCTTCCAGCACTTCATTTATGCAGACGACGTACAGATACTCATACCCATAACTGACTCTATCACTAACGCAATGAAGACTTGGAAATCTGCTCTATCTGAAATAAACAAATTACTCACTGACAACTTTCTGGCACTCAACACCAACAAAACCGAAATACTCATCCTCTCTCCCCCCAACATTCCCACACTAAGCCTTTCTTCCCTCTCACCACCAGGCTGCCCACCCACCCAATTTGTCCGCAGCCTTGGCATATGGATAGACAACCATTTTAACCTCAAAAAATTCATTTCTAACACTATTAAGAGTGGATTCTTCAAGCTCCACACCTTGAAGAGAATTAAACCACTACTACACACTTCTGACTTCCGAACAGTACTGCAGGCCATGATCTTATCCAAACTGGACTACTGCAACGCTATCCTCCTAGGCCTCCCAAAAAATACCCTTCAACCGTTGCAGCTCCTACAGAATGCTGCCGCCCGCATTCTCACAAACACTCACCGTTATGACCACATCACCCCAGTTCTTCAATCCCTGCACTGGCTCCCAGTAACCTCCAGGATTATCTATAAATCCCTCACCCTCATACACAAAGCCATTCACAACCAAGACATGCACTGGTTCCCTGAACATCTCCATCTCCACAACACAACAAGACCTACTAGAAAACAGCACCAAGCCAAACTCCTGACTCCCTCCCCCAAAGTCATCAAACATGCCACGATCAGAGATAGATCATTCATCATAGCAGGCACTTCCCATTGGAACAATATGCCACCCCACCTACGCCAGGAACCCTGCCATAAAAAATTCAAACAGAATCTTAAAACCTGGCTCTTCAAACTAGCATACCCTGACTAACCGTCTACTCCCATAGATACACACCCTACCCTCACGCCCCCCCCTGACTGACACGACCTATTGAACTTAACCATGATCCTCATCCATTCCCATTCCCATTCCTCCAACCCCACTCCCATTCCTCCAACTCTCCCTCATCCTCCTCCCCTCTCACCCTCCAACCCTCCACCCTCACCCTCCCCACCATCCTACCACCTGATCTAACCACATATATTCCCTGGCATCATGTGAATAATTAAAATGTAAATATAGTTATTGTGAATATAGTTAATGTGAATATACTTAAAATATGTGAACATGTAACCACCTTTCAAGTTGAATTAATTGCCTCAATGTTTCCTCCTCCTATAAATTTATTGTAAAGCCTGTTGCTATGTTATGTTACATTGTGAACCGAGGTGATGTTTTTAACGTGCCCCGGTATATAAAAAACCCTTAAATAAAATAAATAAATAAGTTGGCCGTAGAGGCAAAAACTCACAGTAAAAACTTTTTAAAATATTTCCGAAGCAGAAAGCCTGTGAGGGAGTCAGTTGGACCGTTAGATGATCGAGGGGTTAAAGGGGTACTTAGAGAAGATAAGGCCATTGCGGAAAGATTAAATGATTTCTTTGCTTCGGTGTTTACTGAAGAGGATGTTGGGGAGGTACCCATACTGGAGAAGGTTTTCATGGGTAATGATTCAGATGGACTGAATCAAATCACGGTGAACCTAGAAGATTTGGTAGACCTGATTGACAAACTGAAGAACAGTAAATCACCTGGACCGGATGGTATACACCCCAGAGTTCTGAAGGAACTAAAAAATGAAATTTCAGACCTATTAGTAAACATTTGTAACCTATCATTAAAATCATCCATTGTACCTGAAGACTGGAGGATAGCAAATGTAACCCCAATATTTAAAAAGGGCTCCAGGGGCAATCTGGGAAACTACAGACCGGTTAGCCTGACTTCAGTGCCAGGAAAAATAGTGGAAAGTGTTCTAAACATCAAAATCACAGAACATATAGAAAGACATGGTTTAATGGAACAAAATCAACATGGCTTTACCCAAGGCAAGTCTTGCCTCACAAATCTGCTTCACTTTTTTGAAGGAGTTAATAAACATGTGGATAAAGGTGAACCGGTAGATGTAGTATACTTGGATTTTCAGAAGGCGTTTGACAAAGTTCCTCATGAGAGGCTTCTAGGAAAATTAAAAAGTCATGGGATAGGTGGCAATGTCCTTTCGTGGACTGCAAACTGGCTAAAAGACAGGAAACAGAGAGTAGGATTAAATGGATTATTTTCTCAGTGGAAGGGAGTGGGCAGTGGAGTGGCTCAGGGGACCCTTACTTTTCAATATATTTATAAATGATCTGGAAAGAAATACAACGAGTGAGATAATCAAATTTGCAGATGATACAAAATTGTTCAGAGTACTTAAATCACAAGCAGATTGTGATAAATTGCAGGAAGACCTTGTGAGACTGGAAAATTGGGCATCAAAATGGCAGATTAAATTTAATGTGGATAAGTGCAAGGTGATGCATATAGGGAAAAATAACCCATGCTATAGTTACACAATGTTAGGTTCCATATTAAGTGCTACTACCCAAGAAAGAGATCTAGGCATCATAGTGGATAACACATTGAAATCGTTGGTTCAGTGTGCTGCGGCAGTCAAAAAAGCAAACAGAATGTTGGGAATTATTAGAAAGGGAATGGTGAATAAAACAGAAAATGTCATAATGCCTCTGTATCGCTCCATGGTGAGACAGCACCTTGAATACTGTGTACAATTCTGGTCGCCGCATCTCAAAAAAAGATATAATTGCAATGGAGAAGGTACAGAGAAGGGCTACCAAAATGATAAGGGGAATGAAACAGCTCCCCTATCAGGAAAGACTAAAGAGGTTAGGACTTTTCAGCTTGGAAAAGAGACGGCTGAGGGGGGATATGATAGAGGTGTTTAAAATCATGAGAGGTCTAGAACGGGTAGATGTGAATCGGTTATTTACTCTTTCGGATAATAGAAAGACTAGGGGGCACTCCATGAGAAAGTTCTTTTTTTACTCAACTCACAATTAAACTTTGGAATTTGTTGCCAGAGGATGTGGTTAGTGCAGTTAGTATAGCTGTGTTTAAAAAAGGATTGGATAAGTTGACTTAGAAAATAGCCACTGCTATTACTAGCAACGGTAACATGGAATAGACTTAGTTTTTGGGTACTTGCCAAGTTCTTATGGCTTGGATTGGCCACTGTTGGAAACAGGATGCTGGGCTTGATGGACCCTTGGTCTGACCCAGTATGGCATGTTCTTATGTTCTTAACTGAAAACATTTTTATTTGTGACAAATTAATTTAATTTTAAAGATCTATTGTTTTATACTTTATTGTTTTAATTCTGTTTTGTAATATAATTTATTTTAAGAATTTTGCTGTAATCCACCTAGCGTGTATATTCATTATGAATGGAATATAAATTGTTTTAATAAATAAAATAAAAAATAAACCCTCTCTGAATGCGTTTCATAAGGCAGGACCCCAAGGACCAGAACCAGAGCCAGGACTCAACATTAGTCCATTGTGGTGACCCTCAAAGCGTTTTCTAGAAAACACCTTTGTGTCCTCTAATATCTGCAGTCTAAATATCTGAAAACTGAACAGCTGTTTTGTCTGAAATCTTGGTCTGCAGAATTAAGCTTCTCGTCTCAGAATGTATCCCTTGTACTTTATAATTGAATGCTTCAAAACATCTGCAGCAAAATAGCTCTATAATTGCATTTCTGCTTTTGTTTTCAGATTTCCATTTTATCATGTTAGACATGTAAAAGGGGGCGATTAATTCTGTGTCCTGGACCTAAACATGCACAGGCATTTATTTATTTATTTATTTTATTTAGCGCTTTTCTATACTGGCATTCAAGATAAGTATCACTTCATGCTGGTTTACATTTAACAGGGGGTGTAAAATATAAATAAATAAATAAATAAATTAAAAAACTGTAACAAGTGAAAAGAGAAAATTCTGAAGTTACATTAAAACAAGGGAGTTCAAAACTGGGAGGAAGAAAGTCTAAAGGAATTTATTTATTATTTTTATATACCAACATTTGATCTCAATTGAGATATCACACTGGTTTACATTTGGGTACTGTAGGTATTTCCCTATCCCCAGAGAGCTTACAATCTAAGTTTTTGTACCTGAGGCAGTAGAGGGTAAAGTGATTTGCCCAAGGTCACAAGGAGCACTTGAACCCTGGTTTCTAGTCCACTGCTCTAACCACTAGGCTATTTCCCCTCCCTGAGAAACAGAGAGAGCAATTATTTACAATGTTTTAGGCATGGTCTGTGGCAGGCTGTGTTCCATGCCAGCTTGCACAGGGGTTTGCAGCAGGACAATGGCTTACTGATGTAAAACTGACATTTCTTGCCCAGCAGAAAACTTTGAAGAAAAGCTGCAGAGCTGAGTCTCTTCAACCAAAGGATCAATCTCTTGAGCAGGGCTTCCCAAACTTGTCTTATTAACCCCAGAACCAGTTGGGTTTTCAGGTTATCCACAATGAAAATGCCTGAGCTCTATTTGTGAATGATGTCTCTCCAGCAGATCTCATGCATATTCATCATGGGTATCCTGAAAACCAGAATAGCTTAGTGGGGCACCAGGCTAGTTTTGGGAAGCCCAGCTCCGGCATCTGAAGGGCTGCTCATTAATGTATCAGAGTTAAATGCAGCTTTAAAGCAAGTGGGATAAAATTGGAAAGAGTTAATTCAATTCATTAGGGACAATTCAATTTGATGTGGACATAGAAGATTACCACCTCACTCAGGACAACCTGAAGATGCTGATCCAGGCTTTGCCCTGTTGCATGCAGGACTGAGTTTCCTAGAAAAGTCGTACTACATCTCCAAAAATGCAAGGAAAGAACTTTGAGATGGTGACCCTATGTATAGCAGTGCAAAGTTTATGCAAAAATAGCTCACATTTAATGCTCAGTAATGCTTGTAGGTTAAAGTGAGGATCTCTCTTTCTCTCGCACTTCTTCTGTCCTTATTACAAATTAGTAACAAACAAGCCAATACTGTAAAGTGCGCTCAGCTGAGCACATTGTTTAACCTGGGTAGTTCTTAATAAAGGAACGGTAGTAGTTTGTGAAGCCCAAGAAGCGGCACAGAGCTTTCAGGCCTGTAGGTTGGGGCCAATCCTTGATGCTTTCTAATTTCTTATGGTCCCTCTGAAACCCATTTTTAGAAACAATGTAGCCCAGGAAAGGTACAGACTCCTTGTGGAACTTGCACTTCTCTAGTTTTGTGTATAAGTGGTATTCCCGCAGGCGTCTTAGAACTTTCTTGACGTCTAATATCACTAAAATCTAATATCACTAAAAGAATAGGGAAAAGAACCACAAAGACCCGAGTTTTACAGTTCAAAAACACAGACTTTGAGGAAATGGGGAAGTACCTAGAGGAAGAACTAAATGGATGGGAAAATGAGAGAGATGTGGATCAACAGTGGACCAATCTAAAAGGAGCAATCGCCAAGGCAACTGCTCTATATGTTAGAAATGTAAAGAAAAGCAAAAGAAAAATGAAACCTATCTGGTTCTCAAAGGAGGTGGCTGACAAAATTAAAGCTAAAAGAACTGCATACAAGAAATACAAAAGATCCCAAAGGGAGGAGCACAAAGAAGAATATCTGATTCAACTGAGGGAGACTAAGAAATTAATCAAGTTGGCAAAAAGTCAAGCAGAAGAGAGGATTGCCAAGGAGATAAAATATGGTGACAAAACATTTTTCAGATACATCAGCGAAAAGAGAAAAGTCCAAAGTGGTATAGTGAAATTGAAAGGTGGAAATGATCAATGTGTGGAGGGAGACGAAGAAATGGCAGAAATATTAAACGAATACTTCAGCTCTGTGTTCACTAAAGAAGACCCTGGAGAAGGACCATCTCTACACAACAAGAAACTGGAGGGAAGCGGAACAGAGGAAAATCCATTTACAGTAGATAATGTATGGGAAGAGCTAAAGAATCTGAAAGTGGACAAAGCCATGGGGCCTGATGGGATTCATCCAAGGATACTGAGGGAGCTCAGAGATGTGCTGGCGGGACCGCTGTGCGACCTGTTCAATAGATCCCTAGAAACGGGAGTGGTGCCGAGTGATTGGAGAAGAGCGGTGGTGGGTCCCTCTTCACAAGAGTGGGAACAGAGAGGAGGCTGGTAACTACAGACCAGTTAGCCTCACTTCAGTGGTGGGAAAAGTAATGGAGTCACTGTTGAAAGAGAGAATAGTGAACTATATACAGTCCGGAGAATTGATGGACCAGAGGCAGCATGGATTCACCAGAGGAAGATCCTGTCAGACAAATCTGATTGACTTTTTTGACTGGGTAACCAAGGAATTGGATAGAGGAAGAGCACTCGATATCATATACTTGGATTTCAGCAAAGCTTTTGATACGGTTCCGCACAGGAGACTGGTGAATAAAACGAGAAGCTTGGGAGTGAGTGCCGAGGTGGTGACCTGGATTGCAAATTGGTTGACGGACAGAAGACAACGTGTGATGGTAAATGGAACCTTCTCTGAAGAGAGAGCGGTTTTAAGTGGTGTACCGCAAGGATCGGTGTTGGGACCGGTCCTGTTCAATATCTTTGTGAGCGACATTGCGGACGGGATAGAAGGTAAGGTTTGTCTTTTTGCGGATGACACTAAGATCTGCAACAGAGTGGACACGCCGGAAGGAGTGGAGAGAATGAGACGGGATCTAAGGAAACTGGAAGAGTGGTCGAAGATATGGCAGCTGAGATTCAATGCCAAGAAGTGCAAAGTCATGCATATGGGGAGTGCAAATCCGAATGAACTGTATTCGATGGGGGGGGAAAGGCTGATGTGCACGGAGCAGGAGAGGGACCTTGGGGTGATGGTGTCTAATGATCTGAAGTCGGCGAAACAATGCGACAAGGCGATAGCTAAAGCCAGAAGAATGCTGGGCTGCATAGAGAGAGGAATATCAAGTAAGAAAAGGGAAGTGATTATTCCCTTGTACAGGTCCTTGGTGAGGCCTCACCTGGAGTACTGTGTTCAGTTCTGGAGACCGTACCTTCAAAAAGACAAAGACAAGATGGAGGCGGTACAGAGAAGGGCGACCAGGAAGGTGGAGGATCTTCATCGGATGACGTACGAGGAGAGATTGAAGAATCTAAATATGTACACCCTGGAGGAAAGGAGGAGCAGAGGTGATATGATACAGACTTTCAGATACTTGAAAGGTGTTAATGATCAAAAGACAATGACAAACCTTTTCCGAAGGAAAAAAATCAGCAGAACCAGGGGTCACGATTTGAAGCTCCAGGGAGGAAGATTCAGAACCAATGTCAGGAAGTATTTCTTCACGGAGAGGGTGGTGGATGCCTGGAATGCCCTTCCGGAGGATGTGGTGAAGACCAGAACTGTGAAGGACTTCAAAGGGGCGTGGGATAAACACTGTGGATCCATAAAGTCAAGAGGCTGCCAATGAAGAGTGGGTGACTCGCCAGAATGATGGCTACTGCCTGGAGTCAATACCCTTATTAAATAAACATACACAGGCTTACGGTGACTCCAACATCGCTCTAAGCTTCAACAGCAAGAGGAAATGTGGAAAAAAAGGATTCACACTCACAAAGAGGGGAGTAGCTGGCTTGTTACGGCGGTTACTACCCCAAATCAAATAAGCCTGTTACTTCACTTTCAATGCATATACAGCAAAGTTCTCTGATTCAACGGCAGGGGAGAAGAAAAACTGATACTTCACACATCCAGCAGAGCTCTCTGCTTCAACGGCAGGGGAGAAGAAAAGAGGGTTCGCACTCACAAAGCGGGGAGTAGCTGGCTTGTTACGGCGGTTACTACCCCAAACCAAATGTGCCTGATATTTCACTTTCGATGCACATCCAGCATGGCTCTCTGCTTCAGCGGCATGGGAGAAGACTTATACGTCACGCATATCCAGCATAGCTCCCTGCTTCAACGGCAGGGGAGAAGAAAAACAACCAATAAGGGCTAATAACATAGTCTGGGTAAAACAAATGAGCATGGGTGCAGCTTGCTTGTTGCGGCGGCTACTGCCCCTGACGGATCGGGCTAGATGTTTCACTTGGATGCAGCTCCATCACTGCTCTCTACATTAAGGGTGGGGGTGGAAGGGAAATAGAACCAAGAGCTAGGAGAAACAGATAAGTATGAGAGAAAATGTGTGTGAAGCTTGCTGGGCAGACTAGATGGGCCATTTGGTCTTCTTCTGCCGTCATTTCTATGTTTCTATGGGTTGGGCGTGCATTTTGGATGCACATCCACAACCCCTTATACAATAAGGAGTAGATTTTAGTACATGGGCAAGCGCTTCCTGGCGCTCACACATGGACACTCCAATTGTATAACATGCGTGTGGTGACACATCGCGGCCTTCCCCAGTTCCCTCCCAGTCTGCTCCAATGAAGGAGTGGACTGGGACGGAACTTCCCTACCCCTACCCTAAACTCCCTTCCCCTTCCCCTCTCCTCCCGTTTTTTTTTTATTTTACCTGTTGTTCCACTAAAGGAGCAGTAGCAAGTTGCACGCGCCGGCACCCTGCCTGCACGCCCTTCCCTAGCACAGCAGCAAATGGCTGTCGTACTGGTGCCTCAAGCCCCACCCCTCCCCATCCCCAAGACCGCCCCTTTTCTTTGGCCCAGCTCTTGTGTGCATAATGAGGGTTACGAGTGTGGCCGGGCCCCTTCTAAAATGTGTGCGGTGCACACAAGGCCCAGCCACACACATAACCCCCATATTTTATGCATGCAGGCGATTTAAAATTTGCACGTACGGGGTTTAGCACGTCCAAATGCGTGTCCAAACTTCCCCGAAACTAAAAGCGCTCATCACATGCAAATGCATGTTGATGAGGCTATTAGTCATTTGCCCCAGATTCTGTAAAAAAAAAAAGTGCGCCCAATCTGCACAATTTCTGAGCAGCCTGAAAAATACTGCTTTTCTGCACATCCTCCGACTTAATATCATGGCGATGGTGATGACAGATTTTGACTGCGCCTCTTGGCGAGATACATCGCTGTATCACGCTGTACTGCGTGCCCAGGAGAGGGGGCTGTGCGCGTGTCGAAAGAGCAGGTGCTGACATCGGACGCGCTTTTTTAGCGCGGCTGTACTGTGTCGGCCCGAAGGCCTGCAGCAGAACTCACAGACTGCTTGCAATCTCATAAGGCTCCCAACATAAATTCTGTGTCCCCTGGAGCAAGACTGAGCCCACCAAACTCCTTTTAGTTTTCTAAGTCCTTCCCGACCTTAATGGGATTTGCATTGGTGCACTAGAAGTGAAAGTTTCTACAAACTTCTGAGGCTAAAAAACATTATTCTGAGGCTATATGTAAAAAAAGAAAAAAAAACACCTAGAGAGAATGAAGAACCTCATTAGCACATAGCACCTGGCGGGACAAATCTCTTGAAAAGAAAACAGCGACGGATACAAATATTTTCTTCTTCTTTGTGTAGCCGTAGTGTAGGTGTTTAATCACCACTTAGCAGTAGGAGTTGGCAAGAGGCGCAGCTAGAATCTATCATCACCCACTTATATACTCAATACCTGCTTTATCGATGAAAAGGTAGCAGAGAGAGAGAGAGAAATAAGCCACCTCACCTATGGCAAACATAATCCCTCTGGATCTCTCTTTGCCCATCCCGTGTCAAGTCACTTTCAAAACCCGGCAGAAAACAAACAGTATCTAGAAACTCATTCACTGAAATCCCACCCCCATGGTTTCACACGTCCACAAACAAGTTTCTCCCTTTCTTTCGTTCCCACCCCCGTGCAAAATATTAATCCCCATCACACTCCGCCTAAGGTCAGGAATCTCTCGGGTTTTCTGTTTCTCGGGACACTTGCACGTGCTCCTTAAAAAGCTTTGCATTCCTTTGGGTCAAGGCACTAAACTGCAGCAAAGACCATAAGAACTGACCCAGTACTGCGAGAAGCCCTTCTCGTAAAACCGAGCCATTTACATAATACGATTTGCGTTTCTGGTGATCTTTTTATGGCAAAGTACATGCAAAAGCACAGATTTTATTGCAGGGAGCAGTAGTGAAGCTGGATGTAGCTCTGACTCCTTGTTAAATTTTGCATATTTTTACACACACATTTTCAAAACCATAGACAAATGATCTGCATGATTCTTCGGCTCATTATCACACGGTGCATGATCTTTGTTTTGCAGTTCACCCAAAATGCAAAGTAATGCACAATTGCCACTTTTTCTAAGTTCTTTTATTTATGACCTGTTCATTGGTCCCCCCCCTTTATCTGCACACACTCGCATCCCTGGAGCTCTGTACACATTGATAATATTGGACAGTAAATTAACGGGACATTTAAAGGTGAATCTTAAAAGAGATGTGCATGAAGAAATCGGGAGTGAGCACACAGCTAGCACTTTTAGTAAGCGGGTGGATGTGTGCACATGTTCTGATGCATGCACATCTCGCATCGGAGAAAAAAGGGGCGTGGTGTGGGCATTCCAGGGCGGGGCCAAGAGAAGTGTGCACACGCCCAGTTCCAGTGCCTTGTAACGTTATTCCTGCTATGGAGGAGGTGTAAGTACAAAAAAAAAAAAAGGTGTCCCTGAGTGGATTAAAGGCTCTTGGGTAACTGGGGGGTGGATGTATGCAGGCGAAAGAGCCTTGGGGAATTGGAGGACTTAGCTCTGTAGTGGTAGAACTGGTGGAAGAACTGGTGAAACTGGTCATGGCGTAAATGCGCGCCTCATGCCTGGCTAATAGCCGACTTTACGCGGCTGTGCACACCCATTTGCAAAATTCTGCACACACATACGTGTGCTTAGGCTATTCTATAACATACGCTCATATGTGCGATTCACATGCATATATGTGAGTCCGCGTGCCCGTTTGAAACTTACCATCCCTGCTTCTAACCTGAAAATGGTACCTTTCCTTCAATTAAAACGGGTTGCGTTCACCTTCGCTAGTGGTTCGGCACCAAACAAATCTTGATCCATTTTAATAATAATTACATTTCCCCCTAACCTCATTGTGTGGCTTTTATTTGAATTATGACCTAAGGAAGAGAGCATTAGCTCTGAAAAGCTAGTCAAGAAATGTATAAAGTTACTTCAATAATAACACAGCAACCTATTAAAAGCAGGTGGAAAGAGACCCATCCAGTCTGCCCAGCATGCCTTTTTTTTTGGGAGGGGGGGGAGAGGGGTAGTAAGTGCTGCTCCCTTGAGGTTACCCCCATGCTTTCTGCTAAGAGTAATAACTGCCACTCCGTGCAAGTTACTCCAATGCAGGTTACCCCTTATTTTTCATTTTCATCCTAGCGATCTTCTGTGTTTATCCCAGGCTCTTTTGAATTCCATTACCATTCTTGTCTTCAGCACCTCTTCCAGGAGGGAATTCCACCCTTTCCGTGAAGAAATATTTCCGGACATTGTTTCTGAGTCCACCTCCTTGGAGCTTCATAATTCTACTGCTTCCTTTCCATTGGAAAAAGTTTGATTCCCGTGCATCATGAATCCCATTCAGGTATTTAAAAGTCTGCATCATATTTCTCCCCCTGTCCCTTCCTTCCTCCAGGCTATACATATTTAAGTCCTTCAGGGTCATCTCATGGCTTTTGATACATACCATTTTGATTGCATTTCTTTGGACCACTTCAATACCGTCTCTATCCCTTTTAAGACATGGACTCCAGAACTGAACACAATATTCCAGATGCGGCTATCATCTCCGTTTTCCTGCTGGTTATGACTCAGTGCTGCCCAGCATCCTTCTGGCCTTAGGAGCCATCACCTTGTCAACAGTCACTATCACCCCGAGGTCTCTTTCCTGGTCCGGGTGAATCAGTCTCTCGTCCCTCATCATGTACAGCTCCCTTTGGATTTTTGCACTCCAGATGCATGACTGCACTTCTTAGCATTGAATCACAGCTGCCAAACCTTTTGCCAATCCTCAAGCTTTCTGAGATCACTTTTCATTCTCTCTACGCCGTCAAGTATGTCCACTCTGTTGCAGATCTTCATGTCATCCACAAAAAGACAAACTTTTTCTTCTAACCCTGCCACTATATTGCTCAGAAAGATATTGAACAGAACTGGCCCCAGATCCTTGAGGCACTCCACTTATTACTCTTCTCTCCTCAGAATAGGTTCCATTTACCACCACTTGCCAACCAATTTGTAATCCATTCTACCACCTTGGGACCCACTCCTAGGCTTCTCGTTCTGTTCCTGAGCCTCCTATGTGAGACTATATGAAAAGCTTTGCTGAAATCCAGATAAATCATATCACGTGCTCAACCTATATATTTTATGGCTTCATTTGATAATTGTATTTCTGTGCATCATCACAAACTGCATCCCCTTAGTTCATTAATTATAATTTCTGAATCTTGTTTCCTATCTTTATATTTATTAAGCCATATTTTTAAGTTATCAAATAAGTGCAAACTGGAAAGCTTTTAGCTTGTCAAAAACATTCTTTTCCACTTGTTTCAATTGAAAAGTGCTTGTGTGAATCTACAACACAGGAAATAGAAAACGATGTTGAGTGAACTGTATCTGATTGATTTTTAATTTCTACTTCACCTTTCAGGGCTGGACAACCCTTTCAAAGCGGCTTACAGTAGTTGAGAGGAAGAATTTTAAATTACAAAAGGTGAAAATTAGGTTTTAAATTGCAAACCATTGAAGATTATGTTAGGTGCTAGGTTATTATAAGTGAAGGAAAGTATATTAGGTTAGATTAGATTAGATTTGGAATAAAGATGATCAACTGTGCCCTACCTCAGAGGATTTCAGTTTGGATTTCCTGGGTCACTGATATTCTCACGCACTAAACAGGCAAAACCTTGACATCAGTTTGTCCCAGATCTGCTGTTTATGATTGAAAGGCCATGTTTCGAAACTGAACATGAATTCTGAATCTTATACACACAGAGAAGCTAGCTACAACTTATTCTGATAGCTGAAATATATTTAAGGAGCACAATTAGACCTACTTAACATGTCTCGTGTTTCCAGACATTTGATATTCCAAATCCCTACTCTGGCTGAGGGGGGATATGATAGAGGTCTATAAAATCATGAAAAGACTTGAACAGGTAAATGTGAAATGGTTATTTACCCTTTTGGATAATATAAGGACTAGGGGGCACTCCATGAAGTTAGCAAGTAGCACATTTAAAACAAATCAGAGAAATCATTTTTCACTCAACATACAATTAAGCTCTGGAATTCATTGTCAGAGGATGTGGTTAAAGCATCTAGTGTTACTGGGTTTAAAACAGGGTTGGATAAGTTCCTGGAGAAGACCATAAACTGCTATTAATTCAATAGGGAATAGCCAGTGATTATTACCAGCATTAGTAACATGGCATTTATTTAATGTCTGGATACTTGCCAGGTACTCATGACTTGGATTGGCAACTTTGGAGACAGGATACTGGGCTTACTGAACCTTTGGCCTGACCCATTATGGCATATCTTAGTTTCTTATGTTCTTATGACAATCATTGTTCTTCTAATATACATATAAAACTCACCTGCAAAAAATGTTTGCTTATCTATAACTTTTGAAGGAGGGACATATCTATAGAGTGTTACTGTGTTTTATTTTTAGGGATAGACTGTGGGCTAATAAGGGTGAGATATTTTGTTTCATCATTATAAGGGATATTTTGTTCCTTTATGGTATTGGTAGGGCTCGGTTATTAAACAAGTTTTGGTGGGTGTATGTGTGTGTGTGTGTGTGCTTATGGGGGTGATTTTAGGTAGTTGGGATCTCAATAACATTTTAATAAAAATAAATGTATTTTTTATTAAAGTTTTTGAAGATATAAGTTTTTTGAATTTGTTGTTTATATTTGTGTATACAATATTTGTGCAACAAGGGTATTGGGGCTTCTTTGCATACTTTAATATTTAATTTATTTTTGTCCCAATCCACGGTTTAGTGGAATGCCACTGTCTTTTTATATGAATACATGCTACTTATATGCATATCTGTTATTTTTCCACACAGAACCTCCTTTGAAAACGTACTCAGTATTGTAAAAGTCTCCACCCTCTCTATATTTATTTATTTAGAACATTTTATAGACCACTTAGCAAGAGTTCAAAGCAGTTTATCTAAAAGACTCATAAAATAATGGTACAAATAAAATACTAATGAGTAATGGCAGCTGAACAGAACAAATCTACGTATGTCAAAGAACAGGACATGTTCTTATAGGGCTGAGTGCACTGGATTAAAGGAACATAACATCAAGCGCTAGGTTTCTGGAAGATTGAATGCTAGCCGAAACAAAAAGGTCCTTAACAATTTCTTAAAACATTTTAGATGATAACATAGAAGCAGAACGGTATGAAAAGACCATATGGCCTACCTAGTCTGCCCATCCACAGCTATTCAGGGAGGCTCTTCCAAGAGTAGACCAGTGATGGAAAATGTCCTTTCCCGAGTTTCAACAAGGCGAGCAATTTTAACAGGGGGAACAGACAATAATGGGATTGTGATGACCGAAGTGAGCATTATGGGTTACAAACGTTCAACATTGCACAGATCCAGCGATAATCAACATTATTAAGAAACTCTTGCTTGCAATTATGTGTTTGATCCTAAATTGAACAGGGAGCCAGTGTAAGTTGGGAAGAATAGGGGTAATGTGCTTACAAATATTTGAAAGAGTTATGAAACATGCAACTGAAATCGGAGCAGCTTTTAACACCCAGAGAGAGGAAGCAGGTAACCCCAAATATAGGGAGCTATAGTGGTGGAGGCCCAACAAAGGTCAGTAGCAGTTTCAGGTTATGAACTAACTGCAGTTTTAAAAAGGTAGTCTTAGCAAATGCATTAATATAACGTTCCAGCCAGCAGCAGGAAGGCCCTGCGACTGGCCGTACCTATCCCGAGCACTGCTGAGGCCTCAGGACTCCGCCAGGATCTCTGCATGGCTGTGACACCACCTTCATGTGCCAGACCTATTGTGCCATTTCTCTACCCAGGCACGCGCTGTTACGTTTGCTGGTTGTAGCAAGGCCCTGTAACTGACTACACTCGCCCAACACTGCCACAGACCCAGAAACATCGTAGCAGAATGCCCCCATCGTCATATGCTTCAGACGCCGCTGATGCTCCCAGGCTGCCGCCTTCCCGTAGGTGCGTGTGCGCACATTATATAGGCCCCACAGCAGGAAACGCCGAGCAGCATCCTCCAATGACGTGTAGCTGACTGGTCTATTGAAGGACCTTGCAACATTACCTCGCCTCAGCAACGGATCTCCTGCATCCGCAGTGCACGTTGCACCTGTGTCGTTTCCTGATTTCTGTGTTCCGAGTTCCAGCCTTGCCTCATCCAGCTTTCTTTGTCCAGCCTTACCTTGTCCTGTTAATCTTCACCTGTGCCTTGTGTGTCTTCGTCCACCCTTGGCCTGACTTCCAGAGTCTGACTTCTTGCTTGGAACTGACCATGACTGCCTGCAGCCTGGACCTGACCTCTTGCTTGCACCTGACCATATCTGTCGGCAGCCTGTCCTGACCTTGGCCTGGCCTCAAGTCTGCCACCTGCTTGGACTCTGGTGTGCCCTCGGACTCTTGCTTACCTGACTGTCCTAGAGACCCACCTAATCCCTGCCAGTGCCCAGAACCCAAGGGCTCAATCTGTGGGGATGCAACTGATATAGGGGATGCTCCAGCCTGTCCCTCTTCAAGGCGCGTTCACCAGCTATCAGCAGAGCCCACGAGGCTACATCAACTGCACCATGGCTCACCCTCACCCCGCCCATCACATGCACGTGCACCCTCATGGGGCCCTACAGCAAGAAACTTCTACTGATGCCCCCTTTATAATGTCAGTGCGGCTCGGTATTTACTGAAAAACAAATTTGTTTTTTTGATGGAAAATAATACACTTACATGGGAATTTGAGGAAGAATGTGGCCCCAATGGCCAAAACTCTTCCTCGCATTGCCAAAAATTGCTTCCTCCTCACCTGAGTAGGTCTAGAGACATCAGGGAACACCTGGACGGTTTTACCACAGAATAAGAAATTTTTATTCCTGAAATATTTCTGTAAAACAAGATTTTTTTCAACTTCTAATCCAAAAGCAACTATTAAAGTTGCTCTGGTTGCTATATCATCCCCAGATGCTTCTAAAAAGGATGTCAAATTAGGACTTTTATCATTTATTTCATCCAACTCACCCTCTTTTGCTTTCACATCTCTCTTAAAACTAGATATATAATAAATGTTCGATATCAGTAAGTCACTACTTATACCCAACACTTCCTTAGCGTATTTTTTGAATAGCTCTTGCGGGGACAACAATCTGGTATAAGGAAAATTTAAGAACCTTAAATTCTTATTTCGAATATTATTTTCCAACATTTCAAGATTTCTATATATCATTAAAGAGTCTTTAATGAATACATTCCCACTTGCTTGCAAAGAGGTGATTTGATTATTCATCTTTTTGTCTGCAGATTCCAAACACTCTATCCTTTTCCCGTGGTCGTCCACCTTCCCCTTAATCTCAGCTGCAAAAACTGTGGATTGGGTCATGGATTGAGAGTCTCTTTTCCATTTTCACTACAGCCTTCCAGATATCTGCCAAGGAGATATTCTCAGGGTCTGCCAATTCAGCTTCCCCTTCCATTATTCCAGCACATGGTATAGGCTCCAATTCTCTGGTGCCTCCCTCTGCTGGAATAGGCAGTTCAGTAACGGCGGTGGTATTAAAATTACTTACCACCCCATTACTCTGGTCCTTGATGGATCTTTGGTCCTGGACGGGACTAGCGCTCATCCCAGAAGAGAAAGATAATTCCTGAACTGTCTCTCCAGTTTGCTGACTCCCTCTACGGGTAATATGACTATCCATAGGGCCTTTCATCTCCTTGGAGGCTGGAGTAGACGTTATTGGCTTTATCTTCCTTTTCTTCCCCATGTGGAGCACTCCTCAGATTTTCCTCCAGGGGCGCGCCCCTTTGGCGCGCGGCTTCGGCGCGCCGGCGGCTGCGCGCCGCTGTGCTGTTCTTTTTTTGGCACAGCCTCGTCAGCTGTTGATGACGCCGGAGTAGGGAGGCGGGTTCAGCGACTCTCCGGTACGGTCCCTCACGTCCTCACACAGGTCTCTTTCTCCAGGAAGGCTTCCGGTTCTCCGCGGCTGTGCTGTTCTTTTTATGGCACAGCCTCGTCAGCTGTTGATGACGCCGGAGTAGGGAGGCGGGTTCAGCGACTCTCCGGTACGGTCCCTCACGTCCTCACACAGGTCTCTTTCTCCAGGAAGGCTTCCCCGGCTGGGTATTTAAATCTCAGCCACACTCCAGTCCAGTTCCTTAATAACAGGTTTTCCTGCCTAGCAGTGCATGTTACTACTCATTGTTCCTGTATCTGCCTCTATCTCCTTGCCTTGCCTTAGTTGTCCTCCTTGTGTCTTGTCTTAGTACCTGTCAAGCCCTGTATGTATTGTCACTGACTGAGTCCTGGCTCTGACCTTTGCTTTGGAACTGACTATTCTCTTGTCCTCTGCCTGGTACTGATCTCTGCTATGGACACCAACCACTCCTTTGGACTTCTGACTGCCCCAACCTTGACCTGGATCCAGATACTGATTCTTGCTGCCTTTCCCCGATCTTGGCTTGGACAAGGCCCCTGCCTACTGGCTGCCAGCCCTGACTTCTGCCAGTATCCTGACTATGTTTGACCTTTCCTTATGGGACACTCATCTAATCCCTGCTGGCCCCTGGAACCCAAAGGCTCAACTTAAAGGGGAATGGGGCTAATGTAGGTGAAGTCCCTGCTCCAGTCCCAGTAAGGATGAGTCCACCAGCTGTCAGCATGAGCATAGTAGGTTCTCCTACTAGGCTTTATCAACCATGCCATAGCCCACTTATATGAAAATTAACTTGAGGAGGCATGCTTAGACTGAAATCCAAAAGCACTCATAGATTGTTTACCTGAAACACAATTGGTATAATGCAATCAGTTAAGATGAATTTCTGTGCTTTTTCACTGGAAATGAATCTCTTTAAAACCATGGTCTCTTTTAGCATTAGTTAGAGCAAGTCTTTCTGAGATAGCCATGCTCTCTAATAGTGGGTGGATACAGTGAAAATCAAAAGAAAATCAGCAGTTGCAGACTAAGTTAAAAGCACAGAGAAAAAAATTGTATGTCATTGGTGTACAAATGATAATGTATGACAAGATCAGAAAGAAGATGACACAGTGCAAATAAGTAGATATTAAACAGGATGACAGAAAGAGCAGACCCTTGAGGAACTCCGGATTTCATTGTATGCCAGGAACATGTATCAGACTCAGCCTTAATTTGCTGTTCACACTGTGTTAAATATGAAGTAAACCAAGCCAAAACTTTGCCTCCGATTCCAAATGCCCCCCACCGCTTGATGAGAATATTATGATAGACAGTATCAAAGGCTGTTGATAGATCTAATAATACAAATACAAATGTTTTGTTATGTTTCACGGCTCACGGAGCCCACCTGCAAGCCACACCACTCACCCAACCTCCCAACCACTGACATAAGAACATAAGAAATTGCCATGCTGGGTCAGACCAAGGGTCCATCAAGCCCAGCATCCTGTTTCCAACAGAGGCCAAAACCAGGCCACAAGAACCTGGCAATTACCCAAACACTAAGAAGATCCCATGCTACTGATGCAATAATAGCAGTGGCTATTCCCTAAGTAACATTGATTAATAGCCATTAATGGACTTCCCCTCCAAGAACTTATCCAAACCTTTTTTGAACCCAGCTACACTAACCACATCCTCTGGCAACAAATTCCAGAGCTTTATTGTGCGTTGAGTGAAAAAGAATTGTCTCCGATTAGTCTTAAATGCGCTACTTGCTAACTTCATGGAATGCCCCCTAGTCCTTCTATTATTCGAAAGTGAAAATAACTGAGTCACATCTACTCGTTCAAGACCTCTCATGATCTTAAAGACCTCTATCATATCCCCCCTCAGCCTTCTCTTCTCCAGGCTGAACAGCCCTAACCTCCTTGTCATCTCCTAGACATGCACATGCCGGACTTCCCCACTCTTTAAAGGTGGGAAAGTACTGGTGGCGTTGCCTGATGACATCACCACTCTCCCCTTTAAAGACTAGCCTAGACATCATCTCTTTGCCTGAGCAGCAAGTTGATTACAGCCTGCTATACTGTGAGTTGCTGCATTCCAGCCTTCCCAAGCCTCATCTCTCCAGCCTGCCCAAGCTTCATTATCCAATATCCAGCCTGCCCCAGTCTCGTCTCTTCAGCCTGACCCAGCCTTCTCCCTCCAGCCTGGCCTATCTTGTCACCCTCACCCAGTATAACCGCATTCTTTCCCTCAGTCGGACCATTGGCATTGACCTTAACCTGAACCTTCATTACTCTTGCCTGCCATCTGCCACTGATCTTAGCCTGGATCCTCCTTACTTATGCTACCCGTCTGCCTCTGACCTCAGCCTGGCCCGGTTCTACTCTTCTGCCTACACCCCAGAGACTGTCACTTAAGACCAGCTGACCCCTGGAACCCAAAGGCTCAAACCGAGGGGAAAGGGGTTGGTATAGACGAAGCTCCAGTTCAGTTTCTGTACCTATCCACTCCGACAGTGTTATGGTTTTGATGAAGTTGTGAACCCCAGGCCAAAGCGAGAGATGTCTCTGCTCACAGAGAGGAGCCCCATGGGCCTCACCGTCAGTGGGTGTGGTCTCAACGACATAGGACTTAGTTGTGAGAGAGACTTTATTAGGGAGAAAAGAGTACATAACCCGAGGAGCGGGAAATGTAACAAACACAGTCTTTGAGCAAATACAGTAGTCAATATGATAATGTAGATACGAAGATCTGGTAGTGGTCTGCAGTGCAGAATACACCAGGAGATTCCTGCAGGCTGATGGAAATACCTCTGAGTGCAGATCCGGTAGTGGCCCACAGTGCAGGGTATGCCGAGGAAACTGTACTATAGATGCCAAGGAGGCAGTGGTCTGTGATACAGGAACCAGGCTGTAGACCTTGTATAGATGGAACAATATCCTAAGGCACAGGATGAGTAGCGTAGACAGACTGAAGGACGGTAGTGGCCCGAGGAATGAGGTACGCTGTCGAATCTTCAGTGAGGTTGATAGAAGTTGGAGAATGTACTCACACAATGAAGTCCCAGCAGAGCTACCCGAGGAGCGGGTGAGGAAATCCTAGGCAGGCGGACCCTCCGAGGAGCGGATAGCCAAGACGTGGAAGAGCCCCCGAGGAGCGGGTACCCAGAGCATCCGCATGCCAGGAGGAGAGTCTGGAACAGAAGATCCAAGTTAGAGCAGATTTAACAAGCGAGAAAACTCCTTGCTAACTCATCTTAGCAATAGGCCAGTCAGTATAAGTACACTAGCAGTGCTGACATCATCGGGAGGGGACGCCCCCGAGGTTCCCGCCATGACTTATACATAAGGAGGCCCTGCGCGCGTGCGTGCGCCTAGGTGGTGCCGGAAATAAGATGGTGGTCAGCAGTGCCCATGCTGTCCAGGGGACACCAGGGAAGTCGGAGTTGGTTGGCAGAGGCCGCCATTCTCCCAATGATTGACGGTGCAGGGAAAAAAGAGGTGAGCATTAGAAGTTGCAGCCGTCTGCAACTGACAGGCGCAACAGCCAGCTGGCGATGAGGCCTCCCCTGTAGGTTGAGTCAACCTTACCCCAAGACAAGGATCCACAATCCTTTTTTTTTTAACTTTATTTTTATTGAAGTTTAACATGATTTCAACATCTGGTCACATAGCAAGAAATGTTCTTCTCTGTTCCTGAGTAGACCTAACTAAGGCCTGGATTCACCATTCTTTCGCAGAATGGTGAATCCTGGGAAAATGGGGGACAGGGGGGTGAAGGGGGGAGAAAGGGGGTGGGCCTGCGAAAGCCGGCAGCCATCACACCACTGCGGTGCACCGGCTGCCGGCTTTCATACCGAATAGCGACACCATAAAAGGTGTAGTTATTCAGTGCGCTACCACCGATGATGTTAGTAACATTATCACCAGCAGCGAAAACACCGCTGATGATGCCCCTCCCCGCCCTGACTCCTCCCCTTCTCCTAATTTGCATCATATCGCATGCAAAAAGGCCCTTTTTGCATGTGATATGGCCTTATCACGTGAGTTAGGGCCCTAATGCACGCGATAAGGGTTTAGAAAATAACCCCCTAAGTCAGGAAAAACCCATATCTTCTCCTCTTTGAATAGAGCTTCACATTTACAAAAAAAACAAATGAAAAACAGTGTCTCTGTCATGTCGAAGCACAAAAGAGACTAGCAAAGTAGCTCTGTTATGAGATGGCAAAACAGAATTCTCAAGGAACTCAGTTAAATTCAAAGAAGCTTCTTGCTGTGTTCTGTCCATATTTTTCTTAGTAGATGGTAATTAGAAGACTTTTTGAATTGGAGGATAGACAGATACTTGAATTTGCAGGATTTTCCTTCAAATAAAGTTTGAACATTTCAAGAGAAGAAAGTAATACAATTTTAGGAAAATTCAAGATTCATAAGTTCAAGTTCTTTGAAATGTTCTCCAAGCTTTCTAATTTATGTTATACCATGGTAGATTCCACTATTTGTTTTGCCTGTAATTATTTAATCTCAGAGACCAATGTCTCCAAATTGGAAATAGAACCTTCAAATGTAGCCATCCGTTGTTCTTGATTCAAACCTTTAGAGTGAATATCTAAAATTATGGTGACCAGAGATGAAATAGACTTTTCAATTGATGCCAGGCCCCATAAATTATTCAAAGTCACTTGGGTAGCAGATCTAACCTGAAGATTGCTAAATGCATCCTGAATCTTCTGGAAACCAGAAACCTTGCCAAATGAGGAGGCTTCACCTGCTGCCAGGATACCAGGAACTGCACCCTCAAATTAACTAGCTGCCTCCTGGAATGACTGGAACTGCTCAGCCGCTTTCAGCTGTAGTCCCTCAGCAGCAGCAGCAGCAGAGACACAAAGGCTGCCTGACAACCCGGGAGAAATGCCTGGAAACTGCACCTGCTCAGGCAATTCTACTCCAACACAGGCAGTGAAACCAGGTGGCCGCAGTGATGACCAAGCAACCGGGCTGAGCGAGACCTCAGCAATTGATGGACCAGCAGCCCCACCAGCCAAGTCAAAGGTTGACATTGATGAGGGTAATGCGGATGTGAACTTTGGCATGGTGGTCTACCACTTAGCTCCAGCAGAAGAGTAAGTTCTAAAAGCCCCTTTTCTGTTCCCCATTACATCAAGGGAAAAGGGGAAACGAGAAGAAGCAAAGTTGAGAGAGGAAACGCTGGAGCTCAAAGTCCACACATCTAGTCAGGACGCCACCTTGAACCACCCCCCCCCCCCCCCCCCCCCCCCCCCCCCCGAAGGATCCACAGTCTTAACACATTTGCCTGGCCTCAAAACCTCATCTGATGATATCAATGGTTGAAATTAATAGCATTTCTGTGTTCAAAGACTTGCAAAAGCTGAACTGAAAAGCATTGAGAATAGGAACAATTTTCAAATGGTCATTTCACTGTTTTTAAACTATTGTTTCAATCAATTTTGCAAAAAAATCCTCAAGGATGAGATAGAACTTTAGTTGGTGAAACATTTTGGATCTAGTGATGATTTTTTTAATAATGGATGAACTGACACTTGCTTAAGAGTTTCTGGTAAATGACTTTCCATTAGTCAGGGAAGGAATAATGTCTTCTCTGACAACTTTTAAAGTTGCATTTGGGCATGAATGAAGAGGACATGATGTAGCATTCATATGGGCTATAATTTGAACAAACTCTGTGTACCAGATCAATAAAAGGAATTTCAGTAGATAATGAATGATTTTGAAACATTGAGGCAATAACTTTGATCTTATTCTTAAAATATATATAGCAAACTGGAGTTAGTAAAACCTATGGATTGTTCAGATTACTAGAATTAGGGCATGTCAAATATTGAACAGTATGAAATAACTCATCGGGATGGCTCAATGCCTGACTAATTCTTTTACTATAAAAATCTTTCTTGGTATTATCAATAGTGGTTTTATAATGTGCCAGGAATTATTTGTAAATTCCATGGTCAATGGCAGAAAGTGATTTGCAATAAACATCAAGAGCACTCAAAACTAATTATATTTTAGATACCAATAACCACCAAAATTATGCATTTGTTAAATAGGAACCTTCATAATACCTGGGCTTAGGTTACAGGTGTTATGAAGGTTCCTATACAACAAATGCATAATTTTGGTGGTGTGCGGTATCTAAAATATAATTCGTTTTGAGTGCTCTTGTATTCACTTTTTGATTTGATAAAAATAGCTCTATTGTTTTGTGTGTAGTTTGCAACTGAGAAAGTGATTTGCGCCATTTATATTCTAATCTCCACAACTGGTGTTTCAGTTCATGAAGTGAGTTGGTATACCAAAGAATCCTGGTACTACAACATTTAGGAGCCATTTTGTATAGTATCATCAGCTATTACATCAAGAGCCATTTTCCAATCATTCACCACAGTTGTAGTGTCTGAAAAATGAAAATTGGAATATGCTATATTTAACTTGGCTCTGAAGGTATCAATATCAAGATGCCTTCTCTTCCTAATAATGTGCACTTTACTCTTCTGTTTCTGTGTTATATCAATAATAAAACATTGTACTGAAATAAGAAGATTGTCTGACTAGGGAATTCTAGATATATCCAAATCATTTTTGTCGCCAGAAGGCCCCATGGAAAGGAGATTCTGATTGACAAATAAAAGATCGAACCTATGCCAGCTTTCTGGGTTGGACCACAAATAATTTGATCCATCCACAGGCTAACATCGCATCCAGAAACTGATTACATGTAACAGGCCTTGGTATCACATCAACGTGCATATTAAAGTCGCCGCTAATAAAAATACATTTTCCAAGTTGACATTCAATGTTGTTAAATGTTCAATCCATGGAGAAAAATTATAAATGCAAGAGGCCTAGTGGTGCATAAACAAGGCAAAAGCTCTACAATGGAGAAGAAGGAGCCAGAACTTCAAATGGTAAATCAATGTTAACATCACAAAGTGACATGCTAAGATCTTTTCTATAAGCTATCAACAAGCCCCCACGCATTTGGTAGTGCTGTATTTGGCAGCTGATAGTCGGGAGGGCAAAGTTGGTTAACAGTCATTCCATCTTCAATAGAGTCATGTTTTGGTGATACATAAAAAGTTGGGTGAATGTAACCTCAGCAAATTAGTTAGTACTGGATGATGAAATCAATCTCTAAAGATTCCTTTCTGCAACACTCACTATTCATAGGGACAGATATTCATACAGTACCTCATATGGTGACTCAGCTTGCCATAGCATCATTGCCCAGTAATCATGGGTATCTAGTTGAAAGAACTCATGGTAAGACAGGAATCCACAGTAATCAGAGTAAAATACCAAAAATCAGAGAAAGATGTTATTAACCATAGATCAGGCAGAGTTACATGCATGATTGTGCAAGACTGCGTGCACGAACAAAGTTGCAGGCGCACCAGCACAAGGCACCTCCAGCATTGGTCTTGGCTCTTTAAACCCACCAAAACTGACATCACTAGGAGGGTAGAGCCCACAACAGGAATTTGGTAATTGGACAGGATGGAAATTACTGTAAATAAATAGACCAGAACAGCCTCAGGAAAGAAAGTCCCTCAGGGCAGTAGCAGCTGCCAATGATAGCATATGGCTGTGGTTGGGCAGATCTTTGATGCAGGAACAGTCCCAGAGGTCCAGGTAATATAGCTCGAGTTTTCTATCAAATATGGGCACTTCTTAAACAAGATCTCATACACATTGTCATGGTAATTTGTAACACAGCTCATTGCAAATTTGCCGATAAGTTACACCAGTTTTCAAAGCAGGCTTACGCGCGTAAATCTGCTTCGAAAATTATCCCATCAAATCCACCTGCTGAAACATCTGCCCAAATTTGACAGGCATAGGTTTTAAAATCTAAACATACGTGCATAAGCCAAAAGCCCTCCCCAGCTCTCCTCCCAGGAATGCCCCCACTCGTTCCGGGTAAATCTGCATGCATACATGACAAACACACACAAGTTTACTTGCATATCGGGCATGCAATTTTGTGAAAAGGTATTTCTGCATGTGAAACACTGTTTTACCCAGAGAAAACCTTTGAAACTGGCACTCACTGGGGTCAATATTCAAAGCCTTTTGTGCAGGTTGAAAGCATTTTACTTGGGGAGGGGGCGCTTTAAACAGTGCCCAACTTGTCTGCATTTGGACTATGCATGTACTTTTAACCAAACAACTGTGGAGATGGTACCGGCAATGGGAGAGGGTGGGAGACTGAACAACACGTAAAGGTCTGAGTATTCAAAATTATTGCACAATGCTTTGTTTATTTATTTATTTCATTTATTTTAAATCATTTATTTCCCACCCCCTTCAAAGTTAGGGGCAGGTTACATAAAAACACCCACAATGAAATTAAAAGACAGCAACACCAAACAAACAATGGTTGTCAGAAGCATTAGACCTAACCAAATGCATACAATTATATATTTTTTTTTACCTTGCCAGTGCTGGCATGGTTACTGATTTTTATCTCATTGTTCTTCCGGGAACGCTGCTCTGAAAAAAGTTGCTAAGCCTTTCTGAATTCTTTTGGGTCTCTCTTATACTAATTGAGAAGGGAGAGAATCCCAGATTATGGGACCCAATTATTGAGAATGCTCGTTCTCTAGCAGTGTTTAGATAACTTAATCGTGCTGAGGGAATATCTAAAAGGCTCCGACTTGCAGAGTGCAAGGCATGTGTAAGTGTGTGCACACACGCAGAATGGATGATATCCAGGGTGACTTAACATTTGTGATAAGTTATGTACTAGAGTCACTAGTGCATTTTGAATTTGCCAGTGTATGAGCAGCCAGTGCAAAGCACTTAGGACACAGGTTGTATGTTCGTGAATTGAGGATCCAATAAGAGGTCTCACGGCAGCTCTTTGACTTGTTTGAAGTGGTTTCAGTGTGGCTTTGGGGAGTCCAGTGTATCATGAACTGCAATAATCAAGCCCATTAGGGACTAGAGATTGCAATATTGCACTAGTCAGAGGGATCCAAGAGAGGATTGAGGTGTCTAAGTAAACGAAGCTTGGGAGAGGATTTCTATACGATGGTCTTTATGTGGGCTAGCATTTTTGTGCCAAAAAAATTAAGAACAGAGAAAGCAGGCACCAATCTCTGTGCATAATTTTTCCTTGGGCAATAATTAATCAAAGCAGAACTTTTGATCATTGGTGAAAGCCCTGCAGATAAAAGTGCCCATGGGATTTACACTGACGATTATTTACCCCTGAATGATAGAAGGTATAAGATCAGCTTTTCTGGAGAAATGATCACCTCTGATAAAGGATTCACTGCAGAAGTCCGAAAGCGAATACAAAGAAACAGCAGAGAAGGATCATAAGGGTCCATTTATTCTGGCCACTTCCATTCCTGGTGCAATCTCATAGATTCCAAATGATTTCTGGCTTTGCCCTTGCCTTCTTCTCAAAAGGGGAATCCTCCGTGCTTTTCCCAGGCTCTCCAGGACTCTCTTATTCATTTGTCTTAGTATTGTTGCCAGTGGAAGTCTTTGTCATGCATTCACTGGCCTTTTTGTGAAGAAATACTTTTGATGTAACTTCTGAGTCTTCCCCTGTGAAGTCTTATACCATGACCTCTGGTTCTAGTGTATTCTTTCCATTAAAAAAAAGGTTTGCTTCCTGTACAATATTTTCATCTTTGAGGTATTTTAATGCCTCCATCACATCTTCCTGTTTTTTCTCATCTTTAGAGCAGGGCTTCTCAAGCCAGTCCTCGGGACTCACCTAGCCGGTCAGGTTTTCAGGATCTCCACAATGAATATTTATTTATTTATTTATTTATTTATTTATTTATTTATTTAAACATTTTTATATACCGGCATTAGTTGTGGACATCATGCCGGTTTACAGCAAACGGGTTAAGCTTGGAAATTACATTTTAACAGGGAAATCAAAACTGGGAGGGGGGTAACAAGAAATAGAAGAGAATAGAAATGATAACAATAACATGGTTCCTCAATGTGGGAAGAGAGAGGATCCTGAAAACCTGTCCGGCTAGGTGTGTCCTGGGGACGGGCTTGAGAACCCTTGCCGTAGAGCGTATAAAATCTTTCTACATGGATCCAAAAAAGGATTCCTTATTTCAGAAAAAGGCACCCATTCCATTTTGCTTCAGTGTTTGGGCTTCCCAGTTTGCTGCCTACATTCACAGATTTGAATAGTTTGAAACTGTTTTGTTGATGTGACTTTCTGCCATGATTTCAGATTCCTTTCCCGAGGTCTGAAGTTTACGGGAGACTGCAGCGTCCCATTCTGCGAATGCGCGGTGGTTTTTATTGCCAGTCGCTTTTGGAGGCGAGGACCTCAGTGCAGACTCCCTTCTCCATCAGTTGCAAGCTCATACTTCATCCTGAAACGATGAAAGGAAGGAAGCAGAAATGAAGCTGTTATTTCAGGTGCCTGTTTTCCTAAGCCTTGTTTATTGAAATTGCACTGCAACAATGTTAGGAAAAGCTTTGAGGAGGATGAAGCCTCTTAGCAGGGAGCCACGGTCAAAAGCTAGTTGGAAGACGGAAGAGTATTTGAGATGCATTCTGGAGCACAATTTGGGAGATTGTCTGCTAACGTTTTAAGGGAACAGTTCATGTTGTTAACTAGACTTTTTTTTGTTTGCAACTAGCTGAGGATTTACTTGTAGGCATGCATATTGCTACTAGTTCCAAAAAAAATAATAAAATCAATCCTACAGCTAAACAGGCAATAAAGGAAGGAAACATGCATGTTTTTCAAGTTTTTCCCTGTTGTAACACAATCGGAGAGCAGCTATGACTAGAGTCAGTTTTCTGACTGAATATAAGGGTAGCAGTTGCCTTCGGATTGCTTACTGGTGCATTCAAAGTGCAGATTGGAGAAGTGGAAATTTGTGGGGGGGGTTTCTGTAGCATTTTTTTTTTAAGAAGCGATACTCAACAGTGCTCTTAAATATCTATTGGCAAAACAGTTTGCCCTAAAAAAAAAAAAAAAGCCTGCCACATTAAAACTATTGTACCTGAATTACTATTACTAGCAGTGTTCGAAATGATGGAGTCAATTAAATGAACTCTTATTTTGTTACTTAGATTACCTGGTAGAAGGCTGAAAGAGGCAAAGGGAAAATCTTTTCTTGGTTTAAATATATCCTAGAAAGCTGTGAATGCGCTGAGAGGAACCATCAAAAGGGTGGCAGGAAAAGACCATTTTTTTTCCCACCGAGAGGCCACCGGAGACACACAATCGGGCTGATGCAATAAACGTGAGCGCACATGTTCCCAGCACACGCACATCCACAGCCCCTGGGCGCCCGTTGCAATATGTAAATGAGCTGCTGTGCTAAAATAGGGCGCGCTAGGGAAATTGTGTGTCCCTAGTGCGGTCGCCCAGGGGGAGCTGTGGCTGTGCACCCGTGAGGAAAATGGGCGCTCAATGCGAGAATCCGTTTTCTCACCCCGCAATAAAAAATACAGATCCGGAGCCCTGCTTTCCCGCCGTCCCCTTCCAGTCTGTCACGCTCTCATTTCTCCAAGTGGTGGTCACATCGTCGTGACAAAAAAAAAAAAAAATGTGGGCGAACATTGCTGCACAGTAATGAGAATGCGCAGGAGCGCTTACATTGAGCCAGACAATTGACCAACACAACAAGGCTGGCCAGAAAATAGAAACACAGCTACAAATATAATGCATCTTGACTCACGGTAAGATTTAACGCTAGCTCCGGGGCTGGCGTTAAATCTGCCACGTTAAAAAGGGTGCATTCACAGAGCAGAGATTTACTGCATTGGGGTTATTAGCTAATAGCCTCATCTACATGGCATTTACTTGTGTTGAGCGCTATTAGCTATGCGCTTGTTTGGACACGCGTTTTGGACGCGTTAATCCCATTAATGCATCGGAGGTCATTCTAGTGCGTCCAAATGCGCATTGAGCTGTGTGATTAGGCTGAGCGCACTGCATTCCATCGGCCTGAATAAGTGTGAGATCCAACTGACTGCTTAAATCTGAGAGCAGCACTAGGACAGATTAATAAATATTCTGTACAGATTTATAGAACATTTAAAAACACTGCACAAGTACTCTCCATCACGTTTCAATCCTGGTTTTTGTTTAGTTGTGAGCGGAGAGAGTACCATAGCTTTTTATGGCACTGCAGCATATTTATCATGGAGTTCTGAAACTAAAACCAAAGGTTTACAAGGCCTACAAATGTTTAAAGTTTGCTATCCCACGGAGTTACCTACTGCTCGACCTTTCAGTATGAATCATATCACTGAAAAAAAAAAGGTCATGGTCAAGCCATAAACATCTGCGGGCCATGGACGAATTCCAAAGCTGCAAACGTCTCTAGAAGCCATGACATTGAATATTATGCCAGAACAATGGCAAAAGTTTGGGCCATAGTGATAACAAGAGGTACAAGCGGTTCTATTATCTTTCAGGCTGAACCCTTTGGGACCCGGGGGTCAGGATTTCCTGTCACGCGTGTGCACACACACAAACACACACGCCATTGCAGGAAATGGTGCTACAGGAATTCCTAACCCGCCGACTTCAAAGCAAGGATACATGAGCATTCAGCCCTCCAGTGTTTATCAAGTACTACTGGAAAAGTTTAGGGAAAGATCAGACTTTGAATGAGAAATGCCAATGTTTCCCCAGTCTTGTTAGCTGTGCAACTTTTTTCTGATGTTTCCAGCGAGCCCGGGATTTACATTCCAGGTGATAAACTTATTTCATTGCACTTCAGAGGCACTGCTGGGTCCCATTAGTGCGCTGTAACAGTATTCTCTAATTACCTGTGAAATACACATCAAAGTTAATTACACTACCCATTCCCACAGCTGCATAAAATAATTAAGAAGGTTTTATTTCGGCCCTCAGCTACAGCAATCTGGAGCATGGAAATCGTGAAACGTACTTTGCACGGTGTTCATCCTCACCAGAGTTTTCTCTGAGATGTGCGTTACAGCAGTATTGAGAAGGCCACACATGCGGGGGGGATCTCAGTCCCATGACTCTGTCACTTAGAGCCAAACACACGCACACAAAACTAAAGAAATGAAGAAGAACTTGCAGATCAGTGTGCCTGCACGGCTTTGGAAGCGCTCAGCTTTTGCCCAATGCTTGAAGTTTCTGGAAGGGAGGAAAAACTACACAGGAAAAGACTTGTGCGAAAAGCTTTCGAGGACCTTGGCCCCACTTCTTATCTTTGGCACCTTCAGCTCAAGGATCTGCACCACGTTCTGGATGGACATTTTTATACTTTGGATCTTCTTTCTTTCTAAAGGATGCTGGAGGTTAAATCCTTAGGCAAAAGCAGAGCTGAAAGTACTGAGCATTTTCTTTGCTTAGTACTTTCAGCTGGCCCTTAACCTCCCTGTTCTCAGACTTAAATTGTAGAAGGTACCCGGCCACCTAACAGTCCATGTCCTATAATGCTTTCTTCAGGGGGTGGCCTAGCAGTTAAAGCAATGGGCAGCAAACCAGAAAATCCAGGGTTCAAATCCAGCTGCGGCTCCTCGTGATCCTGGGCAAGTCACTTCACCCTCAGGTACAAACTCTGGGGTATTTACCAAGCTGCGTTAGGTGTTTACTGTGCGGGACATGTCCTAACGCTGCGAAAATGTGCTGTATTTGAAATAGCACACATTATTCTATTCCCAAATTCATATGGTTTTCCCCTACATTTCTGCCCTTTTGCTCACTTAGCCCTCAAATATCTGTTTTATAAAGCCTCCTTTGTATTTAGTTCCCTTTTTGTTTTACCTCTTTGTTTTGCTTTGACTACGATTTGGTTTTTTGTTCATTGTGGGGCGGATTTTCAGAGCCCTGCTCGCGTAAATCCGCCCAAAACCGGGCGGATTTACGCGAGCAGGGCCCTGCGCGCCGGGAAGCCTATTTTACATAGCCTCCCGGCGCGCAGCAGAGCCCCGGGACTCGCGTACGTCCCGGGGTTCTCGGAGGGGGGCGTGTCGGGGGGCGGGGCCGGAGCGCGCGGCGTTGCGGGGGGCGTGTCGACAGCGTTTTGGGGGCGGGTACGGGGCGTGGCTACGGCCCGGGGCGTGGCCGCGCCCTCCGTACCCGCCCCCAGGTCGCGGCCCGGCGCGCAGCAGGCCCGCTGGCGCGCGGGGATTTACGTCTCCCTCCGGGAGGCGTAAATCCCCCGACAAAGGTAAGGGGGGGTGTAGACAGGGGCCGGGTGGGTGGGTTAGGTAGGGGAAGGGAGGGTAAGGTGAGGGGAGGGCAAAGGAAAGTTCCCTCCGAGGCCGCTCCGATTTCGGAGCGGCCTTGGAGGGAACGGGGGGAGGCAGCTCGGCTCGGCGCGCGCAGGCTATACAAAATCGATAGCCTTGCGCGCGCCGATCCAGGATTTTAGTGGATACGCGCAGCTGCGCGCGTATCTACTAAAATCCAGCGTACTTTTGCTTGAGTCTGATGCGCAAGCAAAAGTAGGCTGATCGCGCTTCTTTTAAAATCTACCGCTGTATTTCCTCTTTTTCAGTTCAATGTAAGCCGGCGTGATGTGCCTTACGAATGTCGGCAAAGAAAAGCCTTTAAATAAATAAATAAAATTAATATGGTAATGAGTTGATATGCATACTAATCAGTTTATTCCTAGCCTAAAATAACACGGCTGGCCTGAAAAAATCGCAAGCCACGCTATTGGATTCAAAGCTAGCTGCACCTCAAAAGATGTCGCTAATTTTCCCCGCCAGCATCAGAAGGCAAATGCCTACCCCGATGATGCCAGGGCGTGGTCTTAAAGGGCCTGATTGGGCTGAATAACTCCCCACTATGTTGTCCAAAAAACTCCTGAGGTCTATGGAGGGCCCCTGTCCCAACCACTTACCCCACTCCCCACCACCTTGGCAGTGGCCAAAGTTAAAGAAATCAATGTTTCTTACTTTGGAGCCCCCGGATCGTAGCTCCTGCCCCCTCCTCACACCCCTATGCTTTTTCAGAAGTTTCACCCGGAGGCCAGCTCCCACCCCATGGCCTTACTGAGCCATCCCTGCCCATCCAGGGGGGGACCCAAAGTGGCTCAGAAGCCTCTTGGCCCAGCATCACCGTTTTTCAAAATGGCACCGGCGAAAGTCCTACCTCGGTTTGAGAAGGGGGCAGGGCCTGTGCCCCAGGAGGTCCAATAGGATGAAAACGTCTGGTCTTACTTTGTCCCTTTACAGGGTGGCAGAGGTCTCCATAAATCCCAGGATTTGGGAACAATTTGGAGGGGTTATTTGGTCCCCATCAGGTCCATGGCCACCCCACTGCAAGGCTTGGTCAGGGCTGTGCTAAACCACGGCAGAGCATCCCCACAGGATTTATTGCAGCTCAGGGAATTGACTCCCCTTAGATTGTAAGACCTCTGGGCCTGCGGTACCTGACTGAAATGCTCTTTGAATTGGCTGACCACACATAAGTATGAGAGGAGGACGGTGCATCAGGATTGCTCATAAACAGGCCGATACAGTAAAGTCCGCGGGAGAGCGGGCGATCCCGGCGCGCGCACCGGCCACTCGCAGGTGCACGCAATTCTGTATGTAAATTAGGCCCGGCGGTAAAAACGGGCATAAGGAGGCGCTAGGGACACTAGCGCGTCCCTAGCGCCTCCTTTTTGACAGGAGCGGCAGCTGTCAGCGGGTTTGACAGCCGACGCTCAATTTTGCCGGCGTCGGTTCTCGAGCCCGCTGACAGCCACGGGCTCGGAAACCGGACGCCGGCAAAATTGAGCGTCCGGTTTTCGGCCTGACAGCCGTGGGCCGAATTCAAAATTTTATTTTTTTTTTTAACTTTTTTTACTCTTTGGGACCTCCGACTTAATATCGCCATGATATTAAGTCGGAGGGTGCACAGAAAAGCAGTTTTTACTGCTTTTCTGTGCACTTTCCCGGTGCTGGAAGAAATTAGCGCCGACCCAAAGGTCGGCGCTAATTTCTTAGAGTAAAATGTGCGGCTTGGCTGCACATTTTACTTTCTGTATCCCGCGTGCATACCTAATAGGGCCCTCAACATGCATTTGCATGTTGAGGGCCCTATTAGGTGCCGCGGGTTGGACGCGCGTTTTCCTCCCCTTACTGAATAAGGGGTAAGGGAAAACGCGCGTCCAAGAGGAGGCTAACAGTGTTCTCCGTCGGAGCGCGCTGTACTGTATCGGCCTGAAATGTTGGGAGGTGATTCAAGAACCTTTCATTGGAAAAAAAAAACAAGTTTCACAAAGAATAAAATACATCAATATCTACAAACAGAATCTTCTCTATATTATGGGGGTCATTTTCAAAGTTTTTATGTGGGCAAATGTGTGCTCCTTTGAAAACAGCCCTCCAGCGGTGTGAATGCATAAAAAAAGGTGTGGTGGGGGAGGGAATGCGTCGTTTTTAAAAATCTGCCTCTACTTTGCATCTGCTTCAGTGCATTCACAAAAGCACACAGGTCCTTTGAACCAACAGTGTGCTCGCTGGTCCAGATGCTGAAGAGAGAAAGCCACCGGAAACATAAGCTTGCAGGCCTGCAGGTGCTTTGAAAATTCCCCTCCATGGTTTTAAAAGAATATTTTTCAATGAGTGCCTCATGTTGGCTGGTTTGGTTGACTGTGGCTATAATGGCACTGGCTGGTGAGCAGGCTGCTCGCTTCAGTCCCTGACTTTGTGACACTGAGCCGAACTGACCTGTCAAATGGTCAGTTTATGGATGCCTTCACTTAGTGGTTGCTGATGTAATCAATTGTATTTACTGGTTTCTATTCATCATGAATTTAATGCACCCGAAAGGTACCTCCCCAGTTCAAGAAAACAAGTAGTTTTCTTCCGCCAGCTCAACCCCCGTGTTAAGGTTTTGTGGGGTATGTGGACCCTTGGCCCGAGGTGCGAGTTGTAACAGCCCGTGGGGAGGAGCCCCACAGATCCGCACCGTCAGGAGGCGAGGTACCGGCACAGCGGGGAGCTCTGGGCACAGTAGTGGAGAGGCCCCTAGGGACCAGGAGGCAAACCCCGCAGGGTGACAGACAGTTGGTGGTTCCTGGAGTGAGACCCTGAAGAGAGCGGCGCCAGGCGGACCGCTGAGCAGTAGGCACGGGAATAGCGTGCAGAAGGTTCTCCGGGAGGACAGCCCCGAGGGGCGGAGCTGCAGTGCAGTGGGCGTAGATTAGGAGGCGCAGGCCAAACCACAAGGCAGGGAAGCCCGCAGCCCGATCTCAGCTGCTGACGTGGGCAGGAACCCGGAGAGCGGAAGAGTGCCGGCAGTCGAGTCGAGGGCCCGAGGAGCGGGACAGCTGAGAGTCATTGAATAGGCAGGAGCACAGCCCCATGGAGCGGGGAGGCTCTAGGTAGTCTCTTGAGTAGTAAGTGCGGCCTGAGGAGTAGGAGAGCACAGATAGTCTTGCTAGATCACAGGCGCAACCCCGAGGAGCGGGGAAGGCAAGCCAAGGACCTCACAGGTTGCCGCAGTGTTCCAAGGGAGATCCGAGTAGCAGGAGCCAATGCAGAGCAGGACCCAGGAGGCGCAGAGCCAGCCCGAGGAGCAAGGGTAGGCCAGAGGAGGCAAGTCCCCCGCAGGAGCGCACACTGACCCCCGAGGAGCGGGTGCCAGACAGGGTCCAGAAGCAAGGCACGTAGCAACATCTCAGGAACACAAAGCAGGAGTTGAGGACTCGTATGGAACTTGTTGCCATGTCGGCTAGCTGGGGGCGAAGGTGGAGCTAAAATACAGGAGTCCGATGACATCATCAAACAGGGACGCCCCCGAGGTTCCCGCCGAAGAGGCTTCAAAGACGAGGCCTGTGACGCACGTGCCTAGGAAGGCCCGACGTCGAAGTAGGAAGTAGCGGTGTTCATGCCGCCATGAGGAGTCCCGAGGAACGCGGCGATGTAGGCAGGCCCACGCTGCGAGCAGCCCCGGGGAGGGCAGGAGAGAGGTGCAAGAAGTGAGTACTCGCTGACCTCTGCTGAGACTGTGTTCTGCCTTCATGCAGTGTATTTGAAAATATGTATATATTTCCTTGTTATGCCGTCACTCTGTATAATCTTATTGATATGGCACAGCTTGGTTCTCGGCCCATTGTAGAGCTCTCTCTCCTGATTGGTTGTCTTTTGTATGATTCTGAATTCCTTATTGGATGTTTCCTGCTTTGCTTTGTTTCTCTGTTTGCTTTCACTTGCCTGCTCTCGTTGGTCTCTTGCCTCTAGTAATGCCTGGGACAGCTTGCCTCCTTGGAACTGGGCTCTCTGCAGGCTAGCAGCCTCTCTTTCTCCTGTTCCAAGCTACGCAGAAGCATTGCTTTTCACCATTCACACTCCATAGCTTCCATCTCAGCTTCCAGACAGAACTTTTCTCAGCGGCAAGAATCTCCTTTCTGTGTGGCTACTCTTGATGCCTTCTCATTCCATGAACTGTACAGTATAATTGACTTCTGCAGTGTAAAAACATTTTTAAATAAATAATAAATGTTGTCTGGTATTCAAGACTGAGTTTTCTCTGGTATCTGAAGCTGGGAGTAAGGAATAACTGACTGCTGAGGCACTCAAGCTAAGGACAGTACAAAGAAGAGTATCTATTAGTGCTATTTGTGCTGGTATTTTATCATAGTGTGGAACAAAAATAATATCTGTGATAAATAGAAAATTACCAAAACATGAGGTTAAAAAAAATGCATGTAAGTGCCAGTAGATACATAACAACATCCTGCTTTATAATGCCATGGACAGCTATCCATATGGCTTTCAGATGGTAAATGGCTTTCAGTAAGTATTGACCTTGGATAGAGGTACACAGCTCTGTGTCCAGGTACCAAGCCAACGAGTCATTCAGTCCCCTAGAGAAACACTATTATTGTTATTATAGCTGTGGTCTATGCCACCCATAGCTAGCTGCTCATAGGAAGTGCAACACTCCAAGCCAGCAGCTAAGAGAACACATTTGTTAGGTAGATGGCACACTATCTGCACAAAAGCAATTATCTCCATCGCAGACTTTAACTGCTTTCATATTGCATCTTCCTTTTACAAATGTTCATCATGTTTATTCCGAAGGTCGGTTTGCTGGCTTTCTCCTTCCATCCTTTCAGGTTCTCCGACCCAGAACCAGACGCACCGCTCTGACTCTCCTGATGGCTCATAACAGCTTGGCTGGCTCACAAAGGCTGAAGAATTTGTTTATAGAAAGCAGGAGGGCTCCACCACACCTGCCCCAACTTGCCTAACAAAATAAGGGTTTCACGTCTTCCTTTTTTCATTTGCAAGTAGTAACTTAAGAATGACATGACAGCATAAGGCTTTCTTCTTGAAGGAGTGATGAGCGAGAGATACCTACTCACTGACATATTCCAGTGCTCATATCTCCTTGTTTAATTCAATCTCACTTCTTTTGTTCTGGCAAAAGTATTATAGTACAACCCGAATAAGAACACAAAGTCTGGTGATTGTAATAGAAATCTCTTTGGTGCAAACGAGATGCAGAGATTAGAAATGAAGAATGGAGCCGGTTTGTAGCTTGGTTTATCATCTCAGATCACTAAAGAGCCGCAGCTGACCTGGCTGGCCAAACTTTATGCGATACAGTTAAGAAAATCTAATTCCCGGATAGGTCTGACTTGAGTCTTACCCAGCCCTGGCATTTTCTAGGGTGAAATGTGGGCGGTCTCATCTCGGACGTCTTGGGGCATTTCGCAAAGGTTGCTGAGGTTCCTGGCCGCAGATCGTTCGCATTCTCGCCAGCTTCAAAGGGGGTGTAGAGTTTTAGTAGTTATACGGATCCTGGGGAAAAACTCCATTTTCACAGGTTGTGATACCTTTTCTTTTATCAGGCAAACAAAAAAAAAAAAAGAAAAGGATGTAACCATGCACAAGCTTTTCAGACAGCCAACAGGTCCCTTCTTCACTGAAGCCAAACGGAGCTATTCTTACTACTGTCCCGCTTTTCCTCGTTGCTCTTTTGCAGCACAAATGTTAAGACATAAAAACGCACGGGACAAATGCAGAACAGTTAACTATGAAACGCCAGCGCTTTACAGTCCCGTACCCCCTGTGGCCACACAAGTCAGACGCAATGGCTTAAACTTTCTGCACGCAGGGCTCGAGGGAGAAATTAAGCTCTCTGATAAGTCAATGGTGTTCATGCATCCATGTCAGGAATACCCAATAAATATGTAGAAGGCTTTACCAAAAAACTCTCTCTTTCCATTTTAGCTATTTTATTGTTATAGCGAGACTCTCCTCCTGGTTTTATGAGGACATTTGAACTAGGTCAGTTGAAGGCATTCGCCCCAGCTAAGGCCGTGAGGCAGAAGGCCAAAGACTGAGTGATAATCCCCTCTGTCTATCCTTTCAAGTTCTTTACTCACTCATACTTGCCTCCCTTGTCTCCCTAACACCAGTAATGCCCAGGCAGAAAAAAAAGTCCCACTGGAAAAATTAGTTGCTCCAATTTTCCTTTTGGGTTTTTCACTTCTAGCAGTTGGCCAGAATCAGCTCTGAGTGATATATTTGAATATAAGGCTGTGTATATACATACTGCTGTAATAACATCCTACATTGTGTTAGTATCACAGAAACTAAGCAGCTAATAGTGTTGATAGCATTTCCAGTTTTCTTTCACTAGGAAATTAAAGTAAAATTCAGATTGGATTGCTTCCTGACAGAAAGCAAACATGACGTGTCCCGGGCCTCCAGTGATAGCGCAAAAAGTAAAGCACTTAAGAATGTTGTTTGCGTGTGGTAGGGTATTAGCCTTCCTTAACTGATGGTAGCTGACCGGAGAGAGGCACTTTTCTTGATTAGTGCTGAGGTCATGTGTTTGCAGGCCCAGGTGTCTGATTTCTCAGGGCCCTGGGAACGAAAAGGTGCACAGTCTTTTCCTTATCTCCGAGCTCTGTAAACTCAGGCACCCTCAGACCCTGATCCGTCCCTGCGGCAGAACCGGTTTTGACTAATCGCTGCCACCGATCGTTCACAGGGCGCTCACTGTTCTCCCCGCACTGCCTAGCACAAGATAGGGCATGTTTAACCTTTGACCTCCCAGCTGTCCCTGGCAGGCTGAGCCTGTTCTGACCTTGCGGGGATCATCGTTTCCCTCCTCCTGCCTGCCTGCTGCTACAGCAAAAAAAAAAAAAAAAGAGAGAGAAAGATCCGTTCCTAAGCAAACAGCTTAGTCTGTGACCTCTTCCCAAGACGCGGTTCACTGCGTTCGCTTTTGTGATGTATCTGTGTCTTTTTATTTGCTGCCTGGGTTAGATACTGTCTCACAACACGAGTTGTGTAATTAAGAGATGACTCCATGAGAGCAAATCCAGGGCAGCGCAATAAATGCTTCCAGCCCAGACTGGCGAGGAAACCGGATACCTCCAGGCTAGACAGAAGTTCAAGTTGAGTAACTATTTTTAAGAAATTATTTTTTTTGCTCAGGTATTTATTTTTGCTGAAAGAAAGCCTATGAAAAAGGAGGGAGCCACGGGGCGGTGTCGGGCACAATCCAAGACGAAGGCACTTATCAAAAGACCTAGGCAGCAATAAGCCACCAAGTGCACTCTGAGAAGACCAACACCCAGAACTGGGATTGCCCATATGTAAATATCCATGTAAACAGCTGGATAAAACATGCAGAAGTATGACTATGGGAAGGCTTGCCAACACAGATCTGTAGAAGACAGGTGACGGGCTCCGTGCATTACGTACTGAGTACAGGCTGCACTTCAGTATGGTTTATGGGGCAAGCAGGGAGAGAAGGGAACAACTTGAAAAATGCCCTGGTGTGTTCTTACACTTGCACATGTGCTCGACGACTTAAAATAGTCCTCTTGCTCACACACATGCTCAGTGGCTCACTCGTACGCTCTCCCTCATCACACACATGCTCTGGAAACCATAAGACGTCTGTTTGCATTATGCAGTGCAACAATGGAAAGAGAGAAACACATCATTGTTCCTGACAAACCATCAAGCAATAAAATCAAGAGATTATAAAACATCTTGATTCATTCAGAATACTAAAACCATACTAATAAAAATAATATAATGTCAAAACAGCCAATGAACATCCAATAAAAACTCACATACATTTGCTCTAATATTTCCAAAACACCAATAAAATATTTCACAACAGCGGAAACATAAAATAACACCCCAAAATTTAAAGAAATAGGATTAAAACATCTCCATCTCTCCTTACCAGGGATTTTTAAATTTCAAATCACACAGAAATTGTTGTGTATTGGGGGGAGGGTGCTGCACAGACTTTATCATCTCGCTCTCTTCCCCTCACACACATATTCTGTCACGTACACAGGTTCTCTCTCATACACACACACAGGCTCTGTCTCACACGGGCTCTATTACATACACACAGGCTCTCTAGCTCTCATACATTCAAACAGGCTTTCTCTCTCACTCACACACACATACAAATACACACTCATGCTCTCAGGCCTCCCCCTTTCTTTTGGGGCTTGTCTTCGGCTGCTGCAGATGGCTGCACTGCTCTTCACTGCTGGAGAGGAGGTCATTGCTATTGGTGGCCTTGCAGCCCCACTGCTCCTCATTGCAGATGCTTCCTTCTTTCAGCCCCACTTCTCCTGGGGTGGGGGTAGGTTGCTCTGTGTAGCCCTGTGCGTCTCTCTGCAGAGCACAGCAAGATGGGATCCACCACAGCCCTTCCTAAGCCTTTATTCAGGCTGCGGTGGGTTGGAATCTGCTGGTCTGGCTTCGGGCTGTGGCAGGAGAGGCTCCCCAACAGACCCACCAAGCCTTTCTTCTGGCTACTTCAGCCCCTCTTCTGTTTTTTTGGCTGCTGGCAGGTGATCTGAACAGGAGCTGAGGAAAGATAATAATCAGGTGACCAGAGGGAGACCAGAGAGACAAACACATGAACAATTATAAATCTCAGATGTATGTGTGTTGGTATAGCAGTATCTGTGTATGTCTTTGAATGTATGTTCATATACATTTTTTTTTTTTTTATAGATTTATATTCTGCTTTTCACACTTTTTTTTCCAGGTCTTCAAAGTGGATTACATTCAGGTACTGTAGGTATTTCTCTATCCCCAGAGGGTTTACAATCTAAGTTTTTGTACCTGAGGCAATGTAGGGTAAAGTGACTTGCCCAAGGTCACAAGGAGTGACAGCAGGATTTGAACGCTGGTCTCTTGGTTCATAGCCCCCTGCTCTAACCACTAGGCTACTCCTCCATGCGGTGATTGTTTGTGTATGTCTGTGGGGGTGTGGGAGGATGTGCGTGTGTATGTGACAGTGCCCTTGGGTGCTGTGTAGGAGGGGTATATCTGTGTGAATATGTGGAAAGATGTGAAGGGAGTGTATTTATTTATTTATGACTTCTATGGATCTCTTTTCAGTTTTTACAATAAAATCTTACAAAGCGATGTATAAAACAAATTATGTAAAAACTTACAATTACAATAAAATCATTTAAACCAGACAATGAAAAGAGCTTGGCAGCTGCTTACAAAACCATTTCTAGAGTTGCCATAAACCAAGAGTACCATTCCAAAAAGGATTAGCTCATCTAATCCTGCTGACAATAATACAGAAGGGTCACATCTGAGACACCATCAACCACGTCTTCACTTGGCGACAGAATCACATAAGATCTTTCTCCTCCCTAATCAATAAAGGAAGGAGTTGTAGAGATAAGTGTGCTGGCTGTTTGGTAAGTTGCGGGAAAGGATATTTGAGAGGGGGTAAGAGATTGTGTGGGATTGTGCTATGTACTTGTAGGGTGGATGTTGGGAGCTATGTGAAGTGGTGAGCGTGGAGATGGTGTGTGGGCAGTGTAAGTAAATGTGTGTGGGGAGGTGTGTGTAAGGGAATGTAGGTGTGTGTGGAATGGAGCTGGGTGTGAGAGAGTTGGGGGTCAGAGGTGAGGAAGTGTGAGTGAAGGGGGAATGGATGAGTATGTGTATACAAGGGGAAGATTAGAGATGTGTGGGGAGGTTTAGGCTTAGTGTAGTGTGTGTGAAACTGGGAAGATAACTTTCAAAGAACTGTATGCAGTAGGGATGTGAATCGTTTTTGAACGATTAAAATTATCGTCAGATAATTTTAAAATCGTCCAAAATCGTTAGAGTGCACGATACAATACAAATGCCCCCGATTTATCGTCAGGGGCATTTGTATTGTATCGTTAAATAGGGCGCGGGAAAACCGGCACACCAAAAAAACCCTAAAACCCACCCCAAACCTTTAAAAGAAATCCCCCACCCTCCCGAACCCCCCCAAAATATTTTAAATTACCTGGGGTCCAGTGGGGGGGTCCCGGCGCGATCTCCAGCTCTCTGGCCACGGCTGCGTTAAGAGAAATGGCGCCGGTGACCCTTTGCCCTTATCATGTGACAGGGCAAAGGTAGCGCCGGCGCCATTTTGGTTCCTGGCTCCCGACGTCACGCGTGCAGGAGATCGCTCCCGGACCCCCGCTGGACCCCCAGGGACTTTTGGCCAGCTTGGGGGGCCTCCTGACCCCCACAAGACTTGCCAAAAGTCCAGTGGGGGTCCGGGAGCGACCTCCTGCACGCGGGCCGTATTGCCAATATTCAAAATGGCGCCGGCGCTACCTTTGCCCTCACTATGTCATACGGGTCGCCCGTATTTATTTATTTATTTAACATTTTTTCTATACCGACCTTCATGGTTAAAATACCATATCAGGACGGTTTACATCGAACAGGGGTAAAATAACTAGATAAATGAAGAAAAACAAAGTTACATTACAACGAGGACTGTGAACTTGGAAGCTTAGGAAGCTAGAAGAGAAATATAAAGTTAAGTTAAAGGGAGAGAAACAAATTCCGGACTAGAGGTAGTCCAGACTAGAGATAGTCCACATGTTAGAGTCGGTATCCATGCTGTCAAGGTATTCAGAGGAGGGGAGGATCCATTAATCATGGGTAGATAACGCCTAATGTGTATCCCAGGGTTCTGGGAAGGCTTGGCAGAACAGCCACGTTTTGAGTTTTTTCTTAAAAGTTAGCAGGCAAGGTTCCAGCCTAAGTTCTGCAGGGAGGTTGTTCCAGATGGCTGGGCCAGCTGTCGAAAATGCTCGGTCCCTGGATGCGATGAGTCGTGTGGCTTTGGTTGGAGGGGCTTGTAGCGTTCCTTTGGATATTTCTCTCATTGGCCTGTTAGAAGTATGGAGTTTTAATGGAATTTCAAGGTCGAGATAAAGGAGATTATAGATGAATTTGTGTATTAATGTTAAAGATTTGTGAAGGACTCTGTAATTGACTGGTAACCAGTGTAGATTTCGGAGGATGGGTGTAATATGATCATTCCGGTTGGTGCTTGTCAGGATTCTAGCTGCAGCATTCTGTATCATCTGGAGAGGCCTGATGGATGAGTTGGGTAATCCTGTGAAGAGCGCGCTGCAGTAGTCTATTTTGGAAAAAATCAATGATTGAAGAACTGTCCTAAAGTCGTGGAAATATAAAAGGGGTTTGAGTCTTTTTAATACCTGTAGTCTGAAGAAGCAGTCTTTGGTTATAGTGTTAATCATACTCTTTAGGTTAAGACGGTTATCAAGTATAACCCCAAGGTCTCTAACTTGAGTATGAGAGAGGGCGTGGTTATGTTGGGCCTGTGACTGATAGTTATCTTGGAAGGCGGAAATGAGGAGGAGTTCGGTCTTTTTAGCATTGAGGACCAAATTTAAACTGTTGAGGAGATTAGTGATAGAATGTAGGCAGTTGTTCCAGATCGAGAGTGATTTGGTGATGGATTCCGTTATGGGGATCAGGATCTGCACATCATCCGCGTAAATGTAGTGAATAAGGTTGAGGCTTGTTAATAGTTGGCATAGGGGGAGGAGGTAGATATTAAAAAGGGTGGGGGACAGGACAGGGCAGGACAGGACAGGGCAAAGGTAGCGCCGGCGCCATTTTGGTTCCTGGCTCCCGACGTCACGCGTGCAGGAGATCGCTCCCGGACCCCCGCTGGACCCCCAGGGACTTTTGGCCAGCTTGGGGGGGCCTCCTGACCCCCACAAGACTTGCCAAAAGTCCAGCGGGGGTCCGGGAGCGACCTCCTGCACGCGGGCCGTATTGCCAATATTCAAAATGGCGCCGGCGCTACCTTTGCCCTCACTATGTCATACGGGTCGCCCGTATGACATGGCTCATGGGTTCAAACACCATTTTGGGTGAGAATGATTTATTTTTTCTGCTTAAACGGCAGGGGGAAATGTGGAAAAGAGGATTTACATTCAGACAACATCCAACAAAGCATTGATCTGTGCAGTCTGGGTAAACAAGCATCGGGGTAACTTGCTTGATGCGGCGGTTACTACCCTTAACCATTAAGCCTTATGCTCACTTTGATGCAACTCCCACATTACTCTCTGCATCAACGGCAGGGGGTGGCAGGAAATTTGAATCATCAACAGCAAAAGAGGGAAGTGCAGGTAATTCAATAAGTCCCCTCAACTTCAAATTCTTTTCATCAAAGGTTTCTCTTTATTTATACATCAGCAACTCCATTGCTTAAACAGACACAGGATTTAAGCGGGGTCCCCCGACACGGACCCGTGTTTCACCAAACCCGGCTGCGTCGGGAGGGACAGTCAATTAGAAACGGGAGTTCTTCAACTTTTTGTCACTGTGCTGGCATTTAAATTGCAAGGAGAGCAATTTAAGGTTGAATAAGGGCCCTGAACTTGGTGGTTGGTGAAACAGTTAAGTATGGGAAAATAAGTGTGGGAGCTTGCTGGGCAGACTGGATGGGCTGATTGGTCTTTTTCTGCCGTCATTTCTGTTTCTTTATTATATGCATGTATCACATATGTGCATATTATAAAATATACATATGTTTATCCCAATGCATGAAGACATGCAATGCATTGAAACCACATATTTCAATGCATTTACTTTACCCACCTATTTTAAAAATATGCACGCATAGGGGGAGATTTTCAAAGTACGCTCGTAAGATACGCACGAATCTCCCAAAAACCTGCTCCGAGCTCCCCCTGCGCACGCCAAGCCTATGTTGCATAGGCTGCTGTCGCGTGCAAAGCCCCAGGACGCTCGCAAGTCCTGGGGGGTGTGTCAGGGCGTGTCGCGGTCGGCGCGTCATCGGGGTGTGTTGGGGCATGTCACAGCCGGCGCGTCATCGGGGGTATTCCGGGGGCGTGGCCGCAGCCTCCGGACCAGCCCCCGGACCGGACCATGGCACGCCAGCAGCAGGTCCGGTGGGGAAGGGAGGGGAAGGTGCAGGGGGGGTGGAAGGAAAGTTCCCTCTGAGGCCACTCCGATTTCTGAGGGAAAGGAGTCAGGCTGCGTGGCTCGGCGCGCGCAGGCTGCCGATTTTGCGCAGCCTTGCACGCGCCAACCCCGGATTTTTAAAAGATACGCGCGGCTATGCACATATCTATTAAAATCCGGCATACTTTTGTTTGCGCCTGGTGCACGAACAAAAGAACGTACGGGTGTACTTTTATAAAATCTACCCCATATTATTTACATGTGAATATAAACTTGGCCTTAGATGCATAAGTCCCAATTTGCATGCATAAATTGGCCATTGAAGCACTGAGGAAATTAACCAGTTTACCAATAAGTCCACCAGTTTGCCCAGTCTTTCTCCAGGCCATAGAGACCCCCACCAAGTTCTTCAGCCTGAAACCCCCTCTCCCCAGTCCACATAGACCTCCCATCCTGTCAGTACTACACAATAAATTTATTATCACTTACGCCAGATAATTAGCAGGTGTAAAAATACACAAGGAAACTGGAAAACGTATGTGTGCGTGACTTTTTAAAGAGCAACTAATGTGCTTAAGTGCTGGTTCTGCCACAGTATGCCACAGGGCACCCCTTTTTTTTTTACACAAGTATATGTGCAAGCAAAAGTGAAAATCACGCTTTTAAAAATCAGAGAACATGAGCAGAGACTACTTACATTTGTATAAGTTAATTTTTATGTGCATATTATTTTGAAAATTTACCTTTGAGTGTGAGAGTGTGATACATATAGATGAGTGTGTGGGCATGTGGGGGTGATGGGGAATGTAGGGTTTTGAGTCTTTATGAGACGAGTGGGTGTGTTAGTGGAGGAATATGTATGGTTGTGTGGGGGTTGGGAGTGAATATTTCATGTCTGTCTGTATGTCTGCAACAGGTGTTTTTATTTTATTTATTTATTTTTTTATTTATTTATCGAGTTTTATATACCTTTGTTCGGTTTTGCCATCACAACGGTTTACAAAGCTTCGATGTTTAACAGAGTTTCCAAAGATTCATTTGATTGTCGACATTAATATTGTAGGCTTTATAAACGTAGATCGTATTTGAAATTATGCGGTTTCAGTTATTTTTGTATTATGTACTTGCATTGGTTCCACATGTTTGCATAGGGCCAGAAGGAGTGAAGTAATATCTGAGGGTCATTGGGTCTTTTGGTAGGCTTTGGTAAACATCCAGGTTTTTAGTTCTTTTTTGAAGGTTTTTAAATTTTGCTGTGTTCTAAGTTCGGTTGGGAGGATGTTCCAGTTTGGGACTTCCTAGGGATATGGCTCTCTTCCGAGTTGAGTTAAGTTCTTTGGGACGGGTAGGTGGAATCTTTAATAGAAACATAGAAACATAGAAATGACGGCAGAAGAAGACCAAACGGCCCATCCAGTCTGCCCAGCAAGCTTCGCACTTTTTTTTTTCTCATACTTATCTGTTACTCTTGGCTCTTAGTCACCCTTTGGTTCTATTTCCCTTCCACCCCCACCATTAATGCAAGGAGCAGTGTTGGAGCTGCATCTAAGTGTAATATATAGCTTAATTAGTTAGGGGTAGTAACCGCCGCAATAAGCAAGCTACACCCATGCCCATTTGTCTACCCAGACTATGCGACTCAGTCCCTGTTGGTGTTGTCTGTATATAGATCCACTTTTCTTCATTCCCCCTGCCGTTGAAGCAGAGAGCTATGCTGGATTTGCACTAAGTATCAGACTTCCTCCCCTGCCGTAGAAGCAGAGAGCTATGCTGGATATGCACGTAGTATCAGACTTTCTCCCCTGCCATTGAAGCAGAGAGCTATGCTGGATATGCACGTAGTATCAGACTTTCTCCCCTGCCGTAGAAGCAGAGAGCTATGCTGGATATGCACGTAGTATCAGACTTCCTCCCCTGCCGTTGAAGCAGAGAGCTATGCTGGTTATGCATTGAAAGTGAAGTTTCAAGCTTATTTGGTTTGGGGTAGTAACCGCCGTAACAAGCAAGCTACTCCCCGCTTTTTGTGAATGCAAATCTTTTTCCACATTTCCTCTTGCCGTTGAAGCTTGGAGCAATGTTGGAGTCGCATTAATCGTGTGTATGTTTATTGAATAAGGGTATTATCTCCAGGTAGTAGCCGTCATTCCCGCGAGCCACCCGCTCTTCATTCATGTCCTCTAGACTTTATGGAAGTCCTTCACAGTTCTGGTCTTCACCAATTCCTCCGGAAGGGCATTCCAGGCATCCACCACCCTCTCCGTGAAGAAATACTTCCTGACATTAGTTCTGAGTCTTCCTCCCTGGAGCTTCAAATCGTGACCCCGGGTTCTGCTTTTTTTCCGACGGAAAAGGTTTGTCGTTGTCTTTGGATCGTTGAAACCTTTTAAGTATCTGAAAGTCTGTATCATATCACCTCTGCTCCTCCTTTCCTCCAGGGTGTACATATTTAGATTCTTCAATCTCTCCTCATAAGTCATTCGACGAAGACCCTCCATAGACCTTTGTTAGTGGAGGTTTCTGTTTGGGGAGTGTAGTTTTATAGATGTACTTAGCCAGTTTGTTTGTTTTTCATATATTATTTTGTGTAATATGGATAGTATTTTGTATTCTATCCTGAAATTTATTGGGAGCCGGTATATTGAAATAAGAGTAGGAGTTATGTGATCCGTGTTTTTTAGTTCCAGTGAGTATTCTGGCGGCTGTATTTTGGAGTATTTGGAGTGGTCGCTTGGTGGTGAGAGGTAAATTGAATAGCAGGGAGTTGCATTAGTCCAGGTTGGAGAAGATGAGTAGTTGAAGGACTGTTCTGAAGTCGTTGGGGGATAGGAAAGGTTTTAGACGGCGTAGGGTTAGGAGTTTGTGATATCTGTCTATGATTTTAGAAGTGATGTGGTTCTTGAAGGATAGTTCATTGTCAATTATGACTCCTGGTTGCGGGCATGAGTGACAGGTGAGATTGCAGCTTTTTGGTTCATTAAGTTGAGGGGTGGTAGTTGAGGAGCGTTGTTCTTTCTGCCTAGTATGATTATTTCTGTCTTATCGAAGTTTAGGATGAGTTTCATGTTTGTTAATAGTCGTTTTATTTTGGTGAGGTAAGTGGCTGTTTTTTTGTAAGTGTCTTCCAGAGTGTTGTGTATTGGGATTAATATTTGGATATCATCCACATATATGAAGTGGGTCAGTTTAAGATTTGAGAGGAAGTGGCATATCGGGAACAGATAAATGTTGAAGAGTGTCGCAGATAGGGTGGAGCCTTGGGGAACTCCGGTGTCAAGGTTTATTTTCTTTGAGGGTGTCGTTGATCGACACTTGGTAGGTTCTTTGTGATAGGATGAGAACCATTGTAGGGTTTTTTCTATTGCACCAATTTTGGAGAGACGGTCATTCATGATTGAGTGGTTTACCATGTCGAAGGCTGCTGATAGGTCAAGTAGTACTTAAAGGTAGCTGTGTCCTTTTTCAAAGCCTTTGAGCACAGTGTCATTTAAAGATAGGAGTAGTGACTCAGTGTTCAGGTGTTTTCTGAAGCCAAATTGCATGGGGAGTAGGATGTTGTTTTCTTCCAGGTGGTCGCTGAGTTGGGAGTGGACGATTTTTTCGATAATTTTGGCAATGAATGGTAGGTTTGATATGGGTCGGTAGTTTATGTTTTTGTTTGGATATGTGCAAGGGGTAAGCAGGTAGATAAGAGCATAAGAATTGCTGTGCTTAAGCATTTGTTCAAACCCAATATCCAACCAAGAGACTATTTAAAATAATAAATGGCATAATTTAAGTTTAAAGTTGTTTTTTTTTTTTTTTTTTTTTTTATATACCAACATTCAGGACAATAGTCCCATCATGCTGGTTCACAAGAAACAGGGGTGTAATAATAATAAAACTTTACAATTTGAACAATAGTGCAGAAAAAGCAGTTACATATAACAAGGAAATCAATAACTTGGAGTGAGAATAATGATACCTTCTCCAAATCAGAAAAGAAGGGAACAATCACACAGTAATTATAAAGTAAAGGCAGCCATTATAAAATACAATCGAGAAGATCCTAGGAGAAAGGTGTCAGGAAGACTGACGGTGTATCTGCATAACAGAAGCAGATCATCCAGACAACTCGATCATCTACCTTGTATAAACTGATTTTTTTGAAAACTTTTTAGTTGCAAATAAAATATCTGACAATCAGCAACAATCATTGTTACTTCTTTATGAAAAAGCCCAACATGGCCGATGTTTCGCAAACAAATGCTTCATCATGGGCGCAATCGCCAATTCGCTGAAAGAAAGGACAGTGAACTATCTACAATCTGGTAGATTACATGATCTGAGACAGCACAGATTCACGGAAGGTCTTGTCAGATGAATCTGATTGATTTCTTTGATTGTGTGGCTAGAGAATTGGATTAGGGAAGAGTGCTCAATGTGATTTACTTGAATTTTAGTAAAGCCTTTGATATGGTCCCGCATAGAAGACTCATGAACAAAATGAGAAGCTTGGGAGTGAGCACCAAGGTGGTGGTGTGGATTATAAACTGGTTGGCAGATAGAAGACAGCATGTGATGGTAAATGAAGCCTACTTTGAAGAGAGAACAGTGTTAAGTGGAGTGCTGCAGAGATCGGTGTTGGGACCAGTTCTGTTCAACATCTTTGTGAGCAACATTGCGAAAGAGATAGAACGTAAAGTTTGTCTATTTGCGGATGATACTAAGATCTGCAACAGAGTGGATACGCCAGAAGGAATGGGGAGAATGAGACATGAATTAAGAAAGCTTGAAGAGTGATCGAAGATATGGCAACTGGGATTCAATGCCAAGAAGTGTTGAGTCATGCATCTGGGATATGGTAATCCAAAAGAACTGTATGCGATGGGGGGTGAAGCACTGCTGGGCATGGAACAGGAGAGAGGCCTTGTGGTGATAGTGTCTAGTGAACTAAAGATGGAGAAGCAATGTGACAAGGCGATAGCTAAAGCTAGAAGAATGCTGGGCTACTTAGAAAAAAGAATATATAGTAAGAAAAAGGAAGTGATAATCTCCTTGTACAGGTCCTTGGTGAGTACTGTTTTCAGTTCTGGAGACTGTATCTCAAAAGGGACAGAGACAGGATGGGGGAGGTCCATAGAAAGGCAACCAAAATGGTGGCAGCTCTCCATCAAATTGAGGACAGGTTGAAGTACCTAAATATGTATACCCTGGAGGAGAGGAGGAGCAGAGGAGATATGATACAGACCGTCAGATACTTGAAATGTTTTAATGATGCACAATCAACAACAAACCTTTTCCGCGGAAATAAACCAATAGAACTAGGGGTCACAAAATGAAACTCTGGGGAGGAAAACTCAAAACCAATGTCAGGAAATATTTCTTCAGAGGGTGGTGGACGCCTGGAATGCCCTTCTGAAGGAGGTGGTAAAGACAAAAACAGTGAAAGATTTCAAAATGGCATGGGATAAACACTGTAGATCCCTAAAGGCAAGGGGGAGGGGAATGAAATAAGAAGCATGGGGGTAACTTTCAGGTGTGGCGGATACTACCCTTGACAAATAAGCCTTCATACCGTTGATGCAACTCTATCATTGCTCGCTGTTTCAACGGCAGGGGAAAAAGAGGAAAAGAGGAATTGGATTCAGCAACAACCAACAATGACATTGAACTGTACAGTCCGGGAAAGCAAATAAGCATTGGGGTAGCTTGCTTGATGCAGCGGTAACTACACTTAACCAAAATGCCTGATACTACACTTCTGATGCAACTCCAACATTGCTCTCTGTGTCGACGGCAGGGTGTGAAAGGAAATTGGACTCAAACAGTAACCAACAAGAGCCCTTACGTTGGCAGTCTGAATAACTGATGTATGGGAACCTGATAACTATGGGAGCTTGCTGGGCAGACTGGATGGGCCATTGGGTCCTTTTCTGCCATCACTTCTATGTTTATGTTTCTATCTTTATATTTCAGATAATACAAAACTCCACTGCATGACTGATAGAAGGAAGCAAAAAGCATGACCACATCACACCCATCCTACAAAAACTACACTGTTATACCAATATTGTACAGAATAAAATTCAAAACACTGATACTGATGTTTAAGGCACTAAGAGGTGAAGGACCTATCTATTTGAGTGAAAGACTATTGGTGTACATGCAAACCAGACTACTAAGATCCTCACTCAGATCCCGTATGACAATCCTGTCGTCAAAAGAAATCAAAAGAAAAGACACCCAAAACATATCTTTCTCAAGAGCAATGCCTAACTCTGAGGCAACTTAGATCCTTTCTTTAGATGTAGAAATCATTTGGCGTTCAATTTCAAGTCTCCAAAATGCACTTCAGAGCAGCGTGTGTACTGCATGCATACTCTGTCATGCTTTGCTGCTCAGCTGAGGAACAGTTTCAAGGGCGCTGAGAGTTGACTTTCTTAGCTTAGTCAAACAACTACATAAGAAGGCAAGCTGTTTCAGCCCACCTTTTTCTAAGTTTGCTGTCATCAGCTGCAAAGCTGTCATTGACTGTGCTAGCCATTCAACTTTCTGACCTTCCTGTTAAGAGAAAATAGAGCTCCTCAAAGGAAAGTGATCAAGACCATTTCATATACGATGAATTCCATTAGAGGAGTTCACTATGGTGTACATTGGGACTATACTGTTCCCCACCGTTTTTATCTGGTCCTCTTCTGCAAGGCTTCACTTCTTCCCATCTGGCTCACCTCAGAAAGTCATCATGTGTGTCCCCTATCCTTCTTCCTATCCAAAGGTCTTTCCAACATCTCACACATACGGAACAAGGTTTGCCGCCATTTCTTTGAACCCATTGGAAACTTCTTCCAAAAGTAGCTTTTTGCCTGACTGCTAGGATTTTCCCTAAAGAGAGCACATGACTTTGTCTGCTCTAGAAGCTATAAGTGGCATTTTATCATGTTTCAGTGGTTCACCTTCAAGATTCTTCCATTTTAATGTGCACTGCATGGGACATGTTTTTCTGCTAAACTGATTGTTTTCTTTTTAACATTACCCCTAATCATTTATTTCGATTGGGAAATAAAATACAAATACTTGCTGATTAAACACCAAACACTGCAATATGTTCCTGTGAGCAGTTTGGATCTGAGTGATCAGCTAGTTGCCTTCTGGCATCTTTCACACATTACTTTTGAGATGTTAATGACCATGTTCTTGCAAAACAAAATGTTCTACAAAAGTCTATGTATAAAACAAAGATTATGCAATGAAAAAAGAGATGACGATACAATACGGTTATGTATTTTTAATAAACTTGGTATCAAAATGAGTTGTGCCAAATTTCAATAATCTGATGCCTCTTGCCTCACAATGGCCTGTAAGCATGTTTAGGAAGCACACATTGTCTTAGCATATATCAGCTTGTTACCTAATCAAAAAACACTAATCTCCAGGAGAAAAATATATATGCCTGTACTTATCTCAAATCTTTAATGAAGTTTTGCACCAAGAGCCAAAGTGCCACATTGGTACCCCAGTTCTACACAAAGAAACAAAGCACGCCACATCTCATTTTATAGGGCTGTTCATGTGGTTGATGGACACAGAGGTAAGATCTTGTTTCACGTCTTCTATAAACCACTCATTTTGGGATATTTTTTTAAATGAAAGATACTACCTAACCTATAGTTATTTCACATTAGGCTCTGACCTAAAACAATTTCAGAAGTTACCTGGGATTGAATCTCACCAGTAATAATGGAAGACCTCCAAGGAAATCTGAATGATGTAAGCAATGATACTGGCAACTCAGTAGATGCCATTCTTCTCTTAGAATCAGTACTGAGCCAGCATCACAGCATCGTCAAGGTACACTACTCTATGGAGGGAGTCATCTTCTGGAGGAGAGGTTTATGTCATAACTAAATTCCAAAAGAATTTTCACAATCTGATCATATGAAATTCCCCTTAGAAGACAAACCATGTTGGACTTCGGAAAATCTCCCCTGTTCTACTGTATAAATCCCTTATTAATTTGACTGTACTGTGCGTTGAATAAAACATAAAAGTGCTACATAAAATAAACATACTATACATAATATTGTACTGCATAATTATTACCAGGCTTGTTTATGACGGAGAAAACAACACTTTGGTTGCTGAGGGCCGAGTATGTCTAAATGCATAAGCACAAGGAAGGACAAAGCTAATTTGCATATTGGCTCGATTCCTAACCAAAAGCTTTAAAATGTTTAGAATAATATAGATGACAGAAATAATTGCAGGCATATAAACCCTGTAAAAAGATCCTCCTCTTACACATCCATGAAAGTGCAGCTGACATGATTAGTACCAGTAAGCAAGTGACAGTAGAATCTAAGATTGCCTGCTAGCTTTGCTATGCAAGCCCAGAATGACTGTTGCTTCTATTAATAATTGCTAAGTAGTAGTACAGCTATTTCTATTTTATAGTTCTCATTTAGGTATTCAATTTCTGCTCTCTTTTTCTGTAAACACTGCATGTGGGCAGGCCTGTACTTCAGCAACTTCTTTACCTTAACATAATTTACATGTGAGTAGGCCTATGTCCCAGAAAGTTTAAGCTTTCTGTATTGAAAAAGAGGTAATTAAGCAAAACTTTTACAAAAAAAAAAGGAAGACATTTTTCTAACTTCGGCAGCTTTAATGACTCTCCCCACATGTGCACTCATCTTCATTATAATCACACAGTTCTGCTTTATTGAATGCATATTGCAATAAAATACAACATGGGCCTATGGCAGCCTAGCCAAACCCTCACCTCTAAGCCAGAATGGTGACTATCCCTGAAGTGGCTATTCTGCTCTTCTTCTTTCCCACACTGTCAGCTAGCCTGCTGGCAAGCAAGTCATTCTTGTCCTCGTGCCTAGAACCACCCATGTCTGAAGCACTCGCCCTCTGTTGTCTACACCAGGCCTCAAAGCCCAACTAAAAACCAAGAAGCCTGTTACTGCTGGCTGAGTTACCCTTCTCCCCTAGCTGCAGTACATACATAAACCTACCCTCCTAGAGATGAGGAGACTCCCTTCTGGTCAGCTTGCTGTGAGTAGGCGAGTAGATGTGTACGAGAGGAGAAGGAAGAGGACAAGCTATTTTATCTCATTCTGTCATCCTCCATCTCTGCCCCATCCCCCACCACCCTTTCATGGCACTGTCCAATCCGAGTAAAACTGTAGCAAAAATGAATCAAAGGGAAAGGCACCAGTTAATGGCATCTCTTATGTACCTGGCCTGAAGGCATCCTTATCTCCTCACAGCCTTCCCAACTTCTCTGACTACTCCAGTCCACTTAAATCACTTTTGTCCAGCCTTCTCACACCAGTTCTCTTACTCTGAACTTTCAATGACCAAGCACATCTCTCCTCTGTGGTAAAAACGTTCTTCTATAAGCTTCATCTGTTAAAAAATATAAAACCTCTGCAACTTCACAATGACTTCCACTTAGTCATTCAAACCTTAATATTCTCTGGTTTCGATTACTTAATAGCCTACTTTCAGGCCTACCCGACTCCTCTCTCCATCCTTTACAGCTAGCACAAAATGCTGCAGCCCGAATTCTCTCCAGCCACATTTCCCCTGTCTTATTATCCTTACGCTGGCTTCCCATCTCACTAGCTATCCAATATAAAATCATTTGTCTTACTCACAACTTCATTCACAATCCCTCTGCTATCTGGCAATTCACCCTCCTCTAGTTTTACCAGTCCTTGAAACAGCACTGGATGGCCCGCGCCTTTAAAAATGGCGCGGGCCATCCAGTGCTCCTACCATGTGACAGGGGCCGGCCAATGGCACAGATACCCTGTCACATGGTAAGGGCAAAGGGCCATCGGCGCCATTTTTATTAGTGGCAGCCAACGGCCCGAGAACGGGAGATCGCTCCCGGGACACCCACTGGACCACCAGGTACCTGTAAAACGTTTTTGGGGGGGGTCTGGAGGGTGGGGGAAGCTAAGGGATCTGTTTTAAAGGATCGGGGTGGGTTTAGGGGTTGTTTCTGTGTGCCGTTTTTCCCACCCTCCCCCAAAACGATAAGAGAACCCCACGAACAATTTTGTGGGGTTTTCCTATCGGTTTTGGGGAGCCCCCAATTTCTGACGACTTTGAAAATATCGTACGATATTTTCAATCGTCAGAAAAACGATTCACATCCCTAGTATTCGTTAACATGTTCCCTGTTCCACGCGAAGGTCCCCAGAGGCAGGTAGAGCTTCGGAGTCTCAAAGCGTGGATGAGACAATGGTGCAAGTAACAAGATTCAGTTTTGTAAGGAAATGGGGAATAGTTTGGGGGGGGGGGGGGAGGGGGGGAGCCTTTTCTGAAGGGATGGGCTCCACCTTAACCAGGATGGAACCAGGCTGTTGGCGCTAACCTTTAAAAAAGAGATAGAGAAGCTTTTAAACTAGAACAAAGGGGAAAGCCAACAGTCACTCAGCAGTGCATGGTTCGGAGGGAAGTATCTTCAAAGGATACTAATGATGCATTAGAGTTAGGGAATCCTGACAGACAGATTTCAATAAAAGCAAAAGTAGTCCAAGTGCCTAAAATTAAAAACTCACCTGAGTTAAAAAGATTCCAATTTATCCCTGTCAGCTGAAAAGTAGGTTATTAATACAAACAAAAAACACACTTTGAAATATGTGTGTGCCAATGCCAGAAGTCTAAGAAGTAAGATGGGAGAGTTAGGATGTATAGCAGTAAATGATGAGATTGACATAATTGGCATCACAGAAACATGGTGGAAGGATGAGAACCAATGAGAAACTGCCATACCAGGGTACAAATTATATTGCAATGGTAAGAAAGGAGCAACTTGGTGGGGAGGGGGGATGCTTTATATCCAGGATGGCATAAAGTCCAACAGGATAAGGATCCTGCAAGAGACTAAGGGCCGGATTTTCAAAGGGTTACGTGCACCGGCCTATTTTCAAAAGGCCTGGCGACGCACGTAAAGCCCCGGGGCTTGCAAAAAGGTTTGGCCTGGGGTGGGGAGGGGGGCGGAGCAGTCTGGGGGTGGGGCAGAGTGTGGCCAGAGGCCTCCGCACGATCGCTGTGCCAGGGATTGCATGCCAGCAACTTCAGCCCCAGGGCTGAAGTAAGTTTTGTAACAAAAAAAAGAAGACGAAAAAGGTAGAGGAGAAGGGCGGGGGAGGTAAGGGAAGGGAAGGTGAGGTGGGGGTAGGGAAGTTCAGGCCGCTCCGATTTCAGAGTGGCCTGGGAGGGAACGGGGGAAGGAGCGTGACTCGGTGCGAGCTCCGCGCGTGCAAGGTGCATAATTGTGCACCCCCTTGCGCGCGCTGACCCCTGATTTTATAACATGTGCGGGCTTGCATGCACATTTTATAAAATCAGGCATACATGTGCATGCGCCAGATAGCGCCCACACATGTACGCCCGTGCGCAGCTTTTAAAATCTACCCCTAAATGCACAATTGAATCTTTATGAGTAGAAAACCCTTGTGTTTGGGGAAGAGTATAGCGATAGGAGTATACTACCGTCCACCTGGCCAAAATAAGGAGACAGAGGAAAAAATTCTAAGAAAATTAAGGAAGCTAACCAAATTGCTAGTACAGCAATAATGGGAGACCCGAATATTGACCTGTTAAATGTAACATCAGGACATGCTAGAGAGATAAAGTTCCTCAATGAAATAAATGACTGTTTTATGGAGCAATTGGTTAAGGAACCAATGAGAAAGGGAGCTATTTTAGATCTAATTCTTAGTGGGATGAAGCATTTGGTGAGAGAGGTAATGGTGCTGGGTTCGCTTGGCAATAGTAAACATAACATGATCAAATTTAAATTGATAACTAGAAAGGGGACAATAAGTAAATCCACGGCTCTAGCACTCAACTTTCAAAAGGGAAACTTTGATAAAATGAGAATTATAGTTTAAAAAAATTGAAAGTTTCAGCTACAAAGGTTAAGAGTGTACAACAGGCATGGACATTCTTACAAAATACCATATTAGAAGCGCAGTGCAGACGTATACCATGCATTAAGAAAGATGGAAGGAAGGCCAAACTATTGCCAGCATGGTTAAATAGTGAGGTGAAAGAGGCTATTTCAGCCAATTGATCTTCATTCAAAAATTGGAAGAAGGATCCATCAGAAGAAAATAAGATAAAGCATAACCACTGGCAAGTTAAATGTAAGACATCGGTAGACAGGCTGAATTTGAAAAGAAGTTTGATGTAGAGGCAAAAACTCATAATAAAAACCTTTTTTTTTTTTTTTTTTTTTTTTTTAAATATATCTGAACGAAGTCAGATCCAAGATGGTGTTGTAGCAAGATGGACTGTTGCATCTCTCCTGCTTTAGGGTGTTTACCTGAAGAATCTATGCCGCATTCAGTTCGGAAGCAAAGAGCTAGAGAGCGTTTAGCTTCTGAAGCTCTCTTAGCTTCCCCTGTGGTGGGACCTATGGACGCCCATGTCCGACGTAGATTATTAGCCAAAGAGGGAAGCTCGCTGATGGGTGAACAGGGAGAAGAAGAGCCCGAACCTGATTCAGAGCTATTAACATCTTTTTCCCCGGCAGAGAGGTCATCGCCCGGAAACCCTGCTGAGAGAAGAATGCTTCAGCAGTGAGGAGACCAAGAGATGCCTGAATGGCATTTCCCTGGTGAGTCTCTACCGGAGCCTGCATAGCTGGGGCAGGAAGACTTGGCTTGCATAAGACTCTAGGGGGTAATGGCAAAAATCATGCTGGAGCTGCTGCACAGAAGACCGCGGAGTCAACAACTGAAACCATGGTATTTCAAATCACCGATTTGGTAAGGCCTCAATCTTTTTCATTAGAGACATTATGGGAAGTAATTAATGTGATGAATAAGACCTATATGCCTACTGTCCACCCATGTCACCTTAGGCCCCCCCCCCACCCCAAAAAAAAAAAACAACAATCAATTCTGGCTATGCCACTGCTTCAGCCTCTTATAAATAAAGAAAAACTAGTCATTATTTTTAAATGTCTAAGATACACAGCAACAGATAGGCCAGTTTTCAAATGATTTAGGTGAATAATTTTGAGTGTTATGTTCCTAAATTGACATCTATGTTTCCTGTGTAACCTTTGTTCCTTGTAAAGGCTTTGCCTATTTGACAGCTATGCTGTCACTGTTTAAAGTTATCTGTAAACCGATATGATGTGCAAACGGTTGTTGGTATATAAAAATGCCTAAATAAATAAATAAATAAATCTTTGAAAATCCAGAGTGGTTGAGCACTTAACTTCAGGTGCCTATTTTCATTAGATTACTAAATTCTGCCTCTTAAAAACTGAGTGGGTCCGGGTGTGGGTTTAGATTGAGGGGAAAGAAATCAAGTGGCTAGTGCTGATTTTTAGTGCTAGTCACCTTACTTGGGACCTCATTTACTAAGCATTTTTCCCATAGACACAAAATGGGAGAAAAGCCTTTGTAAATGAAGCCCCTAGCTAGCCACATCTAGGCACTACCATAGCAAATCTAAATTTGGTTGGATAGATTCTCTCTCACTCATCTTGAAGTGAGGAAACTCACTCCAAGATTAAATTTGGGCAATGTTCTCTCAACCTAGCTTGATGGACTCTCTACCTGGGCTCATCTTGGAGTGAGTTTCCTCACTCCGAAGGTCATCAAATCTTCACAAGAGACCACTGTTGTGTTCGTACGTCTCACATTGAATGTCAAAGTGGCCCCTAACCCCCTACACTACTACCTAAACCTCACCTCTATCTAGGGAGAGGACACTACAGCTAGTCTCGCTCTTTCTCCCTCTCCCTCCTCCCATTAACAATGGTCTCCCAGTGATTGAATGCAGGAAATACAACAGGTATGGCACTTATTGCAAAGTCTGAAAATGTTATCGCAATTTGCTCTAACTTAGCTTTTCACATAGGTAATTAGTGCAAAATGATAAGAGGAATGGAACAGTTCCCCTATGAGGAAAGACTAAAGAGGTTAGGACTTTTCAGCTTGGAGAAGAGACGGCTGAGGGGGGATATGATAGAGATGTTTAAAATCATGAGAGGTCTAGAATGGGTAGATGTGAATCGGTTATTTACTCTTTCGGATAGTAGAAAGACTAGGGGGCACTCCATGAAGTTAGCATGGGGCACATTTAAAACTAATCGGAGAAAGTTCTTTTTTACTCAATGCACAATTAAACTCTGGAATTTGTTGCCAGAGGATGTGGTTAGTGCAGTTAGTACAGCTGTGTTTAAAAAAGGATTGGATAAGTTCTTGGAGGAGAAGTCCATTACCTGCTATTAAGTTCACTTAGAGAATAGCCACTGCCATTAGCAATGGTTACATGGAATAGACTTAGTTTTTGGGTACTTGCCAGGTTCTTATGGCCTGGATTGGCCACTGTTGGAAACAGGATGCTGGGCTTGATGGACCCTTGGTCTGACCCAGTATGGCATTTTCTTATGTTCTTATAAACTGTATATTAGCATAAATCATGCCCCTTTTGCTATCGCATGCGATACTTATCGCATTTGGTAAATCCAGGCCAATGTTTGTTAACAATAAACAAAACGGAAGACAAAATATATCATCACACATCTTTATGACAAATTTTCAGTGACCTTCAGCTTGATTTAAAAGCCTTATTGCTAGTCACAACAACAATTCAAATATAACCCTGAAAACCATAAGTAATTTTTGGTATTCTGTTACTCTAAACGTGGCTGCCTTTTAAATATGTACTCAGCTCTGGTTTAAAATAGGAATACAACATTTACAAATTCCACCCTGCACGGAAATTTCTCACCCACAAGCTGGAAACTGGGAATTGCCAGTGGCCGTCTGACTCTTCCCAAATTTCCTAAAATTCTCTCATGTGGGTCTCTCTCTCTGCTTCATATGATGAAAAGGCTGCTATTCCGGATACTGTCACATTTGTATGTACTTTACTGTTAGTCTTTCACTAGTGCTGGTATTATAGTAACTTGGCACAGCAGTTGTGCACAGCTGGTGGTGTGTAAGTGAATTGGTTAGTAAATAAGAAGCTCTTTCAAGCGTGAGTGTGTTCAGTGAGTTCTGCCAAGAATGGGTTTTGCCAGCAACTGTCTCCTAGTTGCTTATACTTTTCCAAATCAATCAGCAGAAATCTTGCCTTGACATCATACCAGCATTGTTCTTGCAAGATAATGAAAACTTTTCCCAATTCAGCAAAAGTTATGTGCCAACTGATAGCTGGAGTTTCCGATGTCCAAGATTTGAAATGGTTCACTTCGAAAAGTCACACATTCAGCACTTTGCAAGACTAACAGTTATTTTTGCAATATTTGCAGTTTCAAATGTCCATCTTTGATGAGTTGATGACCACTGACGTATACTTCTGACAGTTCCCCAGCCTTTGGCTAATTAACAGTTCACCTTGTGATTACTATCTCAACCACCATCTGCCTTAAGAAAATTGGTCTTTCCTCTCTTCCTTATCTCACAGAACAGAAAAATAGCATGAAACTTGAGATAATAGATAATAAAGGTGAAAGGTAAGCTGGACAGAGGAAACCAGGACTTCTGCTAGAAGTCAGCATAATTCAAAGAGAGAAATGTAAGAAAAACAAGATTACATGATCTATCAAAAAAAAAAAAATTAACTCCAAATGATTATATAAAAAAGGAATATATAAAAATTAGGCCAAAAGGAAATATATGCAGGCCTTTAACTTACATCAGCATCCCGACATCGTTTTGATGACAACACTAGTAGAGGGAGAGTAAAGCAGACGGGGATGCTATTTGAAGGCTATCTAAATGCAAATAAAGCAATAGTTGACTTGTTTAGGTTTACTTTAAGACTTTTCTAGATAGAGACAGCTTCCATCTGCTATAGGTCCTTGGTCATAGCTAAACTGCATAGGGCTGACTGATTGAAAAAAAATAAAGCAGTTCTGGTGGGGGATATATTTTCATTTTCTTCGACATGGAATTAAAGAACCACATTCTCTGACTGCTGTCTTCAGTAACACAACAGATCAGGGACACACATGATTTTCTCGGTGATGCATTAAGACCTCCCCACCCCACCCAACCCCCGCCAAGAACTGCAAGTAGGTCAGAAATGCTGAATGCCCAATATGTGCGGCTTCCTTAGCAAAATGTTTCCTTGTACCAGTTTCCTACCGCAGACCTGTCAAACTCTCCTTAAAATTCTGAGCGGCAGCTGGCTTTTTTTTTGTTTTGTTTTTTGAGAGGTAATGTTTGGTTTCGGAGTGACGTGCCGCAATGACCAAACGTTTCCCCAACATAAAGACCCCTGTGACCTCCCCGGACGCCCATCAAATTAGCTCCGTGCTCAGATCAGTGAGGCAGAATGGCTCAGGTATATTTTATTTGACTTTTTATTTCCCTTTTCGATTCACATTCTTTCCGCAGGGTGCAGAACCCACCTGGCAGGGGCCGAGACCTGAGAGGGCCTCAGAATATCTTCGGAGTGAAACTGTTAAGGACCTGGCATTGGAAGGACTGAAACCAACCTCACACCAACAGAGCATGAGAAGCAGCTCTCTCTACATTGCTGCCCATGAAATCTGCAACTAATAAATAAAACTAATTCATTTGATTTATGCGAGTGAGCACATTGGTTCTGTTAAAAATTTTGAAGCAGCAGCACAAAATCATTTCCTCAAAGTATTAGCAACATCCCTATATCTTACAGCTGTGGCGTTGGCGTACTTGATGTTTGTTCCCAAACTCCCTCATTTATCTTAATACATTTTGTTTCTTATGCTTTTAGCTTTTTTTTTTTTTCTTCTGGAATAAGTAATATCCACTTTTTATTTGTTCAACCTCTGCAATTTTGTGAGAACCACCCCCTTGGTCATCCCCTCTGAATCGCTGTCCAGCTGAAGGCAACGGACAAAGAAGGAAGCGACACTCCTGTTGGGGTAAGAGCTCTATAAATGTAGGCTCTATCCCTTGATGTTGTGAACTGCCCCTTGTTCCCTCTCAGTTGTTTGTACTCTCAACATTTGAAGGTTTTGCCATTTACTGTGCTTATCTCATTGTATTCAACATTGGAAGTCATTTGCCTATTAATGCTCCTCACAATTATTGTATGTTTGCCAACAAATTTACATGTACCCTCCTTCCCCCTTCATTCCAATTAAAAAACAGGTCGTGTCTTACCAAGCCCTACCAGTACCCCATTACCCCTCGCTACACAATCTCCAATCCACACTTCCGCCTCTGCGCTCTCCTCCACTCTTCCGCTTAATACCACCTAATAATTCCTCATTTTCCTTTCTTTTCCCTTTTCTCACCCCACCTCCTAACACCCCAATTACAAAATGCATCAGCACCAGATCACCATTCTCAAATATAACAAATGCAGGCCCAACACCCCCCTATACCCACGACACCACTCTCATATAAAAACCATCCTCCCCTCCATGATCTCCCCCCCTCTTACCCAAATTATCGGTCTCACTGCTCTATCCCTCGTACTCCTCAATGTCCAGTCTCTAAACAAAAAGATACCTCTTCTCTGCAACCTACTCACTGACCAAGACCCAGATATATGTGCCTTAACAGAGACCTGGCTAAAGGATTCCGATACTGTTCTCCTAAATCAGCTTCCGTCCGAAACATACGACACTTTCTCCATCCCCAGGCCAAAAAGGAAAGGTGGAGGTCTACTTTTAATCATAAAGAAAAAATTTCACATGATTCTCCACCCTACCTCTCCCTCTCCAAAAATTGAAATAGGCCTCTTCAAATCCCCCTCTTTACAATTATGCCTCATTTACGCTCCCCCAGGTACCCTACATAACAACCCGTCGACCCTCATAGAATACCTTGCAACGAACATTTCCATTGACATTCCAGCCATCATACTTGGAGACTTCAATTTGCATGTTGATAGCTCCCCCCGCACCCCTTCATGTGATGCTTTTCTTGAATCATTAAATGCTTTAGGCTATAAGCAATCTATCCATTTTCCTACTCACAAGGCGGGCCATACCCTCGACCTACTCTTCACCAATGCCCTCATACAAACTGACCCCCCTTCTCACACACCCATCCCCTGGTCTGATCATCACCTCATTAAAACCTCTCTCTCCATTAAGACACCCTCCTGCCATGACAACACTTACAAAACCATTCATTACAGAAAAAATTGCACCAGAGATGACCTTATATCAGCTCTCGACAACAAACTTGACCACCTCGAGCTCACCAATGCAGATACAGCACTTGCTTCCTGGTATGACATTACCAACAGCATAGCTAACACTACCTGTCCCCTGCAATCTAAACGTGTCTGTCCGCAAAACAATAAGAGTAAGAAACCATGGTACTCCCAAGAGCTAAAAAACCTTAAACAACAACTTCGGAAATCTGAAAAGATCTGGCGTAAGAATCCCTCACATACTCACCTGGCACAATTTAAATCCTCCCTAAACCTCTATAGTGACAAACTTAACATGACAAAGCGAGACTTCTATGCCAACAAAATACACCAATTCCAATACAATCCTAAAGTACTATACGACTACGTGAACTCACTCACCAAGACAACTACTCCTGACATCCCTGATGTAGTAGCCAAATCCAAATGCGAAGAACTTGCCACATTCTTCCAAACCAAAGTAGATAAATTGCTATCCAAGTTCTCCTCCTCTACCGGTCCCAGCAACCACTTCGAATTGGCCATCAATCAAACAAAGACCAGTAACTATACTAAAGTTCTCTCCTCCCTAGACTGCACTTCCACATTAGAAATAGAAACCTTTATCAAGAAAGCCAAACCGTCCACTCACCCATCTGACATTATACCCACTAAACATCTTCTCACAATACCCAACATCATTGCCAAACCTTTAACAAAAATCATTAACCTGTCCATTAACTCTGGGCAGGTACCCCTCCCCCTGAAACAGGCAATTGTCAAACCTATTCTAAAGAAGCCCAAACTTGACCCTTCTGATCCAGCTAATTATCGCCCTATATCAAATCTTCCATTCATTTCTAAACTCCTTGAAAAAACTGTCAACAAGCAACTTACAGAATACCTTGAAGATAATCATATCCTTGCCCCAGCACAATACGGTTTTCGGAAATTTCATAGTACTGAGACTCTTTTACTTTCCCTGACAGACCACATTATCAAAGGATTTGAGAAAGGGCAATCATACATTCTTGCCTTCCTTGACATATCCTCCGCTTTTGACACCGTCAGCCATCCTATTCTCCTACAGCGGTTGACTGAAATTGGCATTACAGGCGTTGCCCACAACTGGTTCAATTCCTACCTCAGCAACAGAGATTACAAAATTCAATTAGGAAATCACGTATCCAAGGCCATCCCCCTCAACCGAGGTGTCCCTCAGGGTTCTTCCCTATCCTCTACCCTATTCAATATATACATCCTACCTCTCTGTTACTTCCTTTCCAGTCTAAATCTCCCTCATTACATATACGCTGATGATGTTCAGCTGCTCATACCCATCACCGACTCTCTATCGAAAACCATGGATTTCTGGAATGAAACCCTCCTCTCCATTAACAATCTCCTATCTTCCATCCACCTAGCCCTTAATACCACGAAAACTGAAATCATGCTCATCTCACCCCAAAACCAACCAATCCTCCCCCCTATTACGCAGTTCCAATTTGCCCAACAAGTCCGTGATCTGGGAATCATCCTTGATGGTCATGTCACACTTAAGAAATTCATCAATAACATACTCAAAGACGGCTTCTTTAAACTCCACACACTAAAAAAACTCAAATCCCTACTACATCCCCCCGATTTCCGTACAGTGCTTCAAACTACAATCTTCGCCAAGACTGACTACTGCAATTCCCTACTTCTCGGCCTACCCAACAATGCCATCCATCCCATTCAAATCCTGCAAAACACCACAGCCCGGATATTGACCAACTTACGTAAACATGACCATATTACCCCTGTTCTAAAAGATTTACATTGGCTTCCAATAGCTTCCCGCATACAATATAAGGCGCTCTCTCTAATCCATAAGGCCTTATACAACCCTGAAATGAATTGGTTTAACGATTCCTTCCATTTACACCAGTCTATTAAGCCTACCAGACATGCACACCTTGCAACCATGCCTATCCCTTCTCCTAAACTCTACAAACTTACTTCCACGAGAGCCCGTGCATTATCTATAGCCGGGCCGACCCTCTGGAATACAATGCCAGTTGACTTACGGCAAGAGGAATGCCTCAAATCTTTCAAGCGGAAGCTTAAGACCTGGCTCTTTGCTAAAGCATACACCTAATTTTTCACTCTTCCTATCCATTATATCCACCTTCCACTCTCCCCTCTACTTTCCCCTTCACTGTCCCTCTCTCCCTCTCTCCCCTCCCTCTTTCCCCCTCCTACCTCTTTCCCCGCTCCTCCCTCCTTCTCAGCTCTCCTCTCTCCTCCTCCCCTTTCTCCCTCACTAGCCTGCCTGCACTTCTTAGTCTTTATTTTCCATTGTACATATGTATATATTTGCAAACGTTGCTATAATATAATTTAATGCAAACTTTCCCATGTTATCTCCCACCCCCTTTTAATACCTTGTTCGCATGTTTTAATCGTTCAATGTAAAGCGCCATGCCTAGCGCCAGTTTATGTTACAATGTGAACCGATATGATATCCTGGATGAATGTCGGTATATAAAAATTTTAAATAAATAAAATAAATAAATTGTATTTCAAAATCTCCATCCCTGAGCCCACTTTTCACGTGTTCGTTCCATGGCCATGCCACCTTTGCTAACACCTGCAAAAGTCCCACCTATAATGCAAGTTAAAGTGCGAGCATGCATTGTCAAGTTTCTAGATCTTTCCTACATGAATGCAAGCAACATCTAGGTGCCCATTGTGGAAAACCTGGGGACAACACTAAATTTAGTGCATTTTCAGGATTCCATGGCTGATGCCAGGGCCGCAGACGTCAAGCCTTGCCATGGAATGGGTGGTTCTCCATGGAATCGTGGGAGATCATGGGCTGCTTCCAGTTGGGGGGGGGGGGGGGGCAGAAGCTGACTGAGCATGTGTACACAGGCATGCACTTCCCTACCATCCCCCCCACCACCCCACCCCAGTGCTTAGTAGGGATAGTGAATCGGGTGCCCGATTGTTTGCGCTTTCGGGTTCGTGTGGCCGCAGGAAAATCTCGTTTTCCCGCGGATCGGCAATTTTTTTTTTTTTAGTGAAAAATCTTTTTTCAGCTTAGTGCGCGCTAGTGGAAGTTAGCGCGCACTAACAAAAAATAACAAAAAGTAACAAAAAATAACAAAAATAAACTTTTTTTTTATTAGTGCGCGCTAACAGGAGTTAGCGCGCACTAACCCGAAAAACGATTTTCACGAAAATTTGGGAGAAAAAAATGTTCATTTCGCTTTTTAACCGTTATATAACGAATTGAGAAATATCATACGATATTTCAATTCATTATAAAAACAATTCACATCCCTAGTGCTTAGCTGGCAGTAGGAAGGGTGGGAGAGTAGTAATGCCACAGACCACACCCTCAATCTCTGCTGCCCGGAATTGATAAGCACTTTGAATTGAAGCCACTACAGTTTCCCTCATGGATCAAAGTCACCAAAGGAGGAGGAATGGCCTGAGGTACCTCCTCCTGCTCAACTAGATTGCCGCTATAAGATCAACAAAGTGATGGGTGGAAGAAAGTAGGCTTACAATCAGCAGGGTAGGGGTAAAGTGGGAGGGGTAGGGACGTGGGTAAGAATGGATACATTGGAGGGGGGAGATCAGTGCGGGGAGGGAGGTTGAATGGGAGGTGAGAGGAGAATGGTTGGAAAAATAAGAAAGGAGACAGTTGCAGGGAGGGGTGGGGAGATGAGTGTGGAACGGGTGAGCAGATGTGGGATAGAGACACATGAGATTGCAGGTATGTGTGTGTGGAGGGGGTAGGCAGAAAGGAGAGTGTGCGGCTGTGAGACTGGGGGAGGAGGGCAGAAGAGAGGCTCTTAGTGCTAATGGGTATGGGGAGGAGAGATCTGCATTGGGCAAGTGTGGATGTTTGTGAGAGAGGGGATCTGTAAGATGGAGAGAAGGAAGGCAGAGCTGGAGAAAGGTGGAGCATCATGGAAAGAAAAGCAAGCAAAAGAGTCAGGAGCAGCCGGAAGAATGTGGAAAAGAAAGCAAAAGATAAAAATGATTTACTTTCTGCTTAAATGTCTGATTATGTTTCATAACTTCTAACTCAAGGAAGTTACCCAGACAGTCTAAAAAACGCTTCTCTCAAGCCCCTCCTCAAGAAACATAATTTAGACCCCAATGTTCTGGCGAATTTCAGACCCATTTCTAATCTCCCATTCGTTGCCAAACTTACGGAGAAACTGGTAAACACCCAGCTTTCTGAATATCTAGAGGACCATAATATCCTATTCCCTTCGCAATATGGTTTCCGCAAAGCACGCAACACGGAAACCCTCCTCATCTCACTTACAGATCATATCCTAATGGGGTTAGACAAAGGACATTCCTTTCTATTAGTCCTGTTGGACATCTCGGCGGCATTTGATACAGTCAACCACTCCATCCTTCTAGATCACCTAGCAGATATCGGCATCTCTGGATCAGCCCAAAAATGGTTCAAGTCCTTCCTCAGCAATAGAACTTTTAAGGTCAAAATCAACAACAAAGAGTCTCCCCTAACAAATTCAACCGTAGGTGTACCACAAGGATCCTCCTTATCTCCAACCCTCTTCAACATTTATCTTCTCCCCCTCTGCCAACTGTTATCGGATCTCAACTTAATTCATTATCTGTATGCAGACGACGTGCAGATTCTAATCCCTATAACAGAATCTATCTCAAAAGCTCTTACCCATTGGAATAACTGCCTTCTTTCCATCACCAATCTACTTAACAGCTTAAACCTGGTCCTCAATGCCTCAAAGACAGAGCTACTCCTCATCTCCTCAAATGAAAACAATTTTCCGCCACCATCACCTCACAATTCTCACATTACCTGTAAGCATGTTAGAGACCTTGGGGCAATACTAGACAATCGACTAAACTTAAAGAAAATGGTCAACACAACCTCCAAGGATTGCTTCTACAGACTACAGGTTCTAAAACGTCTTAAACCATTACTATTTTTCCAGGACTTCAGGACAGTCCTACAAGTGCTACTATTTGCCAAAATAGACTACTGCAGTGCACTCTTCCTAGGCCTCCCCAAATCTACCACCAAACCACTGCAGATGTTACAAAATGCGGCAGCGAGACTGCTGACCAGCACCAGCCGCGGTGAACACATCTCACCCATCCTCAGTAACCTACATTGGTTACCAGTAAATTTTAGAATCCTATACAAATCAATCACCCTAATTCACAAAACCATCCATCATCAACTTCAACTCGACTTGGAAATCCCATTCAAACTCCACTCCTCTAACAGACCAACTAGAGAGGTTCTCAAAGGCTCTCTACAATTTCCTCCGACTAAGGCCACACGTCTCTCCACGACCAAAGACAGAGCTTTTTCGATAGCAGGCCCATCTATTTGGAATAACATCCCTGCAAACCTCAGATTGGAACCCTGCCTCTTAACTTTCAGAAAAAGACTCAAGACGTGGCTCTTCCACCAAGCCTTCTCCGATCCTCCAGACAGTCACTAATGGCTTCCACTCTCATCCGGCCTTGGCATTTATTTTCATGAACTATGGACTCTGGTACCTCCAGGTTAAAGCACTTTCAAGCTTTAACCCGTTCTCTCTATCGTATCTTTCATAATTAATACTTGCCTTTATCTTCCTTCCAGCTTGTTTTTAAGCTTCCAAGTTCTTGACTCCCGTTGATTGTAACTTTGACTTATTCCTATCTATGGTTATTTGTTGTTTACCTGAATTGTTCCTTCAGTTATACCCTCTGTTAAATGTAAACCGATCCGATATGGTTATTTACTATGAAGGTCGGTATAAAAAACTGTTAAATAAAAATAAATATATATATATATATATATATATATATATATATATATATATAAGTTTTGGTTTTAATTCCAAATTAATATCTGACAGTGATGGTGACCTACTCATTACCTCTATGTCTTCTAATTTTGGCGGTGGCAGCCACTGTAACCCGCTTCTCTCCACTGCACCTCCACCCCTGTCTCCCTGAAACCCATATTCCAAACTTGGGCTGTCTGAATAGACTTTTTTCTCGTGTGGCAAGAATTTTAATAAATAAATAAATAAGTAAAATAAATAAACCTAGGCGGCAAGCAGCAACGGGATGGTAAAATTGCCTTTTGCTGCCTCTCCCCTTTTCCTACGTCCCTTCTGTGGCAACCCCTGGCTCTTCATTGATGCACTCCGCTTGTCCCGGGCAGCCATGGACAAGCTGTGGGCCGTGGCATGCTCACAATCTGTAACGCCTCCTCCCTCTCCTGGGCAACACTTCCAACGTACGGGGAAGAGCCGGGGGGCCACATAGCCGCAAGGATTGTGCGAGCGTAGCCGTTCACAGTCCCCCCCGTCCCCCCCATATTCAGGCAGCTGCATGACTGCCCAGTATACATATGAGGAGCTGAGCAGGTCTGGCAGGAAGCCAGAGCAGCCAGCGAGGTGGGTGGGGGGGGGGGGGGAAGTGGGGATATATCAGACACCATCAGCACTTCTCAGAGGGAAGAGGCATCAACAGAGCAGACGTTGGTCAGGAGATGGGGCAAAATCTTGAAGTCTCACTGGACAGCCAGAAAACTGCACTTGCCCTGCTTCTGGGTGCCCCTCCCCGCATATATAAAAAAAAAAAAAAAAGAAAACCTCAAGCAACAACTATATAAATTAGCTATACACATAAGAAAAGTCAGAAAACATCTGTTTTTATAAAGGGAAAACAATTGCAACATTTAATATATACATTTATGCAAAGGTGCCACAAGACCTGGACCTTTGCTGCAGAATCTACCCCTGAGCTGACAGACTCCATTTCCTATGACTTTTACCTTCACAGTTAAACCACAGAACAGATAAAGTCTTTGCTTATGCTTTCATTCAAATAGCTTGTCCTGCAGACTCATTCAGTGTAACAAGCTTTTTGACCCTTTGAGATGCATTAGAAGAGAAAGGAGTTTTAAAAGTTCGCAAAGCTAACATTTCTCTGCTGTAGGTCTGATTCCCATCCCATCTTGCGACCCTCTGGCCAGTCGAGGCTGCAGAGTCAACGTTCATAATCTGTGGAGGGAGGGAATTTCGGCCAGTGCACAACCGATAGCACCTAATGGGTAGGCTCACTTCTAGCAGATTCTGGAAGAAGCCATGGTCCGTGGACCCGGGCAAGGTCTGTCACCATGATGGCTGGGCAGTAGGAGGGAGAGGGGATGGAAAATGTTCTTAAAATGGCAGCGGATTGTGAGGAACTGCAGAAGGACCTCGTGAGACTGGGCATCAAAATGGCAGATATTTCTCTGTATGTGATGCACCCAGGGAAAAATCATCTCAGCTACAGGTACATAATATGCTGGGTTCTGCATTGGCAGCCACCACCAAGGAAAAGGGCCTTGGAGTACTTGTGGACAATACATTGAAATCCTTGACTCGGTGCAGTGGCGGCCAAAAAAGCAAACAGGAATGATCTGAAAAGGAAAGGAGTATGAAATGGAAAATATCATCTTGTCTGTACTGAGCCATGGTGCGACCACACTTTGAGAACTGTGTGCAGCTCTAATCACCCCCATCTCAAGGAAGACATAGCCGAACTAGAAAATGTGCAGTGGAGAGCAACACAAATGATAAAGGGGATGGAACATCTCTCCTATGATGAGAGACTGTGCAGGTTAGGGCTCTTCAGCCTGGAAAAAAGATGGCTGAGAGGGGACACGATAGAAGTTTATAAAATTGAGTGGGGTTGAACTGGTAAATAAAGGAGGGTTATTTATCCTTTCAAATCACACTAAAACAAGGGGACACGCCATGAAACTTACAACCACCAGATTCAAAACAGATCACAGAAAGGACTTTTTTACTCAACGCACAATCAGACTACAGAGGACATGGTCATGGTAACTAGTATAGAGGGGTTTAAAAGAGGTTTGTGTAGGAAAAGTCCATAACACATTATTAGCCAGGTAGATTAAAGAAAGCTATTGCTAACCAGGTGACCTTCATGGGATCTGCTGGCTACCTGCGAGGCAGACTAACCACGGTCAGAGGCAGGATAATGGGCTTGATGGATATCCATCCCCACTCCCACAGAGGAGGTAGGCATCCAGAAATAAATGGATGACAATGGGCTCTGGTAGATGAATAGAAACCCATTCTCCCCGATGACACCCTTACATAACACCTTTTCTACATTGGAAAATGTAAGAACTCCAGCAGTTGAACATGAAGTGAAATGTCTGAAAGGGAAGAAGTCATCCAATGAACCCCACAATTCTAAATATTTTATTTATTTATTTAAGAGTTTTTGTATACCAGGGATACGTTGGGAACATCATCTCGGTTCACATAAATAGCACAAAAGTACTCTTCTTCTCTGGGAGACTCAGTCATCAGAAAAACTAACTTGGGAGCTCATTTTGATGTGGACACAATAGTTAAATGCTTTCTAGGATCTTTGGCTAGCAGAAACACAGACCAGATTTTCAATGCAATTATAGAAGTGGCTAGGGACCATCCATCTGGGGACCAATAATCTTACTGGAGATGGTGTCCATGCAGTACAGAAAGATTTCCAAACTCTAGGGAAGAAGATTACACACATGGCAAAGACTATTGCCCTTTCTGAAGTATTATCTGTTCATGGAAAGGGGAAGGAAAGGCTAAGCCATGTAGATAATTTCAATGCATGGCTCAAACCATGGTATAAAGATGTGGTTTTGGATACATTGGAGGATGGTGCTATATAAGGAGCAGTAAAAGGCCATATTGTAAGGATGGCCTACATTCATTCATGACAGGAAAGAGGATCCTAAGCAAAAATAATCAGTTCATACATTATCAGACATTCAAACTAGTGGATGGCAGGAGGTGGCCGATAAAATTGGCATGCACCTCCAAGCAATACAAGAAAGAGGAGGAGAAAATAAAATCAATCAGCTCAATACTCCACACCTAAGCAAAAGATCAGAAAAGGTGACTACGAAGAGCAGCAAGTCAAAGGGAAAAAAAATGGAAAACTTTGTTCACGAGTGCTCATAGTCTGGGCAATAAAATCCCAGCTCTGCAGGTCCTAATAGTGGAGGATAATTTAGACATTGTTGCTAATACTGAGACTTGGTTCAGTGAGTCTCATGATTGGGATATGGTCATACTGGGCTATAACCTGTTATGGAAGGAGAGCGTGGACAGAAAATGGGGTGGAGTAGCTCATTATATCAAAAGCAATATCCAAGCAACTGAAATGCAAATGGAATGGAGTATGGAAGAAGCGCTATGGGCTGTCTTAAAAAAAAAGAAGATGGTGCTTTCATTTACACTGGAGTGGTCTACAGGCCTCCAACTCAAACAGGAGAACTGAACAGAGATCTTGTTGAATATATCCAAAAGGTGGGTAAGAAAGGAGAAGTATTGATAATTGGAAATTTCAATCTGCTGGATGTGGATAGGAGGAGTATCACTACTGCAGAATCTGCAAGAAGTAGAGCAGAGCCCCTTCAAGGGGCTCTGCTCAAACAAGTAGTGATGGAACCCATGAGAGCTGGGATGATACTCACCCTAGTACTCACAAATGGGGTCTAATATCTCAGTAGGTACTCACCTGCGCACTAGTGACCATCAGATGATGTGGTTCGATATAGCAGCTGGGATAGAGAGAAAGCACACAAAGATCAAAGTTTTGGATTTAAAAAAATATGGACTTTGGTAATATGGGGACATACTTTGAGAAGGAACTAGAAGACTGGGAGAAGATGGCTAAGGTGGAACAACAGTGGGTCAAATGAAAAGGGCCTATAATAACAGCAACAAACCTTTATGTCAGAAAAATAAACAGAAAGTAAGAACAAAGAAACCAATCTGGTTCTCAAAGCAGGTGGCAGATAAAATAAAGGCAAAAAGAACAGCATTCAAGAAGTACAAAGGCTAAAAAGAGGAACACAATTAAGAAAATCTGGTGAAGCTGAAGGAGATGACAAAAAAAATCAGGAAAGTGAAAGGTCACGCAGAAGAAAGCATTGCCCAAAGAGGTCAAGCAAGGTGACAAAACATTTTTAAATATATCACAGCAAGGAAGAAGGCCAGAAGTGACATTGTAAAATTGAAGGAGGCTTAAGAGATATTGGACGCATCATCAATCTGCTGATGCATTAGCAGCCTATAAGGCACAGCTCAACATCTACAAAGTCAAATGTGATGAAGCTGAAAAAGCTTTCATTGCTGCCCATCTTGAGAAAGCCAGGCATAATCCTCATGAGCTTTTTAAGTTTGTTAAGCAATTAACCTCCTTACAAAATGCTTCTCCACTGGTTGCCTCAAATCATTCTCAATGTGAAGATTGTTTACTCTACTTTTCCAAGAAAGTTTCAACAGTTTGTTCATTGTTCTCCAATTCTCACTCTTGGCATTGGACTCACTCCAGAATTCTGACATAAGATGGACTAACTTTGAGTCTTAAGTCGCAACTTGAAATTTCACATATTCTCTCTAAGCTGAATTCTTCCACCTGTCAGCTGGAGTCTTGTCATCCTGCGGTACTGAAAGGGGTCAGGGATGTCTTTGTTCCATGCGTGCATATCCTTAACTGAAGGCACTTTACCTTCATGCCTAAAGCAAGCTTCCATCAGGCCTTTGTTAAAAATCTGGGCTTAGATCCAACAGACATGGAGAACCTTTGGCCGATATCATCTCTCCCATTTGTCTCTAAGCTGATTGAAGCTTTTGTATTAAAGCAACTTGACAACTATCAGCAGGATCATCAGATTCTTGATTCTAGCTAGTTTGGGTTTTAGATGGTCTGAACATCGAGATGCTGTTACTCTCCAGCCTCGGCACCTTCCTTCGTGGCTTTAACTCTGGTCATAGTTTTGTTTTGCTATTTCTGTGGCTTTTGACACCGTGGATCACGAGATTTTGCTATACCAGCTATGAGAAACTGGTATATCTGGCACTGTGTTGCAGTTGTTCCATTCTTATTTGGGTGATAGAACAGACCATGTCTCTATCTCTTCCCTTCACTCTAGCTGGCAGGTTTTGGATTCTGGTGTCCCACAGGGCTCAGCATTATCAGCAGCATTATTTAATGTCTACCTGGCCCCAATTTGTAAACTGTTAGCTGGGCTATGTCAGTTCTTTTTGCCTTTATCCACTTCCTAGTCTCTTACATCAGCCACTCTTAACTCTTGTTTATGGGCAATAAAGAACTGGATGTCTCACAAGAAACTGGCTCTAAATTTGAGCAAAACCGAAATAATGGTCTTGCAGAGATTTGATAAATTGGCACCTCCATCTAACTTTGTTTTGGAGAGCATGTGGATGACCAAGCAGAGTTTCCCTGACTAGAGACAGAATCCACACTGACTTCAGACTTTCTGGTGTAGATAAAATTTTATTGAACAACACAATACTTCAAAATCTTCCTACCTTCCATAGTAGCCACTTGATTATGCATGGTTGTAGATTGCCTTGCTTCAGGTCAGTGTACCTTCACTCCCTTCTGGTTTGGACAGACTGCTTTACAGGAGCTGCCTTCCTCCTGGAGGTATAGGGGCCTACTGAACAGAGCTAGGCTTGCACTCTTAACCCAGCCCCAAATGTTAAGGCCATTATTGAGGCCAGTTACTATAAGCTGTACCTACTTCTTCCTCTAAAATCACTGCTCGGCCCTTTGTAATTTTGTTCAGTTGTCAGGCCATGATTTTACCCAGCATTGACTATTGTAGGTCATTGGCTTGCCAGCTATCGCTCTGACAGTTCAATGCAATGTTAGCGCCTGCTCTCCTAATGCGTGCCAATCCACCTCTCCCAGGTGCCTGATTTAATATTTAATTTGGCTGCTGCAGTAAAGAGGAGGCGCTAGGGGAAATTGTGCGCCCCTAGTGCCTTCTTGGCATTAGGTGCCCAGGAAAGGTGGCTGTTAGCAGATAAGGAAAAGGACGCTCAATACGAGCATCCGTTTTCTCCCACTACCGGCACAATATACACCCACAATATACACACCCTGGACCATGTAAATTGTGGGTGTAGATTGGGCACCCAGAAATTTTTTGACCTCAAATTATTTTTGTTTTATGATTCCGCTTTTGGAATCATGAATAATAATTCCTTCTACTAGTATCGCCATGAACTAGTAGGAGGGATCACTGAAATCTGGAATTTTGTTTTTTTACAATGAGCCCTTGAGCGTGGCAGACCTTTTCGTCAGCCCAAGACTGGTGTAAAATTTGCCGCATTGCAAGGGCGCATTGGCTGCACAGGAAATTTTTTACATTGCAGGGATTATCTACATGTACTTTATTTGTGATGAGCAAGATTAGCTATGCGCTCGATTGGACGTGCGTTTTGATTGCATCGGGAGTTATGGATGCGCATCCAATCGTGTGCTGGCTACAGTGCATGGTATTGCATCAGCCTGTGTGAGCCTTACAGTTTTTCCGCTGCATGACCAGTTTCCAGCCAGAGCAGGAGAGCTCACATCTCTCCAGTATTGTCTGAACTGCACTGGCTTCCCATCGCTTAGCGTATCGAGGACGAGTATAAAGCTACCTTGCTCATATACAAACTGCTTGGGAGTGAACTCCCTGCATGGGCAAACTCTATGCTGCACATTTATTGTCCTGGTCATGCCCAGAGGTCCTCTCAGCGAGGCTTATTGGAAGTTCCCTCTGTTCGTAGTGCACAGCTTGCCGAGACCCGTCCTTTTGAGTCGCTGGCCTGATACTGTAGAACTCCCTGCCAGTGGCACTGCACCTTTCGAACTGCACTAAGGACTAAGGGAATTAGAAAATTGCTGGAAACCTATTATTTCACTCTAGCTTTTAATGCCTGAGTCTTAGTTTGCCTTTATTCTATTGTCTACCGGCTTCTCATTCATGCTTTTCATTCATGTTTTAAGTCAGTCTATCCCATTTTGAATTTGTTTTATTTTACTGTAACGGATTCTATATGTAACCCTTATGATGGTTGAACCTGGATAATAGTTCCAAAGGCCATGCCTGAAATGTATATTTTAGATGAAACAGTTTATAATGTAACAATATGTATTTTCCTGAGTTCCCTTCCTGTGCGGTGGAAGGAGAGAGGTTAAGAGATCTTTTTCAAAGCCCTTCACATTGCATTCATCTAATTCCCATTTCAAAGTTCTTGAACACTGCAGTAATGAAACAGCACAAATGATCACTAAACAAGGAAACACACTGCAAGCTTTAAGTGGTTTACCCCATTTCTCTTTCCTGAAAAGCTATAATTGGTGAGATCAAGTTCTTTACAGCTGATTGATTCACATTTAGTTGATATAAGAGTTTCCAAATAAACGTGTGACTTCTTACAGTCTTGATTAAAGGTTATGATGATAAAGCCAACTGATTCAGTTCTCTAAGTCAATGATTTCTTCCCTCCCACTGGATACAGGGCAAATTGATGACTTCCTTCCCAATGTAGAAGAATCAAAGATGGAATTCATATTATCTCCAAACTCCACCGTGCTGTCTCCTCGCTGTCCTCACAATATCTGAATGGCACAAGTCCTTCTCCTTCTCCCCCTTTCAGTATCAGGATGATACCTTTTTACTCCTCTTCTCCAAATCTACACAGAGGCACATGGACCCTAGATGGCTCCAGACTTCTGTCCTCTCTCTCCCCCTTTCTCTTTCCTCTCAGGATGGCTGAAAGTCATCCTCTTCATGAATCTTGATCATCAAAGATTCCTCTTGAATGAAGGGAACCTCTTCCATTGGATTGTAGAGCAGAAAATAAATCAACTTAACTGAATCCCAAGTTACTGGGCACTTCAGACTTAAATTATTTCAAGATTAAAGCGTGGACTTGAAGGGTGGAAGGAAACTCCTATCCAAATAAACTCCATGGAGGCATCAACTCAAACATTAGAAAACTCAGAGGACAGCCAAGACATGCTACTTCCACAATTAAAAACACAGAATCCGGAAGGTAAAACGGTGGACAGGCTATAAAAGGCTAAGGGTCACATTCATTACCAGGTTCCACATGCGGAGCTGTAAACCTAGAAAATTAACACTACGCATCTCCCATCCAAAGGTTATTTCCTGACTACACTCTAGTAGAGGACTAACAGGATCTCTACATGTATGTTTTATTCTGTTCACCACTTAGGGTATAAGTGGCATAAGAATCTTTTAAATAAATAATTTAAATACATAAATACAAGAGAAAATGAGCAAAATGTGGAGAAAGATGGGGAAAAAGCAGAAATATTAAATACTTCAGTTTAGTATTCACTAAAGAAAACCCTGGCATAGGACCAATGCTGGTTGAAAAGAGCATGGATGCAACCCCATTTACAGAAGAGAATATATGGTAAGAACTTGGAAAACTGAAAGTGGACAAGGCGACGAGGCCAGATGAGTTACATCCCAGGATACTAAGGGAATTCAGAGATGTGCTGGCAGGACCACTGATGGAACTATTCAAAAGATCCCTGGAATTAGTGTGTGTGCCTCATGATTGGAGAAGAACGGTGGTGGTCCTGTTTCACAAATGTGGCAGCAAAGGCTGGAAACTACAGGCAAGTTAGCCTTGCCTCAGTGGTGGAAAAATTAATGGAGACTCTGCTGAAGGAAAGGATAGAGAATTGTCTACAATCTGGTGGGTTGATGGACCCGAAGCATCATGGTTTCACCAGAGAAAGGAATGAATCCGATTGATTTTTTTTAATGGGTGACTAGAGAATTAGATTAAGGAAGATTGCTTGATGTAGCCTACTTGGATTTCAGCAAAGCTTTTGATATGGTGCCACATAGGAGACTCATGAATAAAATGAGAAGCCTTGGAGTGGGTGACAAATTGATGGAATGGATTATAAATTGGTTGACTGACAGGAGACAATGTGTAATGGTAAATAGAACTTACACCAAAGACAGAACGGTGTTAAGATGAGTACCTCAAGGATCAGTTTTGGGACAGATTCTATTTAATATCTTCATGAGTGACATTTCAGAGGGGATAGAAGGAAAAGTTTGCCTTTTTGAGGATGACACTAAGATCTGCAACAGAGTGGACAAGCCTGAAGGAGTAGAAAGAATGAAGGGAGATTTAAGAAAGTTTGAAGAATGCTCAGAGGTTTGGCAGCTGGGATTCAATGCCAAGAAGTGCAGTCATGAATTTAGGGAGCAGTAATGCAAAATAACTTTATGAGATTGGAGGTGAAAGACTAATGTGCCCGGACTGGGAGAGGCACCTAGAGTTCTTAGTATCTGGCAAACTGAAGGCAAAGAAGCCATGTGACAAGGCAGTAGCAAAGGCCAGAGGGATGCTGGTGGGCCGCATAGAAAGAAGAATAGTCAGCAGAAAAAAAGGTGGTGATAATGCCCTTGTGCAGGTCTTAGGTGAGGCCTCACCTGGAGTACTATGCTCAGTTATGGAGATGATATGTGCTCCTGAACCTATTTTACCCCATCCACAGGTCCAAAATTTCTAAATTGTGCAGGAATGGTCCCCAGGTGCTCCTTCCCCACCTACAGGTACATAAAATTGGGACTGGCCGAGCCCTGTAGTCAGCATCAGTTTGCTGTACAGAAAAACATGCACTGCTGTGGTGCCATCCAGAAAACCCTGCACAAAAAAGAAAAGACACTTGGAACCCATATAGTACTAGGCCTAATGTAGCGCGTGTTAGGTGGGTTTGGCCCTTGGACATCTTTAAGTAAACTGAATGACAACAATATAGTAAACTTCCCATACCAAAACAATTCTAACTGCAAGCAACCCTATCTCTGAAAAGGCAAATATTATACCTCTTTTACGAAATCAGAACAAATCAGTGTGATCTAAATTCCTACATAGAAACTATACATGCTAACAGAATACCTCACCTCGCTTATATATGCAGAACACAGACAGGCCCTGACCAAATACAGAATAAAGAGACAAAAAAAACTAAAATGTGTAGATGGTAACTGAACTGGAAACTGCAAAAAGCCAGATTCTGCATGCAATGAAGCAATGGAAAAACGGAAACATCACCAAATAAATCAAACAATAAAATCAAGAAATATAAATCAACCATAATAAACCATAATAATAAAAATAATATTACCAAACCGATGACAAATAGAATAACATCCAATAATTAAGAACTCATATAATATGTTTTAAAAATTTCCAAACAGCAATAAAATATTTCAAAATAGCAGACACAACTAAGGCTCAATAATTAAAACAAGGGAACAATCACCTGCTTCCCATACCTGAACATTTTTTATTTTCAGTCAGCCTGAGCTTTTCATGGATTAGTGGGGGTGATACAAATTTTTCACCCCCCCCCCCCAAGCAGGCTCCCATTCACACACATATGCCCATTCCCCTCAGGCAGGCTCTCTTTCACACACACGCACATAACACATCCCCCCAGGCAGGCGCCCATTCACACAAACACACACTCACATCCTCCTTGGTAGGCGCTCATTCACACACACACACACATACATTCCCCCCAGGCAGGTCCATTCACACACACACACACACACACACACACCCACCCCAGGCAGGCACCCATTCACACACACACACACACACACACATTCCCCCCAGGCAGGTCCCATTCACACACACACACACACACACACACACACACACACATCCACCCCAGGCAGGATCCCATTCACCCACACACGCACACTTATCTCTCCCCCCCAGGCAGGCTCCCATTCAAACATGCACGCCCAGACTCTTATTCATAACCAACACACATTCATGGCAGGCAGGATCCACAGGTCTCTTCCTCTTCTGCTACTACTGCTGCTGCTGCTACCTGGAGACCAGCATGCAGTGCAGACTATAGGAGTCCTTTCTGCAGCTACTCCTCGTGCCTGCCAGCTTTGTGGTATTTAATACTCACGGTGTTAGCATTTCCTATAGACTCATCTCGTGATGCATGAGATAAGCCTTCAGGAAGTACTAGCACCACTAATGTTGAGTACTGCAGGACCAGCCGGCACACAAGAAGCAGCCACAGAACAGCTCCCTCTTCTTCAGGTGGAGTGCGGTATGGGACTTTCCATTCTTCTGCGGCAGCTGGAATGGGGGTCCACCAGCGGCTGCATGGTCCTCTCAATGCTCCCTTTGGTGGGCCCCTTCCACAGCAGTTGCCACCCTCCCAGATGTGACGCCCCGTGCAATTGCACAGTTAACACATCTAATAGCACTGGGCCTGCCTGCATCAAAAGCCATATGAGATGAGACTGATCTGAATATGTATACCCTGTAGGAGACGAGGTGCAGAAGATATATGATACAGAACTTCAAACACCTGAAAGGTATTAATGTTGCATAAACAAGCTTTTTTCACTGTAAAGGAAACTGCAGAACTAGGGGTCATGATATGAAATTCCAGGGAGAGGACGGCTCAGAAACATCAAGAAATATTTCTTCACAAAGAAGGTGGTGGATGCATGGAATTCCCTTCCAGAAGGAGATGGTGAAGGTGAGAATAATGATGAAATTCAAAAGGACAAGGGATAAACACTGTGGATCCCTACAGGCAAGAGAATGGAAATGAATAAATGGGATAAGCTACAGTATGTTAACTTTAGGTATAATACTTCTGCATTGTGGTAATTTGCACAGAGTGGCAGTTACTACCCAAAACAGCAGGCACAGGGGAACTTGCATGGAGCGGCAGTTACTGCCCTTAACAGTAGGCACAGGGGAACCTGCACGGAGCGGCAGTTACTGCCCTTAACAGTAGGCACAGGGGAACCTGCACGGAGCGGCAGTTACTGCCCTTAACAGTAGGCACAGGGGAACCTGCACGGAGCGGCAGTTGCTGCCCTTAACAGTAGGCACAGGGGAACCTGCACGGAGCGGCAGTTGCTGCCCATAACAGTAGGCACAGGGGAACCTGCACGGAGCGGCAGTTGCTGCCCTTAACAGTAGGCACAGGGGAACCTGCACGGAGCGGCAGTTGCTGCCCTTAACAGTAGGCACAGGGGAACCTGCACGGAGCGGCAGTTGCTGCCCTTAACAGTAGGCACAGGGGAACCTGCACGGAGCGGCAGTTGCTGCCCTTAACAGTAGGCACAGGGGAACCTGCACGGAGCGGCAGTTGCTGACCTTAACAGCAGGCACAGAGGAACCTGCACAGAGTGGCAGTTGCTACCCTTAACAGCAGGCACAGGGGAACCTGCACGGAGCGGCAGTTGCTACCCTTAACAGCAGGCACAGGGGAACCTGCACGGAGCGGCAGTTGCTACCCTTAACAGCAGGCACAGGGGAACCTGCATGGAGCGGCAGTTGCTACCCTTAACAGTAGGCACAGGGGAACCAGCATGGAGCAGCAGTTACTACCCTTAACAGCAGGCACAGGGGAACCTGCATGGAGCGGCAGTTGCTACCCTTAACAGTAGGCACAGGGGAACCTGCATGGAGCGGCAGTTGCTGCCCTTAACAGTAGGCACAGGGGAACCTGCATGGAGCGGCAGTTGCTACCCTTAACAGTAGGCACAGGGGAACCTGCATGGAGCGGCAGTTGCTACCCTTAACAGTAGGAATAGGGGAACCAGCATGGAGTAGGAGCGGCAGTTGCTACCCTTAACAGTAGGCACAGGGGAACCTGCATGGAGCGGCAGTTGCTACCCTTAACAGTAGGCACAGGGGAACCTGCATGGAGCGGCAGTTGCTACCCTTAACAGTAGGAATAGGGGAACCAGCATGGAGTAGGAGCGGCAGTTGCTACCCTTAACAGTAGGCACAGGGGAACTTGCACAGAGCAGCAGTTACTACTAAAAGCAACTTGCTAGGCAGACTGAATGGACTTTTGGTCTTTATATGCTGTCATTTACTATGTGTTACTTCTTATGTGCTTATGAAGGAAACTGCTGGATCAAAAGAAAATGCTTTAGTCATGTAAAGTACAGCAGAGCACAGTTATTGGGAGATTCTAATTACCCAGAAAATAACTGCAGTGCCCAGCTTCATGCCTGCCTTGCTCACAAGGAGTTTGTTGCCGACGCAACCACGGCAGACCAGCAACCTTGTCCCTCTCCTGGGATGGCAACAAAGATTCAGCTTTCTTCAAAGAAAGGCCCCGGGAGTGAAAAGGGTGTGTGCTAGCTATTCAGCAGAAAACTCGATGGTGGGGCAAGCATATTATATCTTAAATTACCCAGCAGGAATTCATGCAGATGTTCCGATGACAGGAAAAGCTTATAAAAGAGAAGCCTAATTGCATGAGGCAGCTGACACTGATGGAGTTATTCGGGAAGGCATCAAGTGATGTGTGCGCAGCAGTCTACCATAACGCTGACCCCATCAGTCACCAGTGATCAGCCTGAAACTCCAGGTACCAGCTTCAAAGACCTCTCCTGATGCAACAGCTTCTGCTACCCCAGATGATGTTTAAAACAGATGGGCACTCTTATCACTGCTGGGAATGTGTGCTAGTTGACACCATGTTACTGTTTGGTGCTCAATAAATAGTTTTAATTTGTACAATCATTGTTTCTCTATTCCTTTTTTCTTTTAACAATGTTTCCGGATAAAATGGTGCTTTATCATAGCTGGACACATCTGGTCTACTGTAATTTTCCTTTTCTGCATGCCGCAGAAATTATCCTGGGGTTGACTGGGGAATATTCAGCTCTGTCCCCTGGAGTTTTACCCCTCTCTATGATTTATTCGCACATCAGGATTTCACAGGTGCCTGCCTTCCAGCTTCTCATGCGTGACACTAATTAGTCCTCTCTGTAGGTTACAATGTGGAAACGTCTTGCTCTTGGAGGCTCCATGAGTACATATTCATTTTGTGAGTGATAGATAGGGTCCATCTCCTACAGCGTAGCTCTGTGTCCAGATTCTATAAAAGTGACTCCATGAGTCAGTAAGGGGACTCATCAACAAAGGGAGCAGGGGAGAGGTAGCCAGGGTTGTGGCTTTCCTAGCCACAACCCTGGCTAGTAAGGGAAATGGATGTTTGCCTTTCCTTTCCATTGGGAGAGGTGTTTGCTCTTTCGAGTTGGTTGGAGTGAGTTCCAGGCTCTGGAGGGGTTAACTTTCCCACGGCCAAAGGGAGAAGGAGACTCATCTGGAAGGCCGAGCGCAACCAACAAGCTATGGTGAAGCCAGTTATTTGTGGAAGAAGATGATTTCAATGATCTAATCAGGTGTCAGAGGGAAGAGAGACCTGTTGGGAACCAATGGAAGTCGCAAGCTTTCATGCAGCTTCTACTCAAGGTGCATGAGAATCTGTACTATGTTTATACCATAGACTCCACAGGACTATTTTTTCTTCTATCCTGATATCCTTTGCTTGATTTTTTGTGTCTCTAGTAGATTTTTGTTTTGGATCAAAACCCATTGTGTGAAGAATGTGCGAATGATTCCCTTGGGACTTCCTCTATTGCCATAACCCCAACTGATTCCAGAGATGTACTGAATTAATCAGTGCTCTGCAGCCTCTGAAGGTAGCCCCTTGTCTTCCACAGGGAGTGCCCTGAAAAAGGGGGTTATACAGACTTGACCATGTTTCTTCATACCAAATGTCATTAGGGCTGACACAATGGCCAAGTACTGAGATTTCTGCTAGGAAATGCCAGCACCATCCCTTCCCCCATGTCAATCCACCAAGCTTTCGAATAATCTAAACTGCCACCAAAATTAATGAGGCAGCTGTCCAAACATCTAGCCACCTAAGTTCCCATGGCCTTTCCATTGGAGGTGGCTAGTACCCAGCCACCTCCAATCTCCTGGCACCAACACATTATAACTTTCTGGTTCTACCAGTTCACCATACTATTTCATAGGGATGTGAATCATTTTTATAATAAATTGAAATATCGTATGATATTTCTTAATTCGTTATATATCGGTTGAAACGAGAAACGAACACTTTTTCCCCCAAATTTTCGTGAAAATCGTTTTTTGGGTTAGCGCGCTCTAATAAAAAACCTTTTATTTTTGTTATTTTTTGTTACTTTTTGTTAGTGCGTGCTAACTCCCGTTAGCGCGCACTAAGCCGAAAAACGATTTTTTACTAAAAAAAAAAAATGCCGATCCGTGGGAAAACGAGATTTTCCCACGGCCTCACGAACCCGAAAGCTCAAACGATCGGGCACCCGATGCACATTCCTACTATTTAAACATTCCCTAGAAAGTATTGGCATAGATCCAAAGAAATGTGGTTCATACTCATTTCAAATAGATGCAGCAACTAGTGCTGCATAAGCTGGGTTGCCTGATAGGGTAATTCAGCAAATAGAGTGATGGCAGTCTACAGTATTCACATCATATTTCCATATTTCTGCGGAGCAGGTATCTACACAAATTTCTCACTGAACTGCAGCTTTGCTTTATAGACAGAAGATTGTATGGATGCTGGGGCGGTCCTTTGTATGTTAAGCAAGCAGAAGAACCTGTGACACCCATACAGGCCGATGCAATACCGGCTCACGTAAAACGGGTGCTCATGATTGAGCGCCCGCTCTCCGAATGCACGCCCAGCCACCTCTCCTGGGCACGCAATGCATTATTTAAATGAGGGGTCGCGCTTAAAAGAACGCGCGAGGGATAAATTGTGCATCCCTAGCACGTCCATGGCATCAGGCACCCAGGAAAAGTGGCTGTGTGCCAGTTAGGAAAACAGACGCTCAATCAATGGGTGTCCATTTCCCTGACCTGTGTGCTAGCAAAGCTTCTTCTTCGTGCTGCTTCCTGTGGTTCCTCTTACTTAGTATCAGGACAATACTAAGAAGGAGTAACCACAGAAAAGCAGTATTTGGGGCTTTTTTGTGGCTTTGTGGAGGATTTATTTATTTTATTTTTTATTGGCTGGCATTAAGTTTTCTGTATTAAAACGTGTGCATCAGGCACACAGTCAGGCCTATGCAATATCGTGCACTGAACCTAGTGCACAGGTTAATGAACACTTGGACATGTGTTTTCGACACGCTAGGCTGACATCTAATGCAATAAGGGGATTAGCGCATTCAAAATGCATGTCCAAACCAGCTCATCACAAGTAAATGCATGTAGATGAGACTATTAGCTATTACCCCCGATGCAATAAAATCACCATACACCTGATATGCACGTTTTAACACAGAAAACTTAATGCCAGCCCCAGGGCCGTCTGATAAACGCCCCATAAAGCCACAAAAACGCCCAAAATACCTAGTAGGGGGAACCATAGAAAGCAGCATGAAAAAAAAAAAATCTTACCGATGGTCAGGTTAGAAAAATGGATGCCCTTTAATTGAGCATCTGTTTTCCTGTGAGCAGGTTAGGAAAAACCGACACTCTTTATATCTGAGCATCCGTTTTCCTACCCGGCGCACAGCCACATATCTCCTGGGCGCCCGATGCCATGGAGACGCCAGGGATGCACATTTATCCCTAGGATGTCCTTTTTAGCTCAGTGGCTCATTTGCCTATTGCATCGAGGGACCAGGAGAGGTGATTGTTCGCGTGTTCAAAAACTGGGAGTCCAGTTTGGACACGTGTTTTTGCACGCACTTTATTGCATCGGCCTGGGTGATATTTTTTTTATCAGAGGGTAATAGCTAATAGCCTCATCTACATGCATTTAGATGTGATGAGTGCTATTAGTCACGCGCTGGTTTGGATGCATGTTTTGGATGTGCTAATCCCCTTATTGCATCGGGTGTTAACCTAGCATGTCCAAAACGCACGTCCAAGAGCTCGTTAGCCTGTACACTAGGCTCAGCACTCAATATAGCATTGGCCTGAAAGAGAGTTACCTAGGAATTGCAGCACACAACACCAGAGGCTAAGCATACATGACATAAGATGGGAGAAACTAATTTATTTATTTATTTATTTATTTAATATCTTTTATATACCGACGAACGTTGGGAACATCTCATTGGTTTATTCCACTGATACAGCACTGATATTCCACTGATACAGCAACAATTGTGCTTTCAGGCCATCTCACCACAATAGTGATACTACTGGGTGGCAATGATGTAGTCTCTCCTATCTGTAAACAATAGATTGCAACTGTAATTCGAGAACTGATCAACAATAATTATTCTCCTTCCAAGAACGCTAATATTCTCGCTAGTTATTACACCTCGATGGCGATGGGCAAAATAAAATACATTTTGTGGAATCAGGGATTGAGGGAGGTCAACTGACAGATTAGACGTCAAATCATCCAGATGAGAGGTTTCCAGATCAGGCAACTGTCCAGGCTTCTATCAAACTGTATAGTGTATAGTTGTCTGAAAATCTGTGAAACAGTGACATTCAGGAAACTTTGGAAAAAAGCTTTCTGAGGCAGGCCACGCCGTTTCTTTGGGGAGCAGCAGGGCAAGTCACCAACTGGCAGGGAGTACTTGAGCAAAAGGAGGGCAAGGTACTGGCTGCAGCTGCACATGGTAACTCTTGGAGGAGGAGGGGGCCTTTGCTTCCCGGGGGGGCCTTCCTCCTTATCAGGCAATCCATGGGGTGGTACTGCATGCTGAGGGATGCAACAGCAGAAAACAGCAGAATACCACAGGGTTGCAGTAGCAGGACCTCGAGCTTGGAGCCATGAAATGGACCTGGGGAGAGAGGCCGAGCTTTGCACATGGCAGTCTTGGGGGTTACACAAACTGCTCAGTTAATCCTCAGCAAGACGTTGAGTACTAGGGCAGCACTTGGGCTCGGCGTAGTAACTGTGCTGTGTTATAATTTGTTTATTCAATAAAAGCTATGGCCTATTTTAGTCCAAGAAGGTATGGAAACTGATTTATGAGGGTGGTGACAGGCAGGACAAAGAGGAGAAAACTGGAATGAAGAAAAGAATGGAAAAAAAAGCAAACTAGAATAAAATAAAACATCCAGACATACAAAAAGATTGGAAAATGAATTTATTATTATAATGCAAATTATACTTAGATATTTAATATTGTAATTATCAGAAGCCATGCAAAGATGTCACAGAATTTAAAAATCTTTGGTGTGGAGTTTCTGAATGTCCCTGAGCCACCACGAGAAGCTGCTGTGCCACGTGTTTGTAAATTCTGTCACACAGTGCCGTTGTGCCGGTTACAGGCAGATGCATTCATCTGAAACGAATGGGAAAAACGGAAATGAACCAAAAATGGCCTCTCATGACAGTAAGCAAAGAGTTTTGGGATAGTTTCCTTTTCGTGTGTGTGGGGGGGGGGGGGAAGGCATCCTTAAGGCCCTCTGACACCCTTCCCGCCCCAACACAAGTCTCAGGGCCCAGGCGCCTCCTCCTGTTATATTCGCTTTTATTATGAATGTTTTATTGTGAGCCTCCCAGAGCAGTGTTCGGGCAGCATATAAATAATGGTAAATAGCCTCAGGTAAGCCCTCTGGGGATAGGGAAATACCTACAGTGCCTGAATGCAATCCACTTTGAAGTGCTGAAAAAAAGGGTGAAAAGCGGAATATAAATGTAAAAAAAAAATATATATATATATATATATATTTCAGGGACCACAGGACCACGCAATCTCCCTCCCACCTCCTACAAAAATCACTGGATCTGGGGGCCAGGACTTCCCCAGTCCCAGTTTCTCCTTCCGTGGCTGTAAAGGGCTAGAAGTGATGTCCATTTGCTCCTGCTCAGGCCCCGAGGCTTGTACTAGGATGGGGGGGAAATCAGAGGGCCTCCAGGAGGCCCATTTTGATTTTTTTCTTTTTTATTGGAGGTTTGGCAAATCAACTAAACAGAAAACAAATTCATAGAACAAACCGAAAAATGAAGAGAAAAAACCAAGCAAAACAAAACCACAAGTCAAAAGGAAAAAGCCTGTGCCTGCACCTCCCTGGTCGGTTATGTCTCATTTCTCATGCTTTCGGTCAGGTGAAACGGGGCTTGCTCTTCATCCTAATAGCGAGTAACCACACGTGAGCTGAATGTTAGCACAGTCTTTCCGTGCTCGGGCAGTAAACCTAAGGGAAAAGGGGTTATATTAGCAGAGCATCTGGATGGACAGAAGGGGAGCAGAATTCGAGGCAGGAGACGTAAACCCGGTAGACCTCTCTCTTTAAAATGAAGGGCAAACTATTAAAGACAGTGATATAATAATAACTCGAACTGTTTTTATTAGCCAATTTGTCCTTTAGCAAAGGACAGAGGTGTAGAAACGATCCTATCAAGGCAGGGAAAGACCTGGGTTTTTTTCAGACAGTCTGCCCTTTGGTGCAAGGTAGCGAGAAACGAGCTCGTGTTGCTTGCAAAAGCTTGAAATGTGATAGATGGAGCTTTGAGAGGCAGGAATTTGGTATGATCTATGGCTATAAGATTACACCGGTGGTATTTTATGAACTGTGACGCACCGCAACTGCCAAGCGAATGGGCAGACAGCTGAGCGCTGCAAAATAATTCTTTACCTAAGAAAGGGAACAACATTTTAACACTCTGGGTCCGCACGGTGCCCTCCAATTCAAGCGGGAACTCGGTGAGGCTTCGCAGCCGGCACAACAGCAAAGTAAAAACAACAACCAAAAAAAAAAATGAAGCCGCACAGCGAAATACTGGACGAGAAGGCAATTAGCGCTGCCATTTACCCGGGTGAACTGGGCCTGTTTGAAAGCTGTCTGTCCACCCCCTACCCCACCTCAATCCAGAGGAAGTTGCAGGCGGTCTTCCGCAGCGAGCATACCTTGGGCCAGACTCTAAGGAGGCGCGCACAGAGGGGTGTTGAGGTCAAGGAGGAAAATAATGTGCGGAGACTGGATTTTTTCAAATCTACGCTCTCTCTTTTCCAGTGAAATTTCACCTGTAGGGAGTTTGAAAACGTTACTTCCATGGGCAAAATGAGGCTTCCTGCAGCGTGCGCTTTCAAAGGGGTTTAGCACCTAGAAATAGCAGATACACACGTATGTGCCACTTTATAAAAGTGCATTTTCCATTTCGCTTGTACATTTTACCATGGACAAAAGGGGGTGGGCTGGGGGCATTCCAGGGCGGGGTTTACAAATACGCCCACCCGCTGCTATCTGTAAGAGCTATATGTGTATACATTGCCAGACTTATTCATACACTTTTAAACCTGATAACTTACTGGTGCAAATGAAAGCGGACTTGTCTGTAGTCTATATTTTTTGGGTGGGAGGCCTGGATGAACTGCTTTGGGGGGGGGGGTGCATCAGGGTGAAATGCTAGAAGGTCTAGGGAAGCTGGAGAAGAACTGAATGACCTGGTGGAGGTTTATTTATAAGTTTTAGTTTTTTTTTAGCTGATTTCACGATGTCAGATATTGGCAAAATGTTGATTTCACGCATGCTCGCAATTATTTTCAAGATAGTATGCATGCACGTCGTATTTTTTTACGTGCCCAAAATAAAGGCAGGTATGTTTATAGAATAGGTAATGGAAAATATGTGCTATCTTGCTTTGGAACTATGTGTGCATAGTGAAACATACGTGCGTATTTTTAGAGCAGAACTATGCTTTATTTTATAAACTCTGCAGCCCCTGCCGTACAGTTTCCTAAAATACCAGCGTTAATCTCCGGATGCTCACTGTTGCCTATAAATGCCGTACCGCGGATAGGTTTGAAAGTTAGGCTCTCTATGCACAAGTGACTTTACCTGCAGTGAGTAGGTGTTCCTGAGGAGGGGCTTGCACTTACACACACACACACACACACACACACACACACTTCTGAATTTTCAAAAGGTACGTGCATAATTTTTCTCTAAAAAACTACTCGCACAAATTAGCAGGTGTAAATGCGCGCGGGTAGCTTTTCCTGGGATGATTTTCAAGGAGAAAATATTGCACAAACAGCTTTAATAAGCTCACCGTTCTATTTACACTACCAGCACTTTTAAAGGTGGCAGGAAACGGCTGACACAGGGAGTGCAGGACAGGCTCTGGTTTTCTCCTTGATTGCCCAGTTACAGGGAATTGAAGCAGAGGGAGGGGTCGCAGCCTTCCCAAGGTCCCAGACCAAGTCAGTAGCAGTGAGGGGGGCCTAACCGAGTCGGGACTCAGGGATCCTTTGCACTCCGGCTATCTAACCTTTGGCTCTAATGACTTGACCCCATCTCCCTTTGTAAATAGGAGCTTGGAATTTGCAGAGTCCCCTATGGCTTGCAGGAAGAAGTTGCCTGGCAGCTGAGCCTGGTACCTGGAAATGGAAAATGGCTTACAGGGAAGCAAAGGAAAAGTATTCTTCTAACATGACCGGCCTCTCAAATTACACAAGAGTAACCGTGCGCCCAACTGGCATTAACCACAACTTAAGGGCTGCACTCGGGCAACGGCTGGAGCTTTTGAAGTATCATTAAGTAGCTGGCAGCGAATACCACGCCGAGCAAGAGAAAACATCCAGCTAAAGAAATGTATTAACAAATAATCTGTGATGTTCTACAGAATCTCTCTAAATGTGATGCAATTTGCACAGGAAGATATTTTTACATAAGCCATGAATTACTTTATTTAAAAACATTTAAAGAAAGGATTAAAACCTGAAGGGCTTTTACTTGAGCGATTACAGAAGAAATGTAATCATAGATGGGATGCAACCCAAGAGCATCTGGTAGGAATTAGGTATAATACTCTTCAGTTTATCTCATGCGCTGGCTAACGCTGATGAGTGCCAGAGGGCTGAGTGTTGTATAAAGCCGCAGCCGTCCGTGAGATAAAGCAGCATTATCACTGTCTCCGCTTAGCCCCATTTGGTGCTAATGTACACCTTTGCAAAATAATGTATATATTATAGGGAACATCAGCTCAATGTGCAGCAGGGGGGTCAAAAAGGCTTTAATTGAATGTCGGGAATTATTAAGTAAGGATTTACAACTCAAAATGTCGTTGTGCCATTATACAAATCCACGGTGTGCTCACATCCTGCATCCCCTGGGCCTGAGGAATTAAAGGGGGTTTCCCCATAGACACAGCACAGGGGAAAATCTGAGGTGCACAGGCCCCCACCTGCATTTCTGGTCACCCTTTCTCAAAGCGGACACAGTACACCTGGAGGAGGGTACAGAGAAGGGTAATAATGATGATGATGGGGGTGGGGTTACAGAATAACTTCCGCATAAGCAGAGGGCTCAAAAAACTAAGACTTTGGCCTCGGGAAGAGAAGGAGAAGGGACGTGCTAGAGCAAAGGTTTGCAAACTATGGCCTGCAGGCCAACTCCAGCCCTTCTCCGGCCCGCAACCACCTGACGGCCTCTGGCCCGGGAACCCCCTGCCGTTGTGACAAAAGAAAAGCTGGTGAGCACCTCAGCACTTCTCCCCCACCACCATCGCTGCCTCCCTTCATGGTTGCACCTATGTGTGTCTACTTGGGGGGGGGGGAGGGGTAGCATCGGCGGCAGTAAGGAGGAGGTGTCACTGTTTTCACCAATGCACGGGACCAGGGACGCTCCGGGCTGGAAATCACTGTGCAGCCGCTGAGGAGCTCGGGTGTTATAGATGGGACAGTGCTGCAGTACAAGATCAGCAGGGCAGGGCTGGAGCTCTTTCCCGTCAGAGGGCGGGATGTGGCGTGCTCGGTCCGTCGTTCTCCCTGCTCCTCCGATGCTCTCTCAGAAAGGGGTCCTCTGCCCCACCCCCACCCCCCAGCCAATGACCCAGGCAAGGGCCGCTAAGGGGTCCCTGGGTCAAAAATGTTTGCCCACTCCTGTGCTAGAAATATATAAAACGTTGAAAAGCTTGGGAAAATTAAACTGGGAACCATTATTCGCCTCAAGCGCCATTTATCCAAAATCCTTATTTATTTTATTTCAAAGTACATTATATTCAGGTCCTGTCGGTATTTCTCTGTCCCCAGAAGGCTCACAACCTAAGTTTGTACTTGAAGCAGTGGAGGGTAAAGCAGAAGGAGTGGATTGGAACCTTGGTTTCAGGGTATAGAGGCCACTGCTCTAATCACTAGGCTAAGCCTGTACTTCACTGGATTACTGGGCCAATCCTGGAAAAAAATCTGAATAATCGACGATGTAAAAGCAGATAAACAGGAGATATTGGGGATCAGAGGAGCCAGGGATGGAGGCCAATGTTCCTGCTTGAACGGGCCCCGTTTTGCTTCCGTAGGCGTGCAGGAAGGTTGAACCAGATGGGCCTGCCTATCCGTGACTTTTATCACCATCGGGCACAGGAAGCAAACGGCAAAGCCAAGTCCCGGAGAGGTGGCACCAGGGCTTTATTACCGACTGTCTCACTTCCCGCCCGTGGTGTCGTACCCCCGGCTTTATCACCGCTGCCGTGCATGGCCTTCTCCATAGGAAGTGATCGTTTTAGACGGTCAAGCCCAAGGAATCCAATTTAAATAAAAGCAAAATTCTTCTTAGAGGACAATTTTCAAAAGCCCTTTACCTGCGAGCCTGCGGGTTACGTGGGTAAAATATGAATACGCGGTACTTTAACCACAGGAAATGGAGGTGGGCTGAGAGGTAGGGTTAGGTCAGAAAAGGAACCAACGCATTTCATTTTGCGTTTTCACAACTCCATGTTCTGTGTTCTTCAGGAGAAAAAGTATTCCCAGAAGAAGCAGCCAGCGATCTCTGCTCTTCCCTTTGCTATAGACAAGTTCCCCCCACCCCTCCACTCCCCCCCAACCACTTACCAGTTCCGTGGGCCTAGGGGCAGAAACAATCCCCGATTATCTTGCCCAGCCGTAGCTTTGTCTCAAAAGGCGCCGGCCAACCCCCGAAGCCGACATCATTTCGTTGTACGGAGCTAGGGAGGTGCAGAGTTACCGCCACACAAAAACTGGTGCAGGCCTCAGTGCCAGAGGAGGCCATTTTGTGACTGGGGATCACTCCTGCCTCTTAGACCTGCAGATGGGGTTAAGTGGTTAGGTGTGAGGGAGGGTCCAAGAGAGTCCGGCGCGCTGTGTGGGGCTTTGGTGGTAGTTGGGTGAGGTATACCTGACATTTCTTTCCTTTTGTGTTTTTTTTTTTGTGGGGAGGGTAGTCTTGTTCAGTGTGGAGTTTTTAGCTTTCTTCAGTAGGGTGCTTAGAACTGGGGTCCCACTGCTACTCCTTGAGATCTTGGGTGAGTCATTTCACCCTCTGGTACAAACTTAGGGCAACACATTTTGCCCACAGACATAAAGGGCCTGATTTTAAAAAGCATTTGCATGTGTAAAAATGGGCACTTTACGCGTGTAAGTGGGCTTTTGAAAATTGCTACAATAGATGCCATTGAATTGTCCATAGGTTTTACTGGCATCAGTGCGCTTTGCACAGGCAAATGCCTTTTGAAAATTGCTACAATAGTAGTTACATTTCCTTGCATAACTCCTTTGAAAATTCACCTGAAAATGGGTAAAGTGTCTTATTAAATCAGGCTCTTAAATTATAAGCCCACTGGGGACAGGTGATGCCAACAGCATCAATGTGATCTGTTTCGAAGTGGCCAAAATGTCACGAAAGGCAGAATGTAAATTTAAATTAAATATTGTTTTAAACAGATGAAACAAAATCAACAACCAATAAAACAAACAAAAAAAAATGATAACAAAAAAACCAAACAGTATTGGGCCCATTGGTGGACGTCACGTCAGAAGGCGGAGTTTGGAAACGTGCCCCGTTAGTAAATTCATTCTCGAATTTGATGCGACGACGTGGCGGTGTGGATTCCTGCTCCCTCGAGAGGAGGTACCCCCACAGCCTAAAAAAAGAAATCCAGCTATCCCCAGGACAAGCCCGCTGCTTCCAAGGTCCTGATCACAGAGAGGATTTGAAGTCCTGTAAATAGGATCCCGTGCAGTTTAAGTGGCAGGCTTTTCTTTTCTTTGGAAGCTCACTCTGGGCTGGCGTTGCAGCCTTCCCCTGTAATTAACGCTGTGTACTGTTATCCTGTGAAGGAAGTTTGTGACAGATTTTGTTATGGCTCTTGCGTGTTTATTTAGGTTACAGTTCCACTGCGGGTAGCATTTACACCTATAGAATGCTTTCAACTTGCCACTGCATATTCCCTTATGTCTGGTATGAGGCTTGCTATGCACACAGCGGCGCGAGGGAATGTGTGCAAACCTGAATGCAAAGAGAAATCTCAAATATCACTGTCTCTGTATTTCCCAGCTCTAGACCTTAAGCAAAGCTTGACATTGTGCTGAGTACTGCAGATGCAACATAACCAGTGGAGCAAAGAGACTGAACAGAGGGAGTCCCAGTTAAGAATGGGAATAGTTTGCCCTTAGAGCTGTGCACAATGATTGGTTCAGTGGTGGGAGGGGCTATTTTGTCTTTTTTTTTTTTTTTCATTTTGCTTTCTGTTCTTGTGCATGTTATTTACAGATAGGATGTGCTTGTAGACCCTCTCCAGGTCAACTCTTGGGCATGAAGGGCACAGACCATGCAAGGTCCCATGGTTTCCCGGGGTTCCTGCCCAGGAGAGAAGAGAAACTCCTTTCAAGTCCCTTAGGGTTTTCCTATCTCTCTCTTTCTGGGGCTCTGCTGCCTGCCAGTCCAGTCACTCCAGCAAAAATAAATCACCAGGCTGACACTCAGAGCTGTTGTACAAAATAAAAGTCTTCACTGGCTAGGGTTGTGCATTCATTTTTTTAGTTCTTGTTTTTTGTGTGCACTAATGTTTTCAGTGCACACTAATGCAATTTAGTGCACACTAAAATGAAAACAAACCAAAAGAAAAAAGCAATCAAATAACAGAAGTAAAACAAAACACAAATAAAAATGAATATTTTCCAACTGCGCATCTGTTTCACTGGCACTGGGAAGCAGGAAAACAAAACCAAAGAAAATCTGGAAACACCAGTAACAGTTCTCTTGTACTGTAACTCCAATTGCCCAATAGCACAGAAAGCAAAGTCGGTCTCTCCACATACTTGCCAGATAGGTAAGCTCTTAGGGGGAGGTACCCTTCCTCCCTGGGCCCTCCCAGTACATTTTGAGTTAAGTACATCTTCTTCTCGGCTCCTTTCTCTTAGTTGAGTCTGTGGCTGACTTGTTGGGTCAGTCAGCAACTCTTGAATTTTCCCAGGGCAGGCCGTTTCTTCCTTAAACCTTCTCCAGTACCCACGTCCACCAGACTCTGAAGAATTCCCCTCATCCCTGGGATCTGCTCTCAGCACACCTTGGCGTCCCACGCTTTCTGCTCTACCAGCCTGGGATGCCAAGGTGTGCTGAGAGCAGTGAAAACTACTTTCTCCTTCCTCCCAGTAATGTCCTGCCAACCTCTTCCCAAGGTCCCAGACACTTTACCTGAACAGGAAACGTCTCCTCTGCTTCTTTCCCTGTGAAGGGATAAAGCCCACTCCTAGTACCACTCTGTGATGAGCTGGACACCTGGTTCTTGCCATGGTTTTATACATCCTCATGACCCTTCCTACTGGGGAGTGGTACACCTCCCTCCCTAATACCCAGGTACTACATTGGCATCACTACAGGGGCAGGGTCTGCTTGAGACCCCTGACATACCCTGAGCACACTCAGACCAGCTGAAGCCATGCGGCCATTTTCGGAAGGGGCAGAACTAGGCACCCCATCGAAAATTAGTTTGCATGCAGTATTTGCATTTTTGTGCATGCAATTAGTAAAACACAGAAAAACAAAACAAAAACTAATTTTGGTTTTCTTATTTTGTCTGAAATGAGATTTTAAAAAAGCCTGAGGTTTTTTTGTATTGTTCATGTTGTTTCCAAACAAATGCACATCCCTACTAAACACGTCTGACAATCCCAATCACCTTCTGCTGCACAACTCGGCAGTTTTCCACTGTAGCAGCTCATTCACCTCGCCCCATTTTTTGACGAGGACAGGAAAACTGGCATCACTTCACTGCCTCTGCGGCTGAGAACCAGTTGAGGAATGAGATTTACTGGCAAGCAGCTTTTTTCCTAACTAGCACCCAGCTACTTAGGCTCCCTCCCACATGGACACAATCACTATCAGCAGAAAGGACAAGATGGCTGTGTTTTGTTACCTTGAAAAGAGTCATTGAAGATATAGAGTGAAGCCAAATGCTGATTATTGTTCCTTGTGTTTGATATTGCAACATTTCAAAACTAGGAGCACATTCAGAACACTTCTATTTTTTGATAAACCGCTTCACAAGAGAATCAGCACCCTTACACTGAACCACAGAACGTGACAGCAGATAAAGAGCATGCAACCAATTCAGCGTACCCATCCACATCCCCTGCTCAGTTTTATAGTCCCTTCCTCCCCCTTAGTGACCCTCTGTGCCTGCCCAGGTTTTCATGAATTCTGTTCCACTCATCCACCACCCTTTGTGTAAAGAAATATTTGTTACATTCTGCCATCCCTCTTTCACCCTCATGCCATCACCCCATGTTCCAGAGCCTCCTTCTGTTGAAAGAGGCCCATCTCCTGTGCATTTATTCTTATACAGGTATGAAGGTTGGCAAGTCAGCTGTACCAGTTCACTCTGTGATCAGTTTTTCTCTTTGTTTTGCTTGTTTTCTTAGATTTTGACCACTTTTTAATTATTTTTTGATTTACTGAATTTGATTTCCTTCTCTTTGTAATACATCATAATGGGTTACAATCAATACACCACACAATATAATAAATAGCATAATCTCTAAGCAATAATAAATATCTTTGAATAGACAAAACAAATACAAAAAAAACCAAGTAAACCAAATTCTCCAGTCTCTTTTTCCTCTCTATAAATACATTGTATAAATATTTTAAAAATCTAAACTTCTGTCAACCATAAACAACTTCTCCATGGGCAAGAACTCATAGTTTCAATCTACAATAATGAGATACATTGTACATTAGTTTTATTTGATATTTGAAGGTGATGATTCAGAGGAAATGAAGCAAATCTCAGTGAACCTGGAAGATGTAATAGAGCAAATTGACAAACTAAAGAGTAACAAATCACCTGAACCAGATGTTCTATATCTCAGAGTGCTGAAAGAACTGAACAAGGAAATTCCAGAACTACTATTAATAATCTGTAAACTATCATTAAAATCAGCTACAGTACCTGAAGATTGGAGGATACCCAACGTAACCCGAGTTTTTAAAAAGGGTTCCAAGGAGGATTCAGTAATCTATAGACTGGCGATCCAGACATCAGTGCTGGGGAAAGTGATTGAAACTATTATAAAGAACAAAATTGCTGAACATACAGGTAGTTCTAATTTAATGGGACAAAGCCAACATGGATTTATCCAAGGGAAGTCTTCCCGCACCAATTTGCTACATTTTTCTGAAGATGTGAACAAACATGGATAACGTTGAGCCAGCTGACATAAAATATCTGAATTTCCAGAAAGTGTTTGACAAAGTATCTCATGAGGAAATTAAAAAGTAATGGGATAGGAGACAATGTTGTATTGTAGATTGAGAACTGGTTAAAAGATAGAAAACAGAGAGGAGGTCTAATTGATCAATTTTCTCAAAGGAGAAAAGGTGAACAGGATGCTGGGCTTGATAGTGTCCTGGGACCACTGCTTTTTAACATATTATTTATAAATGACTAGAGATGGGAACAACAAGTGAGGTGATCAAATCTGCTGATGATACAAAATTATTCAAAGTTGTATCACAAGAGGATTGTAAGAAGTTGCAGGAGGACCTTGTGAGAGTGGGAGATTGGGCATCCAAATAGCAGATGAAATTTAATGTGGACAAGTGCAAAGTGATGCACATTGGCAACCACAACCCAAATTATAGCTACTCAATGCATGATTCAACATTGAGACTCAGCACCCAGGAAAAAGATTTAAGCATCATAGTGGATATATGTTGAAATCCTCTGCTCACTGTGCAGTGGTGGCCAAGAAAGCAAATAGAATGCTAGGAATTGTTAGGAAAAGAATGGAGAATAAACAAAGAATATCATAACGCCTTTGTATTGCACCATGAGTATTGTGTGCAATTTTGGTCATTGCATCTCATAAAAGATTAAGCAGAATTAGAAAGATACAGAGAAAGGCGACCAAAATGATAAGAACATAAGAAAATGCCATACTGGGTCAGACCAAGGGTCCATCAAGCCCAGCATCCTGTTTCCAACAGTGGCCAATCCAGGCCATAAGAACCTGGCAAGTACCCAAAAACTAAGTCTAAGGGAATGGAACGATTCATCTGTGAAGAAAGGCTAGAGAGGTTAGGGCTCTTCAGCTTAGAGAACAGATGGCTGAGGGGGATATGAGAGAAGTCTTCAAAATTATGAAAGGACTTCAACAGGTAAATGTGATATGGTTATTTATTCTTTCGGATAATACAAGGACTAGGGGACATGTAATTAAGTTATTAGGTGATACATTTAAGACAAACAGGAGAAAATATTCTTTTACTCAATGCATAATTAAGTTCTGGAATTTCTTGCCAGAGGATGTGGTGAAAGCTATTAGTGTAGCTCCATTTAAAAAAGGTTTAGACAAGTTCCTGCAGAAAAAGTCCATAAACCATTTTTAAGGTGGAGCTGCTGATATCCACTGCTTATTCTTCGGATAAGCAACTGGAATCTCTCTACCCTTTTAGGATCCTACTATCAGGCTGATACAGAAAGAAACGCGAGAGAGCAGGCGAGCGCCCGCTCTCCCGGCGTGCGCACAGGCCAGTGTCCTGTGCGCGCAATACAGAAAATAAAATTATGCTAATTAGGGCCCATGGTAAAAGGAGGTGCTAGGGACACTAGCGCGTCCCTAGCGCCTCCTTTTTGACAGGAGTGGCGGCTGTCAGTGGGTTTGACAGCCAACGCTCAATTTTGCCAGCGTCGGTTCTCGGACCCACTGACAGCCATGGGTTCGGAAACCGGACGCCGGCAAAATTGAGCATCCGGTTTTCAACCCGCGAGCCGCAGGCTGATTTTAAATTTTAAATTATTTTTTTTTACTTTTGGGACCTCCGACTTAATATCGCCCTGATGGTTTTTACTGCTTTTCTGTACACTTTCCCGGTGCCGAGAGAAATTAACACCTACCTTTGGGTAGGGGCTAATTTCTGAAAGTAAAATGTGCGGCTTGGCTGCACATTTTACTTTCTGTATCACGCGGGACTAACTAATAGGCTCATCAACATGCATTTGCATGTTGCGGGCGCTATTAGATTTGGGGGGGTTGGACGCGCGTTTTCGACGCGCTATTACCCCTTACTGAATAAGGGGTAAAGCCAGCGCATCGAAAATTCACGTCCAACCGCGGGTTAACAGTGCGCTGGAGAGCACTGTACTGTATCGGCCTGCTAGCTTGGCCACTTTCGGAAACAGGATACTGGGCTTGATGGACCTTTGGTCTAACTCTGTATGGCAAATCTTATATTATTATAGTCATATGTTCTTATTATAACACATAGTTTGTATCATGAAGTCAACACCATTACTGGAAAAGACTACTCTGCAATTTTCTTCAAGCTCTGTTGAAAAATATGCAAAACTGCCAAAAGATCCCAAAACTTTACATTGGAGGGCCGCAGGTGCTCAAACTCCATGTCCACAGCTCTCATTTTAATTTGGCGCAGGAGCAACCACATGTTGCTCAAAACAGGAAAAGAAAACAAATATGTTTTCAATGGTGCCAAGATACTGAGAATGCTGTTTCAGGTCTCAGATCAATTGGATGAAATAAATTGCCTCTTACATTGAACATTTATGGATTACAGATTGAATAAAGTGAAAATGGTTTAATGGACTTTATGACTCTTGGTACTGCATAAAAGCAGAAGAGCATGAAAGATGGAACGCATACTGTTGACTCTGCATTGAGAAAGAAATTGTTTCAGTGTTCCAGTGACTATAATTGAGGTTTGAATCTTCTTTTTAAGTATATACTAAATTAAAAATGATAAAATTGCACGCCATTTGTTTTATGTTCCCCAGGCTCCTCGTCCCATTGTGTAAGTTACCACAATTATACAGAGCTGGTTGGTTTGTGTTCTGTGCTTTGTTCTAGGGATGTGCAATTTGCATTCATTTGAAGGGAATGCTTAAAATGTGATGAATTAGTCCATTTTCAGTTTGTTCTGAACAAATTATAAGGACAGCACCTCAGAACTGAACTAACATTTTCATTTTGCTCCCTTTCAGCAATTTGTGAATGCAGTTTGGTAGTTGTGCAATTGAGAGAGTGGAGGAATCTAAGATGGCAGCATGTAGAGTTTGCACAATAGGACATGCTGTCCAAGAGGAAAGGCAGACCCCAAATCTTTTCTCCCAACCTGAGATCCATGCCACTGAGACAAAAGACCTTGGAAGCATTTGTGACCTTGTCACCTGGATCTGATTTGGGAGGGACATGCTCCTGATGTTGGCCAACCTGAGAGAGAGGCAGACAGAGAGGAGGTTTCATTGAGTCTCCCCAACATCGGCCTCTGAATCGGTTTGCTGCATCTGAGTCTCCAGAGCGGAGGCCGGCACTGGATAATGACTTGCCACAGTCCTCAGAAGGAGAGGCTGCGTCTCAGAGTACACTGTGGGAACAATGGCTTGATCAAGGGTAATCATCTGTCCAGGAAGGTAGTTTTGAGTGTGGAGCAGTTGCCTTGGGAGCTGTTAAGCAAGCCTATATCCCCTCCCATCAAATCTTTTGAAGTAACCTTAGAGTTTATTTGGAGCATTTGGATAGAGATATTTCTAACTCAGCTGAGGACATCATGTCTATGGGGAAAACAGTATCTGATCTTGTAAAGTTCAATCAGATGTCACCCAGGAACTCAAAGGGAAGGTGAAAGAGTTTGGATTAAGCATGTAAATTTGACTCTGATTCAGGATAAGACCTTAGTTCATAAGAAAATGGAACAACTTGAAAATCAGTCTAGACATCTGAACTTGCATTTCTTGAGTTGTCCCAAGATTCCTGATTTTGCACAGAGACATCTTTTAAAGAAATATATTATAGAGGACTTTGGGATGTACTGAAGGGAAAAACACCCCCACCCCCCTGAATAAAGTGTTCTTTTTGACTGGGATAAAATTAAGACAAAGACAAGTAGGGTAACTTGAAGATAGCATAGTTTCATCTGCTAGCTTAGGCCTGGATTCACCATTCTATCGCAGAATGGTGAATCCAGCAAAATCAGGGGGCAGGGGCGAAGGGGGGCAGACCTGCGAAAGCCAGTGGCCTTCGCACCACCGCGGTGTTTTCATTACCGGCTTCACACCCAATAGCGCCACCGTGAAAGGTGGTGCTTTGGGCGCGCTACTGGCGACGATAACGTTGCAAACCTTATCGCTGTCAGTGAGGACACCACCGAGTCCACCTCCTCGCCACCCCGACTCTGCCCCCAGCATGCTATCGCATGCAATAAGTGTTTGAAAATGACCCCCTTAGAGCTCTCTGAGGTTTTGCAGAACTCTTTGCAGTTAGTTCTGGAAAGGGCAATCTTACTAGCTTTATCTGTTTTTCAACAAGACCTGAATATAATATTAAAGCTGTTTTCCATAAAAGTCAAGTTTACTTCTATGGACAAAGATTTTGATAATACCTGGATGTTGCTTAAGTAACTCAAAAGAGAAGGAACATTTCCCTATCTATGCACCAAGAGAGAAGGAATATTTTCCTATCTATGAACCAAGGGGCAGACTTTAAAAGCCTTACGCGTGTAAATAAAACTGGATATACGCGCGTAGGGGGGTTACGCGCGCCGTGCCTATTTTGCATAGGCCCGACGATGCGCGCAAGCCCCGGGAAGCGTGTATGTATTGGGGCTTGAAAAAAAGGGGCGGGGCGGTGGCATGGCCAGAGGACTCCACAGGGCCACTTGGCTGGTGTGTGCAACCTATGCCTGCCCGGAGGCAGGCGCAACTTGCAAAACAAAGGTATGGGGAGTTTTAGGTAGGGTTGGGGGGGGTCGGAAGGAAAGTTCCCTCCAAGGCCGCTCCGATTTCGGAGCGGCCTTGGAGGGAACAGAGAAAGGCATCAGGGCTCCCCTAGGGCTCGGCGTGCGCAAGGTGCACAAGTGTGCACCCCCTTGCGCATGCCGACCCCGGATTTTATAACATGTGCGTGGCTACACACGCACATGTTATAAAATCGAGCATAGATTTGTGTGTGCCGGGTTGCGTGCACAAATCTATGCCCTCGTGTAGGTATTAAAATCTGCCCCCAAGAGAAGAGGATCATTTCCCCATCTACACACCAGGACAGAAGGAACATTTTCCTGTTGAAGCACCTATTTATTTATTTATTACTTTTATATACCGACAATCCGTAGACAATCTTAAAGTGTACAATAGATAAAATGCAATTCAGAATACAATATACGAACAACCAAATAATACATTACAATAAAATAAAACATAATCAAAAGAATAAAATAAACTAAAATAACATTAGAAGAGTAAAATAAAATAATAAATAGTATTCGGGCCTGAAATAAAAGTTGTTAAAAGGTGCATCTGACTGCTATATAGTGCTTGACCATAGTTTTCAACCATCATATGCTTTTTTAAATAGCCAGGTTTTAAGGTTTTCTTGAATATTCCAAGGTCTTTTGAAGCTTGAGCTTACCTGGTAATGAGTTCCAAAATTTAGGGCCTGCAACGGAGATTGCTCTTTCCCTGACATCAGATAAATGCGCTGTTTTTATGGAAGGGACTGTGAGTAATCCTTTATTTCCAGACCTGAGGTTCCTTTCTGGAATATGAAGGTAGAGAGTAGTGTTTAACCATTCAATTCTGTCACAGTTTAATGATTTGTGTATTAAATATAGAATTTTATAGTCAATTCTGTGTTTAATAGGAAGCCAGTGTAGGTCTATCAAGGTGGGAGTGATGTGATCGTATCTCTTTCCGCCACACAAGACTCTAGCAGTCACATTTTGGAGTAACTGTAAAGGTCTTAAACAATTTGCAGGTAAACCAAGTAAGAGGGCATTACAGTAGTTGATAGAAAAAAGTAAGGTTTGTAAAATAGTTCTGAAATCATTAAATTCTAATAAGGGTTTAAGGCATTTCAATACATGCAATTTGTGATAACCATCCCTAATTTTCCACTTGATGTCAGTTTTCATTTTAAATTCATGATCAATGATAATTCCTGGATCACGGACCTAGTTTGCAGAGTCAATCTGCATGAAATCAGTTTTGAACTGGAAAGTTCAGTCAAAGTTCGGTTTTCTATTCAGTGAAATCATTTCAGTTTTTTGGTGATTTAGAATCAGCTTCATGTGTAATAGCAATTGTCTTATTGATGATAAGTAAACTTCTAATGTTCTCAGTGTATCTTCAACAGATTCCTTGATAGGAATTAAAAGCTGTACATCCTCAGCATATACAAAATGAATAATACCTAGTCCAGACAACTATTTACAGAGAGGCAGTAAATAAATATTAAAAAGTGTCGCTGATAAGGATGATCCTTGAGGAACTCCAGAGTCAATATTGATTTTTCCAGATAGACAAGTATTTAACTTTCTTGATAGGAACAATCTGAAAGGAAAGACGTAAACCAAGACAGAACTTCTCCATTCAAACTGATTTCAATCAGTGTTTGAGTTAAAATTTCAAAGTCACACAGGCCCCTGAGGAGCAGGTACCCAAGCCAGAGTCCAGGAACCGAGGTAGAGATCCAAGCAGGAACAGACGTCCAGGCAGACAGGCACAAGTACCAGTAGCGAAGGAAGTTGCCAAGTCTATTAGTGAGGCTGCAGACAAGTCTAAAAGAATTAATGAATAAGGTTGGCCACTGTTGAAACCTCTAAGAAAAATATCAGATAATGCTAATAAAAGAGATTCTGCGTTAAAAAATTTTCTAAAACCAAACTGTGAAGGGTATAAAATAGCATGTGAATCTAGATATTCTGACAGCTGTTTCTGGACAGATTTTTCCACCACCTTAGCAAGAAAAGGAAGGATTAGAGATTGGTCTAAAATTATTGAAATCGGTGACTTCTTTTTTGTTATTTTTTAAAATTGGTTTAACAATAGCACATTTTAAAGGGGCTGGAACATTTCCTTCTGAGAGAGATAGATAGAAGAGGAGGAAAAATTTCCTGTCTTTGTACCAAGAGAGTAGGAACAATTTTCTGTCTATGCATCAAGAAAAAAGGCATGATTCCCTGTCCACATTCCAAGAGAGGAGGAATGTTTTCCTGTTTACATACCAAGAGAGGGGGAACTTTTTCTGTCTATGCACCAAGAGAGTGTTAGGATTCATGGGTTTCGTGGACCCTTGGCCTGAGGTGAGTGTTGTTACAGCATGAGGGGAGGAGCCCCGCAGGTCCTCACCATTGGGAGGTGGGGTCAGCAGTAGTAGGAAACACAGCTGTGGTATACTGTAGTAACAGTCTCTGGTATGATGACATAGGGAGCTGCCCCGAGGAGCAGGTTGACATAGTGAGGGCAAAGGTAGCGCCGGCGCCATTTTGAAGATTGGCAATACGGCCCGCGTGCAGGAGGTCGCTCCCGGACCCCCGCTGGACTTTTGGCGAGTCTTGTGGGGGTCAGGAGGCCCCCCCAAGCTGGCCAAAAGTCCCTGGGGGTCCAGCGGGGGTCCGGGGGCGATCTCCTGCACGCGTGACGTCGGGAGCCAGGAACCAAAATGGCGCCGGCGCTACCTTTGCCCTGTCACATGATAAGGGCAAAGGGCCACCGGCGCCATTTCTCTTAACGCAGCCATGGCCAGAGAGAGGGAGATCGCGCCGGGACCCCCCCACTGGACCCCAGGTAATTTAAAACATTTTGGGGGGGTTCGGGAGGGTGGGGGGATTTGTTTTAAAGGTTCGGGGTGGGTTTTAGGGTTTTTTTGGTGTGCCGGTTTTCCCACCCTCCCCCGATTTTTAATGATTTTTAAAAAAAAACAAAACACGACGATAAGATTTCCCTCCCCCCCCAGCCAAAATCGATCATTAAGACGATCGATCACACGATTCACACCCCTAGTAGGCACTGCCCCGAGGAGTGGGGAAGTACAGAGCAAGTTGCTGATGTAGAGATATAGGCACAGACCTGAGGAGCGGGGAAGTGTGCAGCAAGAGTCTCTGTAAGGTAGTTCCAGGGCGACCCCAAGGAGTGGGGAGGCCAACAGGCAGGACCTCTGGAGAGGCGCAGGGACCACCCTGAGGAGCGGGGAGGTCTAGAGACAAATCTCCCGAGAAGAGTACACAGGCCCCCGAGAAGCAGGTACCCAAGCCATGAGAAGTCCTGGGGGATAGACGGCATACGTCGGGAGTGGCTAGCCACAGCCCTGAGTTCACCTGGAGAGGACAGCAGGGCAGCACATGATGTGAGTTGGGTTGGCCGTGGGCGGCCGCAGCCGATAGTTATAACAGAGAGAAGGAACGTTTTCCTGTCTATGCTCTTGGCTGTTCTTTTTCTTAGATGGTCCTGTAAATATAAATGTAAAGTATGTCAGGTTTAGGAAACAATTTTTTTGTCCCCTATCAAATGAGTTTTTTTTCCTTGAGAAAAAGAATCTCTGGGCTGTATCCTCTGAGTCTTAGATTTGTAATATCTGGATAGAACATGCTAATTGCCTTTTCTTGATTTATTTGTTTCATATTTAAAGTAAATCTCTCTCATTTATTTCTCTCCTCCCTTTACAGTGGGCTAATGGGAGCTAGGTTTCTTTATTTATTGATTTAATTTAAATTATGGAATTGTCTGTTTTCCTATTTTGATTAATTGATTATCATTTGATTTTTTTTCTTTGTTATTGTTATGCTACTTAGTTTCTTGACAATAATCTTCCAGTTTTGCAAATATGAAAAAGTTAAAATTGAAAGAGAAGAAAGTTGTGTGCACAATTAACCAATTAAGTGTGCTAGAAAAAAAAACAAAACAAAGAAACAAACTGAAGTGAAATGAAACATTTTTTTGCCGCACATCCCTCCTATGCATCAGTTTCTGCAGAAGACTTCAAGAAATTCAATTAAATAATTCCCCCCCCCACCCCCACTGGACCCCAGGTAATTTAAAACATTTTGGGGGGGTTCGGGAGGGTGGAGGATTTATTTTAAAGGGTCGGGGTGGGTTTTAGGGTTGTTTTGGTGTGCCGGTTTTCCCGCCCTCCCCCCTCCCCCGATAAAATGATTTTTTAACCTAAAAAACTAAGATGATCAGATCCCCCCCCCCAGCCAAAATTGATCGTTAAGACGATCGATCACACGATTCACATCCCTAATAGTGGATGCCATTTAAGGGGCTCCACTCAAACAAATGGTAATGGATCCCATGAGGGAGGGTGTGATACTCGATATCGTGCTTAAAAATGGGAAATAATTTATCTAATGTCTGGGTAGGTGCCCACCTGAGCTTCAGTGATCATCAGACGGTTTGGTTTAATATCACAAATAAGATACACAAAGACCCAAGTTTTGAATTTCAAACACACAGACTTTGTCAAAACGGGGCTGTTCCAGGAGGAAGAACTAGAAGACTGGGAAAAAATGAGTGAGGTGGAACAACAGTGGCCAACTTAAAAGGAGCTATTACAAAGGTAACAAATCTACATATTAGAAAAGTAAACCAAAGTATGAGGAAAAAGAAACTGATCTGGTTCTCAAAGAAGGTGGCTAACAAAAATTCAGGCAAAAAGAAAGGTGTTCAAGAAGTATAAAGTATAAAGGATACCAAAAACAGTAAAACATAAAGAAGAATACCTGGTGAAACTGAAGGAAATGAAGAAAGAAATTAGGAAAGCAAAAAGTCAAGAGGAAGAAAGGATTACCAAAAAGGTAAAGAGAGGAGATAAAACATTTTTCAGATATATCAGAGAAAGAAGGGAGGCCCAAAATGGTAGAGGTGTTAGTGTCCGGCAATCTGAAAATGGTGAAACAATGTGACGAGGTGATAGCTAAAGCGAGAGGAATGCTGGGCTGTATACAGAGAGGAATAACCAGAAAGAAAAAGGAGGTGAAAATGTCCTTGTACTGGTCCTTGGTGAGGCCTCACCTGGAGTAGTAAGTTCAGTTCTGGACACCGTATCTCAGAAAAGATAAGACAGGACAGAGTCGGTACAAAGAAGGCAACCAGAATGGTGTAGAGTCTGTATCATAAGACTTATGAGGAGAGGCTGAAGGATCTGAATATGTTTACCCTGGAAGAGAGGAGGTGCAGGGGAGATATGATACAGACCTTCAGATACCTAAAAGGTTTCAATGATGCATGAACTTCGAGCCTTTTTTTTTGTTGGAAAGTAGATGTCACGCCCGTCATTCGCAGGCGGCTGCAACCACTAATACTCACTTGACATCACTGGGGAAAGTGGCGGCCTCTGCCACCTACCGCCAACCTTCCTGGCGTTCCCGAGTCAGTGTGAGTGCTGCCAACCACCATCTTGCCTTCGAATCACTTAGACACGCGTGCATGCACAGGCTAGTCTTAAGCACGTCATGGCAGGAACCTCAGAGGCGACCCCTCCGGATGACGTCTTCACTCTGCTATACTTAAGCTGGCTGGCCCTGCCTATTGACAAGTTAGCAAGGAGTTCCCGCATTGCTGAATCCGCTTCACTCTTTCAGACTTCCTGTTCCAGTTCCAGCACTTCAGCGTGAGGCGCTCTGGGTACCCGCTCCTCCGGGGCCCTTCCTAGTCTCTGTCTATCTGCTCCTCGGAGGGCCTTCTGCCTTGGACTGCTGTCTGTTCCCATTCCCCGGGACCTCTCCTGGAACTACCACTCTGTGAATACCTTGACGCCACGGACCACCGCTATACCAGCTTTATTGTGGGATCCTCTCCGGTGTACCCCGTGCCTCGGGCTACTATTGTGTTATCTCTAAGTGAGGAACCACTTCGATGTACCCTGCGCTGCAGGCCAATACCACATCATCACTACAGGACCCTCACTGGTGTACCCTGTACCTCGGACCACTACCATACCATCTCTGAGTGAGGAATCCCTCGGTGTACCCTGCGCTGCAGGCCACTACTACATCATCACTACGGAGGGACTTCTTCGGTGTACCCCGCTCTGTGGACATTACCAGATCTCCACGTCAGAGGTATTCCCTCTGGGTTTACCCCTCTGCTCAGACCTGGTTACTTTCTCCTGCACCCCCCGCTCCGCGGGCTGTGTCTTTCTACCTCTCTTATAAAGACTATTCCACAGCTATGTCTGATGTCCGCTGAGACTGTGCCTCCCGACAGTGAGGCTCACAGGGCTCTTCCCTGTGGACGGTACCATCTCTCACCTTGGCCCAGGGCCCACACACCTATAAGTCACGAAATAAACTCCAGGGTGGATGACTCAGAACAAACATCAAGAAATATTTTTTCATGAAGAGGGTGGTGGATGCTTGGAATGCCTTTCCGGAAGAAGTGGTAAGGACAAAAACAGTAAGATGGTAACTTTTTAATGGGTGTGTGGGCACAAATGTACATGAGTTTGTCGGACTGCACCCAGGGACTTGGCCATTTTTATAACATACACACATATATGTATGTGCTCATATTATAAAATAGCTTTACTGGTGCACATGTGCGTGAAATTGTAAGTGAATGCATGCCTATACAAACAAAGCTGCTTCTACCACGTAAGTGGGGAGATTTTAAAAGACATGTACACCAACGCCATTACCAGTTTTGCCAGTTTGTTCCCAGTTTGCTCAGGTAAGAAATAGACCTTCAAAAACCCCTAGTTTCATAGCCCTACTTCCCCCCTGTTAGCCCTGACCCTTAAAACACTTCTGATTTGTTTAGTTTTTTTTTGTTTTACGATTTACATGCCATCCATAACAGAAGAAAAATTATGTGGCAGGGGACTCCAGTGCGTGTCGGTTTTGCATAATATTTACACACAAATTTCAAGGTGAAATCCAGGAATGACCATGCCGTGCCCAGATTATGCCTACACCCTGCCCATTTTTCAGAACTTTTGATTTGTGCACGTGGCGGGAGATATGCATGTACATGGGTGGCTTTTAAAATCTACTCGGTGCATGCTGTCCCGAATTGTGCGCATATCTCCCAATTTTGGCACGTGTCCAGCTTTTAAAATTCACTTTTATATAAATTAAAAAAAGGAATGGGATAAATATTGTGGATCCCTAAAGACTAGATTTTGATGCAATTGCAACATCGCTCTCTGCTTCAATGACAGAGGTAAGAGAGGAATTGGATTCAGATGACAGCCAACACTGGGCACTGACTTTTACAGTCCAGGATTCTGAACTGAAGCTTTTAGGGAAAAAGTGCAGGACTGCCCTACGGCCAAGTCCAAAAGCAAAGCACGTTCAATCAGCATTGTCTAAATTATCAAGACTGCTCACCGAGTAAAAATGTTGCTAGCAGTATTACTACTCTTAAAATAAGGCTTGGAGGTAACCTGCACAGAGTTGCAGTTACTACTCTTAATAGAAACATGGGTAAAACACATGAAGTGGCAGTTACTACTATAAGAAACTTGTTGGGTAGACTGGCTGGACCATTTGGTCTTTTCTGCCATCATTACTACGTTACCTTCTATTAGGAAAACAGAACAAGCCAAACTGCTATAGATCTCCTAACAGTATACCTCATTTCAGTCTGACACAAGCAGAACACAAACAGACCCTCACCAAATACAGAATAAAAAGAAAGTTCACGAGTTGCCAGAGGATGTGGTTAGTGCAGTTAGTGTAGCTGGGTTTAAAAAAGGTTTGGATAAATTTTTGGAGAAGTCCATTAACTGCAATTAATCAAGTTGACTTAGGGAATGGCCTCTGCTATTACTGGCATCAGTAGCTTGGGATTGTCTTAGTGTTTGGGTACTTGCCAGGTTCTTGTAGCCTGGATTGGCGACTGTTGGAAAGAGGATACTGGGCTTAATGGACCCTCGGTCTGATCCAGTATGGCAATTTCTTATCTTCTTATTTCTTATAATCCCTGAAGGACCTGTTCAATAGATTCCTGGAAATGGGAGTGGTGCCGCAAGATTGGAGAAGAACAGTGGTGGTCCTGCTTCACAAGAATGGGAGCAAAGAGGAGGCTGAAAACTACAGGCTGGTTAGCCTCACCTTGGTGGTGGGAAAATTAATGGAAACTCTGTAGATAGAGAACTATCCTTTCCTTCAGCAATCTGGTGGGTTGCTGGAACCAAGTCAGCATGGATTCACCAGGAGAAGGTTCGGTCAGGCAAATGCAATTGATTTTTTTGATTGGTGACTAGAGAATTGGATCAGGGAAGAGTGCTTGATGTGATTTACTTGGATTTTAGTAAAGCTTTTGATATGGTCCTGCATAGGAGGCTTGTGAATAAAATAAGAAGCTTGGGAATGGGTGCTAATGTAGTAGCATGGATTGCAAACTGGTTGACTGACAGGAAACAGCATGTAATGGTAAATGGAACCTACATAAGAACATAAATTGCCATGCTGGGTCCGACCAAGGGTCCATCAAGCCCAGCATCCTGTTTCCAACAGAGGCCAAACCAGGCCACAAGAACCTGGCAATTACTCAAACACTAAGAAGATCCCATGCTACTGATGCAATTAATAGCAGTGGCTATTCCCTAGGTAAAATTGATTAATAGCAGTTAATGGACTTCTCCTCCAAGAACTTTTCCAAACCTTTTTTGAACCCAGCTACACTAACTGCACTAACCACATCCTCTGGCAACAAATTCCAGAGCTTTATTGTGCGTTGAGTGAAAAAGAATTTTCTCCGATTAGTCTTAAATGTGCTACTTGCTAACTTCATGGAATGCCCTCTAGTGGCTCTCTGCTTCAAAAGCATGGGAGAAAAACTGATACTTCACGCATATCCAGCATAGCTCTCTGCTTCAACAGCAGGAGAGAAGAAAAACTGATACTTCACGCATATCCAGCATAGCTCCCTGCTTCAACGGCAGGGGAGAAGAAAAACAACCAATAAGGGCTGAATAACACAGTCTGGGTAAAACAAATAAACATGGGTGTAGCTTGCTTATTGCGGCGGTTATTACCCCTACTACCCCTAACTAATCAAGCTAGATATTTCACTTGGATGCAGCTCCATCACTGCTCTCTACATTAATGGTGGGGGTGGAAGGGAAATAGAACCAAGAGCTAAGAGAAACAGATAAGTATGAGAGAAAAAATGTGTGAAGCTTGCTGGGCAGACTGGATGGGCCGTTTGGTCTTCTTCTGCCGTCATTTCTATGTATTATTCGAAAGTGTAAATAACCGAGTCACATCTACTCGTTCAAGACCTCTCATGATCTTAAAGACCTCTATCAAACCGGAGTGAAGGCAACTCTGCTATACCTCGGTATATAAAAAAATGCTAAATAAATAAATAAATAAATAAATAAATATCATATCCCCCCTCAGCCATCTCTTCTCCAAGCTGAACAGCCCTAACCTCTTCAGCCTTTCCTCATAGGGGAGCTGTTCCATCCCCTTTAGCATTTTGGTTGCCCTTCTCTGTACCTTCTCCATCACAACTATATCTTTTTTGAGATGCGGCGACCAGAATTGTACACAGTATTCAAGGTGCGGCCTCACCATGAAGCGATACAGAGGCATTATGACATTTTCCGTTCTATTAACCATTCCCTTCCTAATAATTCCTAACATTCTGTTTGCTTTTTTGACTGCTGCAGCACACTGAACCGACGATTTTAAAGTATTATCCACTATGATGCCTAGGTCTTTTGCCTGGGTGTTAGCTCCTAATATGGAACCTAACATCGTGTAACTACAGCAATGGTTATTTTTCCCTATATGTAACACCTTGCACTTGTCCACATTAAATTTCATCTGCCATTTGGATGCCCAATCCTCCAGTCTTGCAAGGTCCTCCTGTAATGTATCACAGTCCGCTTGTGATTTAACTACTCTGAATAATTTTGTATCATACGCAAATTTGATAACCTCACTCGTCGTATTCCTTTCCAGATCATTTATATATATATTGAAAAGCACCGGTCCAAGTATAGATCCCTGAGGCACTCCACTGTTTACCCTTTTCTACAGAGAAAATTGACCATTTAATCCTACTCTCTGTTTCCTGTCTTTTAACCAGTTTGTAATCCACGAAAGGACATCGCCTCCTATCCCATGACTACAGGGATTGGTTTTGGGACTGATTCTGTTCAATATCTTTGTGAGTGACCTGGCGGAAGGGGTAAAAGGTAAAGTTTGTCTATTTGCAGATGATACTAAGATCTGCAACAGAGTGGACATGCCTGAAGAAGTAGAGAAAATGAAAAGTGATTTAAGAAAACTTGAAGAGTGGTCAAAGATTTGCAGCTGGGATTCAATGCCAAGAAGTGCAGAGTCATGCATCTGGGGTGAGGCAATCCAAAAGAGCTGTATGTGATGGGTGGTGAAAGACTAATGGGCACGGACTGGGAGAGGGACCTTGGTGTGATAGTGTCTGATGATCTGAAGATGGTGAAGCAATGTGATTTGGCGATAGCTAAAGCCAGAAGAACTCTGGGCTGCATAGAGAGAGGAATAACCAGTAAGGAAAAGGAGATGATAATCCCCTTGTACAGGTCCTTGGTGATGCCTCACCTGGAGTACTGCATTCAGTACTGGTGCCCGTATCTCAAAAAGGAAAAGTCAGGATGGAAGCAGTCCAAAGAAAAGCGACAAAAATGGTGAGGGGTCAGCATTGGAAGATTTATGAGGCAAGGCTGAGGATCTGAATATGTACACCTTGGAAGAAAAGAAGTGCCGGGGAGATATGATACAGAACTTCAGATATCTGAAAGGTTTTAATGAAGCACAATTGTCAAACCTTTGGAAAGAAAGCAATAGAACTAGGGGTCATGAAGTGAAACTACAGGGAAGACGACTCAGAACCAATGTCAGGAAATATTTCTTCACGGAGAGGGGGGTGGATGCCTGGAATGCCCTCCCAGAGGAGGTGGTGAATATGAAAACAGTCAAGGAATTCAAAGGGGCATGGGATAAATGCCTTGGATCCCTAAAGGTTAGAGGATGGAAATGAAGTAGAGACTGCATGGAGGTAACTTGCTGGTGTGGCAGTTCCTACCCTTAACAAATAAGCCTTGATGCTGTTAATGCAACTCTATTATTGCTCTCTGCTTCAACAGCAGTGAGAAATGGGAAACTGGATTCAGACAGCAACCAATAAGGGCCCCCAACTTTTACGGTTTGGGGAACAAATAAACATGGGGGTAACTAGTTGATGCATTGCTTACTACTCTTAATCACTAAGCCTGATCCTTTGATGCAACTCCAATATTGCTCTTTGCTTTCTCGGCAATGGTTAAGGGAAATTGGATTCAAACAGCATCCGAGGGCCCTGACTTTTATGGTCTGGTAAACTGATAAGCATGAGGGTAATTTGCACAGTACAATAGATACTGGCATAAGCTTGCTAGGCAGACTAGGTGGAAGAGCAGTATTCAAGAAATATAAAGGATCCCAAAGGAAGGAACACAAAGAAGAATATCTGATGAAACTGGGGGAAATGAAGAAAGTTAATCAAGAAAGCAAAACATCAACCGGAAGAAAGGATTGCCAAAGAGGTAAAATGAGGTGACAAAACATTTTTCAGATACATCAGAGAAAGGAGAAAGGTCCAAAGTGGTATAGTGACACTGAAAGGTGAAAAGGATCAGTGTGTGGAGAGAGGCAAAGACATGGCGGAAATATTGACAAATACTTCAGTTCAGTGTTCACTAAAGAAGACCCTGGAGAAGGACCGTCGCTAGTTAACAAGAAAATGGAGGGGGGTTGGACATTTATAGAAGAGAATGTATGTAAAGAGCTAGGAAAACTGAAAGTAGACAAAGCCATGGGGCCTGATGATGTTCATCCCAGGATACTGAGGGAGCTCAGAGATGTGCTGGTGGGTCTGCTGCGTGACCTGTTCAATAGATCCCTAGAAATGGGCATGGTGCCAAGTGATTGGAGAAGAGCAATGATGGTCCCGCTTCACAAGAGTGGGAGCAGAGAGGAGGCTGGAAACTACAGGCTGATTAGCCTCACCTCAGTGGTGGGAAAAGTAATGGAGTCACTGCTGAAGGAAAGAATAGTGAACTATCTACAGTCAGAAGAATGGCTGGACCAGAGGCAGCATGGATTCACCAGGGGAAGCTCCTGTTAGACAGAACTGATTGACTTTTTTGACTGGGTGACTAAGGAATAGGATCGAGGAAGAGTACTCAATGTGATCTACTTGGATTTCAGCAAAGCTTTTGATACAGTCCTGCATAGGAGGCTTGTGAATAAAATGAGAAGCTTGTGAGTGAGCGCCAAGTTGGTGGCATGGATTACAAACTGATTGACGGATAGAAGGCAATGTGTGATGGTAACTGGAACCTACTCTGAAGAGAGAATGGTGTTAAGTGGAGTGCCACAAGGATCAGTTTTGGGACTGGTCCTGTTCAATATCTTTGTGAGCGACATAGCAGAAGGGATAGAAGGTAAACTTTGTCTTTTAGTGGATGATACTAAGATCTGCAACAGTGCAGTGGAGATATGATACAGACCTTCAGGTACTTGAAAGGTTTTAATGATGCACAATCAACAAACCTTTTCTGTTGGAAAGAAATCAGTAGAACTAGGGGTCACATAATGAAACTTCAGGGAGGACGACTCAGAACCAACATCAGGAAATATTTCTTCATGGAGAGGGTAGTGGATGACTGGAATGCCCTTCCGAAGAAGGTGGTAAAGACAAAGACTGTGAAAGATTTCAAAGGGGCAAAGTGCCTCAGGGATCTGTACTTTGAGATACGGGCACCAGTACTGAATGTGGATCCCTAAAGGCAGAGGATGGAAATGAAGAAAAGAGTGCATGGGAGTAACTCGCTGGTGTGGCAGTTACTACTCTTAACCAATGAGCCTTCATACTGTTGATGCAACTCCATTAATGCTCTCTGCTTTTCAGCAGGGGGAAAAGGGGAATTAGATTAAATCAGCAACCAACAAGGACATTGAATTTTACAGTCTGGGAAAACAAATAAGCATGGGGTAACCTGCTGGTGTGGCGGATACTACCCTTAACCAACATGCCTGAAAGTTTGGATGCAACTCCAACATTGCTCTCTACTTCAACAGCAAGAGGTAACAGGGAATTGGACTCAGACAGCAACCAACAAGGGCCCTGGCTTTGACGGTTTGGGAAACTAAGTAAGGGGGTGACACGTATGGTGCAGGAGATGCTGCCATAAGCTTGCTAGGCAGACTGGATGGACCGTTTGGTCCTTTTCTGCCATCATTTTCTATGTTTCTAAGTATAAATAGGAAAATGCAGACAAAAATTAACAGCAAATTGCAACATGCTAGACACTGTATATGAAAATCAGATACATTACTATTCCTCATAAAACAATAAAACCAAGAAGAATAAAAAAATGATAATAAAACCATACTTAAAAAGAATAAATATTTATAAATAGCTGATGAATATAATATCAAATAATTACAAACTCAGAATTGTTTAAAAATGTACTGTTTTTCATGGGCAATGAGCAGGATGGGCACTTATGGGAGTGTTCTTTCTGTAAAATAGAAGATAACACCTAATAATGAATATTAGTAAGAATTAAAAAAAAAAAAAAAAAATCTCTTACTTTCCATACCTGGGAAAGTTGGATTTCCAGTTAACCCTAAGATTAGCAGGAAATAAAGGGGGTGCACAAACTTTCTCCTTTTTCTCTTTCCCTCTCTGTCATACATTCACACATGTACGCGCACACACACAGGCATGCTCTCTCTCTCTCATACTCAAACACACACAGGCAGCCTCTGTTCATTCTTCAGACAGAGGCTGTTAGCCTGGGCTCCAGCTGCGGCCCACAGGGTCTCTTCACTTTCTTTTAAGCTCTGATGGTGGCCCGCAGCTTTGCTTCCTTTTAGTTTTCAACCACAGCTTCTTTGACGGCTGCAGCCTCTCTTCACTTTCCTTTTTGTCCCTGTTGGCCCAGGTCCAGGCTCCAGCAGCAGCCCACAGCCTATCTTCTCCTTCTTCAGCCCTGCTGGCCCAGGCTCCAGCAGTGGATCCTCTGGACCCTTCATTCAATGCTCATCAGCATGCAGGAATACAGCACACCAAGCAAATGTAGAGGCCACATTGCCGCCTTTCATCGTGTGACCAATTCTACTGGGACATACCCGAAGCCCCGATAGGCCAAACCTATGTGGAAGCTTGCATTTTGTACTTATAATTTGGGTTACTCTTCCTTAAGTTCATCACTTTGCATTTGTCCATGTTAAATTTCATTTGCCATTTGAATGCCCAATCTCCACCTCCATGGGTAAGATGGTGGCCTCCGGTGCCGAGTGCCGAACCCTCGGTGTCTCCAACTCAACATGGGCATCCCCATCCGCCATGCCCCTTCCCATGGCCTCCTAGGGTGCACACGCTGCCTACACTTATCTACATGTCATGGCGGGAATCTCGGGGGCGTCTCCAGCGCATGATGTCAATACCTCTGGGTATTTAAGCCTCCATTCTGCTCATAACGAACGAGTTAGCAAGGACTTCGGTTTAGCTACTCTGACCGCTTCTAAGCTGCACGCTTAGACTCCTCGCTACCCTCTGGGGTACTTCGCTCCTGAAGAAGCTCTGGGCACCCGCTCCTCGGGGGCCTCTTGCTTCCAACTACCCTTCAGGGCTTTCTCCTACTAACTAAGACAACCGTTCCTTGGGGGGTCTTTCTTCTTTTACAGGATCATCTGTGCTTCCGGGTACTCGCTCCTAGAGGGCATATACAGCTCAGCAGTGTCCTGCATCACAGACCGCTGGTCCTACCATCACCAATTACAAGGAGGATTCCTGCACTACTCTTCAGTGAGTACCTCTATGATCCAACTCTTCATTTCCACCCACCAGGTTCGGCTTATCCCACTCTGCAGAACACTACCAACCTTGTACATCTGGTTGAGACTTTTCCATCTGAGGCTATCTGAACGTAATGGCACTTTGCTGGACTTCAGTGCCATCTCTTCCTGCATTTACCATCTACATCAGTACAATAAAGCTTTCCATCTCCAGGGTCTGCTCTCTGAGTCTAGCCTATCGCTGTGGTTCCCCACGGGGCCCCTCCCCATGGGAGGAGTCATCCCCACAGTGACTAAGAGTCCACACTATGTCTCAAACGCAACAGACAGTCAGGGGTCAAGTAATAAGTTAGGACTAGACAGGCCAGCAAGTGTTTTTGTTTTCTCTGTCTCGTGTGAGTTATCCATTTGGGAGTCGGCCCCAAAGGGAGATAAAATGGAGGAAGTAATCCAGCTCCTGGCCACGGGTCAGCAATGCTGCAGAATGCTCTTGCAAATCAAATAGATAAGCAGCTGAGGCTGCAAAGACCAATTAATGAAACAAAGCGTAAACTCTGCTAGCTGAGGCCCTGCAATCGGCTCTGTCCAGAATATCTCAGGCACACTCATCTTCACATAGCCTGTTTAAGATGAAGGGAGGAGAGGACCCACCTGCCCGTCAGCTTGGCCGGAGACCAGCTGGACAACTTCTTGGCAAATTTGCTCACTGGCAGGAGTCAAGTGGCTTTCCAGGCCACCAATCCAGATGAGGATGTCAAGGCCGCTATGCTACAGAGAGCTGGGTACTCCCGAAAACATTACTGACTGCAGTTCCACCGAGCAGCCCTACAGCCCATGGACAGCCCCAGATACCTCTTTCACCAATTGAAAGATGTGGTTGGAAGTGGCTCCAACCAGAGGCAAGGTTGGGACCGGAAGCATCTCATAAGATACTCCTGGAGTAGTTCCTAGATGGCCTAGACTGGTCCATAAGGAATTGTGTCTGCTGGCACACCGGGCTCACCTTGGATAGAGCCCTGGAAGTGGCAGAAGCCTGCCACCAGGCACAATCAATACCCTCCAGCATAAGGGGCTTAGAGAGGCAACCCGTAAGCTTTCTCTGGCATGGGACAGAGAATAGAGGACCTCAGCAATGAATCTCTGAGGAAGGGGGCATGGCCTCCCTACCCACTTTTCAAATGCCAAATTTCATCCTCATGTTTTAACTGTGGCAGAAAGGACACTTGGCAAAGGATTATCGGTATGGCTGAAGCATATCTATGGATGTTAGCTTTGTGACCCAGCCAACACCAGAGGAAGAAATACACACAGGGCCGGTGCATCCCATTAGGCAAACTAGGCAGTTGCCTAGGGCGCCAACCAATAAGGAGCACTGAAGAGCAGCCATGAGTGGCCACGAGTGAACCCTATCCCACTCGCAGCAGAGAGGAATAGAAACTCAGTGGACTGCGAGCAGCAGCCATCCTGCTCGTGGCCCAGAGAAGCACACATTCGGCGGACCATAACTGACATCTCAGCGAATGAGGTAGGAGTTGGGGCTGAGACCAAGGGGGGGGTATGGGTGCAAGGTAGAAATTTTGCCTAGAGCACCTAATACCCTTGCATCAGCCCTGAGTATACATAGAAACATAGAAATGACGGCAGAAGAAGACCAAACAGCCCATCCAGTCTGCCCAGCAAGCCACGCAGTTTATCCATTTCCCCCCCCCCCCTCCCCACCCTTTTTCTCCCTCCCACCCGTCACTATTGGCTTCCAGCACCCTCCGGCCCCAACTCCCTTCCACCCCTCCACCATGCAGAGAGCAGCGCCGTATCCGCATCCCGGTGAACGTCCAGCTCAATCAGGGGTAGCATCCGCCGCAACCAGCAGGCCACACCCCTGCCCCATACTCTTACCCACCCCTGCTTTGTTTGTTTGTTTTTTGTTGGTTTTTTTTTTTGGCGATGGCAGCCGTCCGTGAAGGCGGAACACCAACCACTGGCCACTGGCATCCCGCTCCGTGAATGCCTCTGTGGCTACTACTGCTCCGTGCAGTGTTTTGCTCCCTGAAGGTGGAACACCAACTACTGGCCACTGGCATCCCGCTCCGTGAATGCCTCTGTGGCTACTGCCACTCCGTGCAGTGTTTTGCTGCCTCCTCTTTATTCACGCCCTCTAGACTTGATGGATCCACAGTGTTTATCCCACGCCCCTTTGAAGTCCTTCACAGTTTTAGACTTCACCACTTCCTCCGGAAGGGCATTCCAGGCATCCACCACCCTTTCCGTGAAGAAATACTTCCTGACATTGGTTCTTAGTCTTCCTCCCTGGAGCCTCAGCTCGTGACCCCTGGTTCTGCTGATTTTTTCCGACGGAAAAGGTTTGTCGTTGTCTTTGGATCATTAAAGTTTTTCAAGTATCTGAAAGTCTGAATCATATCACCCCTGCTCCTCCTTTCCTCCAGGGAGTACATATTTAGATTCTTCAATCTTTCCTCGTATGTCATCCGATGAAGACCCTCCACCTTCCTGGTCGCCCTTCTCTGTACCGCTTCCATCTTGTCTTTGTCTCTTTGTAGATACGGTCTCCAGAACTGAACACAGTACTCCAGGTGAGGCTTCACCAAGGACCTGTACAAGGGGATAATCACTTCCCTTTTCTTACTCGATATTCCTCTCTCTATGCAGCCCAGCATTCTTCTGGCTTTTGCTATCGCTTTGTCGCATTGTTTCGCAGACTTCATATCATTAGACACTATTACCCCAGACCTCATATCATTAGACACTATCACCCTCTCCTGCTCCGTGCACATCAGCCTTTCCCCCCCCCCCATCGAATACATATACATACTAAAAAACATCCTTCTGAAGCAGCGATGACCTGCAACCTATAAAATAAAGGGGAATCCAGAGAGAGATAGGAACCCAGAAATGGGGCCTTGAAGACCCTCTCTCTTTTTGTGACTTTTGTGCAGAGAACGGGCATGAAGAAGACAGCCATCTACATAGGCAGCCAGTAACCAGAGTATGTAAGTGAACCTGGTAGGGCAGAAACCCGATCGACCTTATGGGAGTGTTCTTTCTGTAAAATAGAAGATCATACAAAGGAACAAGGTCTTTGGCTTGATGACCTGGAGTGTGAACGCAAATTAGTGGAACAATGGGAGAAGGAGCAAAGAACAGGGCCAGAGCCCCAGAACGTTAATGAAACACAGGAATATGTTTGAGATCACAAGTTGTCAAAACTCCAAAGCTGCAATTTTGTGGGTGTTTGCATGCATGACTTAAAGACTTTATAATCTAGGTGGAACTGGAAGGAGCCTCTACCCAGGCCTTGGTAAATTCTGGCTGGCTATAGCAAAACCCTCATTCACCAGGACTTACTATGTTAAGGACATATTAACTATAAGAAAATGGAGACACTGACATATACATGGGATGAATAGAAGTTTTCAACTTCTTACATCTTCTTGATGTCCGCCACAGGACAAGCTGTGTTAGAAGCGGCTGACATCCCCAAGCTTCCCTACCCAGTTACCCTGGGTAGAGATTATCCCCATTTTGCAACCTTATGGAGACAACTCATGAGTGTTGGTGAAAATACTCATGGAGGAGGGAGCCACTTGAGACAGAACCAGGGTGTGCCCTGGGCAAGTCTGGACGCTCGACCTGACAAGGCTGAGCTAAGTATGAGGGTATGTGACAGAGTATACTGACAACTCCCTCATTCTACCTTAAGGATCCCGGTTCAGGTTTCTAACCCAGTCCTCCTTAAAGCAGAATCCTGCAAGGGATTCTTGGTAAACGGAGGTTCCCTTCACCCTACCATAAGATCCCAAGCCTAGAAAGCTTGAGGAGGCTTCAAGTAGCTGATAGGACCTCCTGGTATATTTGTACAGAATGGGGTAGACTTTTAAACTTACGCGCACATGTCCATGTGCATGCGCTACCCGGCACATGCACATGGACGCGCGATTTTATAACATGCACGTACCGGCGCACGTATGTTATAAAATCTGGGGAGGCGCGTGCAAGGGGGGTTGAATAATGCAATTTTTCACACGGTGACACATCGCGGCCTTCCCCAGTTCCCTCCCAGTCCCTCCCAATCCACTCCAATTAAGGAGCCCCTAAGCTCCAAATAAGTCGCTGTACCGGCCATCTCCAGCTCCGCCTCTCCCTGCCCCCTGGACCTCCCCTCCCCACCCCCAGACCGCCCCTTTTCTTCAGCCCGGCTCCTGTGCACATAACGAGGATTACGTGCGCGGGCCGCGCCCCTTCTAAAATCGCATGCAAGGCCCGACCACGTGCGTAACCCCCATATTTTACTTGCACGGGTGATTTAAAATTCGCCCCCCGATTTACTTTACCTATCAATTGTACCTGATGCAAAGTGAGCCACTATTTTGTTTCTGTAAGTGTGAAAACACTGTAAATACCAGAACTGGACTAGTGAAGTCTAGTGTTTCCTTGGCTATTCCCAAGGCCTCAGCAGGTCTGAATACTCTACAAGGTACCATAGATGATTTTAATGATAGTTTACAAAGTACCAAAATCAGTTCTGCAATTTCATTTTTCAGCACTCTGGGATGTATATCATCTGGTCCAGGTGATTTGCTACTCTTTAGTTTGTCAATTTTCCCTAGTACATCTTCCAGATTCATGAGATTTTTTTTCAGTTCTCTGAATCATGACTTTTAAATGTTACTTCTGGCATGGGTATCTGCCTTACATCTTACTCAGTGAACAAGGAAGCAAATAATTCATTTAGTCTCTCTGCTTTGGCTTTGTCAGGCCAATAGGGTGGCTGCCGGTATGAAATGGATGGAACCTCCTTCCTCAGGGCCTATGGGACACTAACTTCTGCAGCATCTCCAACCCCATGGCCGGTCTGAAGAGCAAAGCCAGGTTCTACGTCAAATGAGAAAAGCTGAGCCGATCTTGGTCTTACTCCCAATGCATCCATAGACTTGTAGTACAGTTTCTTAGGAATGGATGATAAAAACCAGGACTGGGATGGACTGTCTCATCTGACATGGATCTAAGCAAATATCTCAAAGATATATGTAAAGCATGAACTCAGCAGAAATGTGGACACGGGACAAAACAAAAAATCTTCAAATCATGGAGTGTGGCCATAATGAAAAGTATATACCTTTTTATTGAAAGAAATCAGATAGGAACTATATCTGAAATGCAAACAGAGCTGCATTTCATTCTCATTTCAAAGAAAGCTACATCAGGAATAATACTCAACTTTTCCTGAATATGTGCTAGAAGAGGGTTATGGCTCACAAAGTCGAGCGCTCGCCAAGTTGCACATAGGCAAACATGCTTGTGGTTTTAGACATGTAAATAGCAGAACATTTAAGGCTGAAATGTACTTATGCTGTAATCAGAGCAAAGAAACGTGTTGCCTGTTTCAAAAGTACTTTTCTTAGAAATGAATTAGCTGGGATAAGAAGAGCTGATGGAGTGTGCACTGCACTATATGCTCTGCTTCCTAAATTTGTTTCATATCCGAAATTGCCAGCCACATTAGAGAATTCTGAAGGCTTTCTGGCTGTGAAAAACTGAACACTGTAAAATTTGAATATATGATTTACTGTATGGGTGGGCCAGAAAACGAACATTAAACTCAGTGAAATTTAATTCAGGCAGAAGGCTGTAAAAACACTGGAGGGTTGTCATTTCCCCAAAAATCTGCTTCACCAATCAGTTCTGCTAATTTGGTCAATCAATTCCCAGACTTTCAGCTAAGAAAATAAAAAGGCATTCTTGATACACTCACACAGCGCAGGATTACATACAGCTCCTATGAGTGTCCCTTCGTAAAACAACTCTGATTGGTGGAAACCTTCTCATGACATCAGGGTGACATTCATCCTGGGTGATAAGGCAAACAATTCTTAAAGAAAAATGAAGCAAAACTGAAAACATCTCCCTGACTAAGGAGGGAAGGATTGAAGAACTTGAGCAGGAAAGTGTATACAAATATCTAGGAGGAGGAGAAGGTGCAACAATCCAGAACAAGTTACTGGCAGAATAGAACAGCAATGAATGCTGCAGGAGACGTAAATCGATACTGAAAAACACTATAGCAGCAAGATACAACCTAACAATCTAGGTACTTGTAATCCCTGCACTCTCCTACAGTTTTGGAATTGTAGACTGGCCCACAAAGATCTTGGATATCAGAACAGAAAAAAAAAACTCTTCCATGCCCACCAGCTCTTCCATACTGGGATTGCACATTCCAAGAGCTGAAGGCAGTATGGGCCTTATAGAAATAAATTATAAGTATGGGATGTATTTTCAAAACTGTACATGCGTAAAAATCAGCACATGTGCGTGTAAGTAGCCTCTATTGGCGTATTCCATATTTTATAAAAGTCAAAAATACATGCGGATTTTCACTCTTGTGCGCACATATACACATGTGAAAAAGGGGCGATCTAACGGCATTCCCAGCATTCACACTTTTATGTGCAAGTGGATATTTTAAAAGACACTTACCGCGTGTACATTTGAGATTGGAGCAGAATTTTCTTAACTTTAGAAAAAAGGTTAGGACTTGTCTCTTTCCAACTTAGCTCAGGCTGGATATAATTTGTGAACAGCACAGATATCTGGGGTTAAAGTATTTTGTTTTATTTGAGTATTATGTATTTTACTTGTTTTATTCTTATTGTTTTTAGAATTTGTATACATTGATTGTATTTGTTGTAAAGCGCTCTGGCCAGATCTGGTATCGGCTAAGTGGTATATAAGAAATGAGAAATAAACATACTCGCATATTTTTGAACCTGTGAATTATTTGTCGTAAGTGATATTAGGGGTCTTTATTGTGTGTAGTACTGACTGGGTGGATGGTCTGAGTGAACTGGGAGAGTTCAGACTAAAAAAACAGGAAGATCTCAATGCCCTGGAAAAGGACTGGGAAAACTTGTGGACTAATTGGTAACTGGTTAATTTCATTTACACGTGCATGTTTTA